>NC_053022.1:548519252-548630889 GCF_003073215.2 Triticum urartu
TGTTCGCAGATAAGAGAGTTTTAACCTTTTCTTCTCCCATTCCTCGAATGGAGTTATCTCTTTGTTCTTTGTGGGGACTCGGTTCAGGACATGACATGCTGTCAATATCGCCTCCCCCCACCATGCCTTGGAGAGACCCGATGTATCTAACATGGCGTTAACCAAATAGTTAGAGTACGGTTCTTTCTTTCGGCCACCCCATTTGACTTAGGTGAGCAGGGAGGAGTCCTCTCATGGATTATACCATGTTCCGCACAAAAAGCATCAAACTCTTTGGAAAAATACTCTCCACCACGGTCGGACCTAAGCCTCTTGATTTTTCGATCAAGTTGGTTTTCCACTTCAGCTTTATAGATCTTGAAAAAGTTCAAAGCCTCATCCTTAGATTTCAAAAGATACACACCGCAGTATCTAGTGGAATCATCAATTAACGTCATGAAATATTTCTTTCCACCTTTTGTCAACACACCATTCATTTCACATAGATCTGAATGTATGAGCTCTAGTGGTGCAAGATTTCTTATTTCCGCAGTCGTGTGAGACTTACGAGGTTGCTTAGCTTGCACACACACTTGACACTTAGATCCCTTGATGATGGTAAAACTAGGGATTAAGTTCAACTTCGCTAGTCGCGAAATGCAACCAAAGTTAACATGACAAAGACATGAATGCCACACATTGGATTCACTATTGTTGCAAATATGATTAACAACTTTATTGCAAACGTCTGATAAGGATAAACGAAACAAGCCTCCTGACTCATAGCCTTTACCAACAAAGGTTCCATACTTGGATATTACAAATTTATTCGACTCAAAGACAAGCTTGTAGCCATCTCTACAGAGAAGAGATCCGCTAACAAGATTTTTATTGACGAAGGGGACATAATGCACGTTCTTCAGCCGCATGATCTTCCCCGAAGTAAATTCCAGATCGACCGTGCCAACACCACGAACAGAAGCACTTGAACCGTTGCCCATCAGCACGGTTGAAGTCCCTGCGGTCTGATAAGACGAAAACATGGAAATATCACCGCATACATGCACATTAGCACCCGTGTCAATCAACCAGTGAGGAAAATGACATACTGAAAGAATAGTGGGAAATATACCATACCCAACATCCTTCATGTCAGTGTCTCCAATGACAACATTAGCGGTCTTGCCGCCTTTCCCAGGATGACGCTTGTCATAGCGATTAGGGCAACTAGGAGCCCAATGATCAGGATCCCCACACACATGACAAGAACCTTTCTTCTTGCCATTCTTCTTCTTGAAGTTTGTGTGTTGCACAGCCTTGTTCTTCCCATCAAACTTTGCTTTTCCATCAAACTTCCCTTGTTCTTGAACTTGTTGGGCTGGAAGTTCTGCTTCTGTACCACATTGGCACTAGATCCTCCCTCAATACCTCGAGCACGTGTGTCCTTTGCTTTCGCCTTTTCTTCCACATCAAGAGTGCCAATGAGATCCGGGACGGAAAACTCCTGCCTCTTATGCTTCAGCAAGGTAGCAAAGTTCCTCCATGAAGGAGGAAGCTTAGTGATGATACCTCCGGCAACAAACTTGTCCGGTAGCATACAACTGAAGTGCTCAAGTTCTCTAGCAAATGACTATATCTCATGAGCTTGCTCAACCACGGAGCGCTCTTCAGTCATCCTGTAATCATAGAATTGCTCCATGATGTATAGCTCAGTGCCAGCATCCGAGACCCCAAACTTGGCCTCGAGTGCATCCCACATATCTTTTCCATTATCAATTGACGCATAAGCATCAACTATGTTCTCACCAAGAACACTCAAGAGAGCAGCCTTAAACAGAGTATCCATTTTCTGAAAAGCTTGTGCCTGTTGAGCATCAAGCTCTTCTTCAGGTTTGCCAAGAGTGGCGCCATAGCAACTCATGGTTTGAAACCACAAGACTGCTCTCACGCGCCACCTCTTATAGTGGATACCCTCAAACATAGGAGGTCTCATGGAAGCAGCAAAACCATTTGGGGTAAATTACCTACAATAAGGTTTTTGGATTGTTGGAAATATGAGCAATTTACCAAGTGATTTTATTAACAGAAATACTAGATAAAGCATGAGTAATATAATAGAGATAAAACAAGTCATGCGTTCTGACAGAGAGAAGGTACATAGCTTCTGCATATATGAACCGTAGCCTAGCATATCAATAGCAGACAGTAGAACTAGTTGCATATATGAAGTAGAACCTATCATGTGTAGGACAAGGACTAGAACAAGGAACTGCGGCATAACCTTTAACAGGAAAGACAAGAACACGTACGGGACAGCAGCAACAGAAGCGCTGGACTTGGGGTCGGTGTCCTCGCCTGCCATGTCGTCGAGGAGGTCGTGGACGTCGGGGAAGAAGTTGTCGTCGGCGACCGGATCGTCCGTGATGAAGCAGCTAGTAGTCGCGCTGAGCGCTCCCCAAAAACCTTATCACCCTTCTCCCGTACAGGACTCAAAAGGTGCGGTTTCGGAGGCCTACTGTCCCGACCTGCGGTGCACGCCGCAAGACGGGATGGGGAAGAACGTAGCAGCAGCGCGGTGCTCAGGAACTTGTGGCGAGAGGAGGAAGAGATTCTGGTGCGTCTCTCTGAGAGGAGCGACCTCCCTTTTATAGGCGCAAGAGAAGGAGGCGAGAGGCTGCGCCGGGAGCTGAAGGGAACGCGGGATATGAAACGAACAGTCAGCACCCGAGTGACCTTTCGTATACCTGTAGTGCGTGGCAAAAATTTAGATATCGGCTCGGCTCATTCAGCAACCCGCGGCGTGGCGCGTCGTGACGAGGCGTGGCGTGGCGTGGCGAGGCAGGCGGCGGAGGAGGAGCGCGCGTGGATATCCCTCTTGTTCTCATGCTCGTACAAGTGGGAAAAGAACCTCCCTGATAAGGAGGTCCAACTCCCACTAAACTAGCAATGTGGGACTAAACTTTAGTAGTATCCCTTGCCTTGCTTAAATGGGCTAAGTGGGCCTTTAGGATTTATTAGGAATATCTGAAATAGTTATTGGGCTGCCCAAAATAGACTAACTTCCAGCAATCCCCCACCAGATCCCAGAGGCACACATAAATTTGCCTTTGGTTCCAAAACACTATTTTATATACCGGTACTGCAGTGGAGACTGTTAAGTTGAACTTCCACCTAGAACTCTATGCTACACTAGTAAGCAACTTGAATAGTGGAGTGGGCCTTGAACTGCAAGTTTTCTGCGAATCTAGCTTCACATAAAGCCTTGAACGATACGTGGCTACCGTGGGTCTTCCCCGTGGGTGGAGCTTATGCGTCATACTCCGTGACCTTTCATGAGTTTACTAGAGAGAACCCTATTCTCATAGATTGTGATGTTTGACAATCAGACTCATATAGGTGTGTCCTTCAAAAGATATTTTGCAGGATAACATCTCTGCTTAAATAGGCCACTTAAAACACATTAAGATATACATCAACCTGCCATGAAGATTAGGAGAGTATTGCATCTTCATGGAGTGGTATTGTGAATAGTAAGGATACTCTCCTCTTAGTTGACCAACAGCTTGTCTTCCAATCTAATTCACGGGATCTCCGATCACAAAGAATAGGTTACCACTGTGAACAACTCATATTGTGGGTCTCATACCCATCTCCCTCGATGCATTATCTATCACATTACGTGATAGACCCTTGGTAAAAGGATCTGCTAGATTTTTAGACGTTTGGATATAATCCAACGCAATAACTCCGGAGTTTTTCATTTTCTTGACAGACTTTAACCTTCTCTGAACGTGTCTTGATGACTTCATGTTATTCTTTGAACTGATCACTTTCGTGATCACAGTTTGATTGTTGCAGTTCATAAGGACACTCGGTACAGGTTTCTCAACAACCAGCAAGTCATTCAAGAGCCAGCGAAGCCAATCTGCTTCAACCGTAGCTGTATCTAGTGCTGTGAGTTCTGCTTCCATTGTTGACCTCGTTAAGATGGTCTGCTTGCAAGACTTCCAAGAAACAGCGCCACCTCTATGAGTGAATACATAACCGCTCGTGGCCTTTATCTCATCAGCATCTGAGATCCAGTTTGAGTCACTATACCCTTCATGCACCTTTGGATGCCCGGTGTAGTGAATTCCATAATTTGCAGTGCCTTTCAAATAACGAAAAACTCTTTCTAGAGCTTTCCAATACACATCTCCTGGTTTTGAAACAAACCGACTCAGTTTGCTAACAGCAAAAGAGATGTTAGGTCTTGTAGCACTGTCTAAGTACATAAGCGAGCCAATAATCTAAGAATACTTCAATTGGTCTCTAGCAATTCTTCGATTCTTTCGAAGCAACACACTAGCATCATATGGTGTTGGAGAGGGCTTGCAGTCACTATAGCCAAAGCGACTGAAGCTCTTTTCCACATAGTGAGATTGAAGCAATGTAATCCCACCATCATCGTCTCTCAACAACTTGATGTTCAGAATGACATTAGCCACTCCTAAATCCTTCATCTCAAAACAACAAGATAGGAAATCCTTGACCTCCTTAATAACATTCAGATTGGTTCCGAAAATCAGTATGTCATCAACATACAAGCACAGGATAAGTCCCTCGCCCCCACCATGGCGATAGTACACACATTTGTCAGCTTCGTTCACAACAAAGCCTGCAGTTGTTAAAGTTCTTTCAAACTTCTCATGCCACTATTTGGGTGCTTGCTTAAGTCCGTACAAAGACTTCAGCAACTTGCACACTTTCCCTTCCTGACCATCTAGTACAAACCCATCTACTTGTTCCATATAAATTTCCTCGTCCAACTCTCCATTTAGGAAAGCAGTCTTAACATCCATTTGATGAACGAGAAGACCATGCGAGGCAGCTAGTGAAAGTAGAACTCGAATAGTGGTCAGTCGAGCCACAGGTGAGTAAGTATCAAAGAATTCTTCACCTTCCTTTTGGGTATAACCCTTAGCCACGAGCCGAGCCTTGTACTTCTCAATAGTACCATCAGGCCTAAGCTTTTTCTTGAATACCCATTTGCATCCTATAGGTTTGCACCCATAAGGACGATCAGTTATCTCCCAGGTTTCATTCGCCAAGATGGAATCCATCTCACTACGAACCGCTTCCTTCCAGTAGTCAGCATCTTCAGATGCATAGGCCTCTGAAATGGAACTGGGAGTGTCATCTATGAGATACACAAGAAAATCATCTACAAAGGACTTTGAAATCCTTTGTCTCTTGCTCCTAGTAGGAACTTCATTGTTCTCCTCCACAGGACTTTCAAAGTGTTCTATCGAAATGGCAGGTTTGGTAATTGTAACTGGTTCCTGATTCGATGAACTAGGCATCTCCTGGTTAGATGAGGTAGCCATATCCTTCATGGGAAAGATATCTTCAAAGAAAGTCGCATCATTCGACTCCATGATCGTATCGACATGCATGTAAGGAACCTCAGATTTTACAACCAAGAATCTATAGCCAATGCTATGAAAAGCATATCCCAGGAAAACACAATCCACAGTCTTTGGTCCAAGCTTCTGCTTCTTTGAAATTTGAGCATTGACTTTCGCCAAACAACCCCATGTTCGCAGATAAGAGAGTTTTAACCTTTTCTTCTCCCATTCCTCGAATGGAGTTATCTCTTTGTTCTTTGTGGGGACTCGGTTCAGGACATGACATGCTGTCAATATCGCCTCCCCCCACCATGCCTTGGAGAGACCCGATGTATCTAACATGGCGTTAACCAAATCAGTTAGAGTACGGTTCTTTCTTTCGGCCACCCCATTTGACTGAGGTGAGTAGGGAGGAGTCCTCTCATGGATTATACCATGTTCCGCACAAAAAGCATCAAACTCTTTGGAAAAATACTCTCCACCACGGTCGGACCCTAAGCCTCTTGATTTTTCGATCAAGTTGGTTTTCCACTTCAGCTTTATAGATCTTGAAAAAGTTCAAAGCCTCATCCTTAGAGTTTTAACCTTTTCTTCTCCCATTCCTCGAATGGAGTTATCTCTTTGTTCTTTGTGGGGACTCGGTTCAGGACATGAGATGCGGTCAATATCGCCTCCCCCCACCATGCCTTGGAGAGACCCGATGTATCTAACATGGCGTTAACCAAATCAGTTACACAGAAGAGATCCGCTAACAAGATTTTTATTGACGGTGGGGACATAATGCACGTTCTTCAGCCGCACGATCTTCCTTGAAGTAAACTTCAGATCGACCGTGCCAACACCACGAACAGAAGCACTTGAACCGTTGCCCATCAGCATGGTTGAAGTCCCTGCGGTCTGATAAGACGAAAACATGGAAATATCACCGCATACATGCACATTAGCACCCGTGTCAATCAACCAGTGAGGAGAATGACATACTGAAAGAATAGTGGGAAATATACCATACCCAACATCCTTCATGTCAGTGTCTCCAATGACAACATTAGCGGTCTTGCCGCCTTTCCCAGGATGACGCTTGTCATAGCGATTAGGGCAACTAGGAGCCCAATGATCAGGATCCCCACACACATGACAAGAACCTTTGTTCTTGCCATTCTTCTTCTTGAAGTTTGTGTGTTGCACAGCCTTGTTTTTCCCATCAAACTTTGCTTTTCCATCAAACTTTCCCTTGTTCTTGAACTTTTTGGACTGGAAGTTCTGCTTCTGTACCACATTGGCACTAGATCCTCCCTCAATACCTCGAGAACGTGTGTCCTTTGCTCTCGCCTTTTCTTCCACATCAAGAGTGCCGATGAGATCCGGGACGGAAAACTCCTGCCTCTTATGCTTCAGCAAGGTAGCAAAGTTCCTCCATGAAGGAGGAAGCTTAGTGATGATACCTCCGGCAATAAACTTGTCCGGTAGCATACAACTGAAGTGATCAAGTTCTCTAGCAAATGACTGTATCTCATGAGCTTGCTCAACCACGGAGCGCTCTTCAGTCATCTTGTAATCATAGAATTGCTCCATGATGTATAGCTCAGTGCCAGCATCCGAGACCCCAAACTTGGCCTCAAGTGCATCCCACATATCTTTTCCATTATCAATTGACGCATAAGCATCAACTATGTTCTCACCAAGAACACTCAAGAGAGCAGCCTTAAACAGAGTATCCATTTTCTGAAAAGCTTGTGCCTATTGAGCATCAAGCTCTTCTTCAGGTTTGCCGAGAGTGGCGTCATAGCAACTCATGGTTTGAAACCACAAGACTGCTCTCACGCGCCACCTCTTATAGTGGATACCCTCAAACATAGGAGGTTTCATGGAAGCAGCAAAACCACTTGGGGTAAATTGCCTACAATAAGGTTTTTGGATTGTTGGAAATATGAGCAATTTACTAAGTGATTTTATTAAAAAAATACTAGATAAAGCATGAGTAATATAATAGAGATAAAACAAGTCATGCGTTCTGACAGAGAGAAGGTAAATAGCTTCTGCATATATGAACCGTAGCCTAGCATATCTATAGCAGACAGTAGAACTAGTTGCATATATGAAGTAGAACCTATCATGTGTAGGACAAGGACTAGAACAAGGAACTGCGGCATAACCTTTAACAGGAAAGACAAGAAAACATACGGGACAGCAGCAACAGAAGCGTTGGACTTGGGGTCGGTGTCCTCGCCTGCCATGTCGTCGAGGAGGTCGTGGACGTCGGGGAAGAAGTCGTCGTCGGGGAAGTAGTCGTCGGCGACCGGATCGTCCGTGATGAAGCAGCCAGTAGTCGCGCTGAGGTGTTGGAAATATGCCCTAGAGGCAATAATAAAAGCATTATTATTATATTTCCTTGTTCATGATGATTGTCTTTATTCATGCTATAATTGTATTATCCGGAAATCGTAATACATGTGTGAATAACAGACACCAACATGTCCCTAGTAAGCCTCTAGTTGACTAGCTCGTTGATCAACAGATAGTCATGGTTTCCTGACTATGGACATTGGATGTCATTGATAACGAGATCACATCATTAGGAGAATGATGTGATGGACAAGACCCAATCCTAAACATAGCACAAGATCGTATAGTTCGTTTGCTAGAGTTTTTCCAATGTCAAGTATCTTTTCCTTAGACCATGAGATCGTGTAACTCCCGGATACCGTAGGAGTGCTTTGGGTATACCAAACGTCACAACGTAACTGGGTGACTATAAAGGTAGACTACGGGTATCTCCGAAAGTGTCTGTTGGGTTGACATGGATCAAGACTGGGATTTGTCACTCCGTATGACGGAGAGGTATCACTGGGCCCACTCGGTAATGCATCATCATAATGAGCTCAAAGTGACCAAGTGTCTGGTCACGGGATCATGCATTACGGTACGAGTAAAGTGACTTGCCGGTAACGAGATTGAACGAGGTATTGGGATACCGACGATCGAATCTCGGGCAAGTAACATATCGATTGACAAAGGGAATTGTATACGGGGTTGATTGAATCCTCGACATCGTGGTTCATCCGATGAGATCATCGTGGAGCATGTGGGAGCCAACATGGGTATCCAGATCCCGCTGTTGGTTATTGACCGGAGAGTCGTCTCGGTCATGTCTGCTTGTCTCCCGAACCCGTAGGGTCTACACACTTAAGGTTCGGTGACGCTAGGGTTGTGAAGATATGTATATGCAGTAACCCGAATATTGTTCGGGGTCCCGGATGAGATCCCGGACGTCACGAGGAGTTCCGGAATGGTCCGGAGGTAAAGAATTATATATAGGAAGTGCTGTTTCGGCCATCGGGACAAGTTTCGGGGTCACCGGTATTGTACCGGGACCACCGGAAGGGTCCTGGGGGTCCACCGGGTGGGGCCACCTATCCCGGGGGGCCCATGGGCTGAAGGGGGAGGGAACCCAGCCCATAGTGGGCTGGGGCGCCACCCCCCCAAGGGCCCATGCGGCTAGGGTTGGGGGGGAAACCCTAGAGGGGGCGCCCCTTGCTTGGGGGGCAAGCCCCCCACCCTAGGCCGCCGCCCCCCTAGTAGATCCGTCTACTAGGGCCGGCGCCCCCCCATGGCACCCCTATATATAGTGGGGGAGAGGACGGACTTCATACCCCAGCCCCTGGCGCCTCCCTCTCTCCCCGTTACGTCTCTCTTCCTCGTAGTATAGGCGAAGCCCTGCTACTGTGACGCCCTGCATCCACCACCACGCCGTCGTGCTGCTGGATCTTCGTCAACCTCTCCTTCCCCCTTGCTGGATCAAGAAGGAGGAGACGTCTCCCGTCCCGTACGTGTGTTGAACGCGAAGGTGCCGTCCGTTCGGCGCTTGGTCATCGGTGATTTGGATCACGTCATGTTCGACTACATCATCACCGTTCTTTGAACGCTTCTGCACACGATCTACAAAGGTATGTAGATGCATCCGATGACTCGTTGCTAGATGAACTCCTAGATGGATCTTGGTGAAACGAGTAGGAAAATTTTTGTTTTCTGCAACGTTCCCCAACAGTGGCATCATGAGCTAGGTCTATGCGTAGTTCTTCTTGCGCGAGTAGAACACAATTAGTTGTGGGCGTAGATTTGTCAACTTTCTTGCCGTTACTAGTCTTTCTTGCTTCAGCGGTATTGTGGGATGAAGCGGCCCGGACCAACCTTACACGTACGCTTACGTGAGACCGGTTCCACCGACTAACATGCACTAGTTGCATAAGGTGGCTGGCGGGTGTCTGTCTCTCCCACTTTAGTTGGAGCGGATTCGATGAAGGTCCTTATGAAGGGTAAATAGAAGTTGACAAATCACGTTGTGGCTTTTAACGTAGGTAAGAAGACGTTCTTGCTAGAACCCTAATTCAGCCACGTAAAACTTGCAACAACAATTAGAGGACGTCTAACTTGTTTTTGCAGCAAGTGGTTTATGATATGATATGGCCAAAGTTGTGATGAATGATTGAATGATCTATATGTGATGTATGAGATGTTCATGATATTGTAATAGGAATCACGACTTGCATGTCGATGAGTATGACAACCGGCAGGAGCCATAGGAGTTGTCTTTATTTTTATGACCTGCGTGTCATTGAGAAACGCCATGTAAATTACTTTACTTTATTGCTAAACGCGTTAGCCATAGTAGTAGAAGTAATAGTTGGCGAGCAACTTCATGGAGACACGATGATGGAGATCATGATGATGGAGATCATGGTGTCAGCGGTGACAAGATGATCATGGAGCCCCAAGATGGAGATCAAAGGAGCTATGTGATATTGGCCATATCATGTCACTATTATTATTTGATTGCATGTGATGTTTATCATGTTTTGCATCTTGTTTACTTAGAACGACGGTAGTAAATAAGATGATCCCTCATTAATTTCAAGAAGTGTTCTCCCCTAACTGTGCACCGTTGCTAAAGTTCGTCGTTTCGAAGCACGCCGTGATGATCGGGTGTGATAGATCCTTACGTTCACATACAACGGGTGTAAGACAGATTTACACGTGCAAACACTTAGGTTGACTTGACGAGCCTAGCATGTACAGACATGGCCTCGGAACACAGAAGACCGAAAGGTCGAGCATGAGTCGTATAGAGATACGATCAACATGAAGATGTTCACCGGATGTTGACTAGTCCGTCTCACGTGATGGATCGGACACGGCCTAGTTAACTCGGATCATGTACTAGATGACTGAGGGATGTCTATCTAAGTGGGAGTTTCATTAATAATTTTGATTAGATGAACTTAATTATCATGAACTTAGTCCTAAAATATTTTGACAATATGTCTTGTAGATCAAATGGCCCACCGTAGTCCTCAACTTCAACCGCGTTCCTAGAGAAAACCAAGCTGAAAGACGATGGCCAGCCAACTATACGGACTGGGTCCGGACCTGAGGATCATCCTCATAGCTGCCAAGAAAGATTATGTCCTACAAGCACCGCTAGGTGATCCACCCGTCCCACAAAACCAAGACGCTATGAACGCTTGGCAGACACGTAGCTGATGACTACTCCCTCGTTCAGTGCGGCATGCTTTACAGCTTAGAGCCGGGGCTCCAAAAGCGTTTTGAGAGACATGGAGCATATGAGATGTTCGAAGAGCTGAAAATGGTTTTTCAAGCTCATGCCCGGATCGAGAGATATGAAGTCTCCGATAAGTTCTTCAGCTGTAAGATGGAGGAAAATAGTTCTGTCAGTGAGCACATACTCACTATGTCTGGGTTGCATAACCGCTTGTCTCAGCTGGGAGTTAATCTCCCGGATGATGCGGTCATTGACAGAATCCTCCAGTCGCTTCCACCAAGCTACAAGAGCTTTGTGATGAACTTCAACATGCAGGGGATGCAAAAGACCATTCCTGAGTTGTTCTCAATGCTGAAATCAGCGGAGGTAGAAGTCAAGAAGGAACATCAAGTGTTGATGGTCAATAAAACCACTAAGTTCAAGAAAGGCAAGGGTAAAAGAACTTCAAGAAGGACGGCAAGGGAGGTTGCCGCGCCCGGCAAGCAAGCTGCCGGGAAGAAGCCAAAGAATGGACCCAAGCCTGAGACTGAGTGCTTTTATTGCAAAGGGAAGGGTCACTGGAAGCGGAACTGCCCCAAATACTTAGCGGACAAGAAGGCCGGCAACACCAAAGGTATATTTGATATACATGTAATTGATGTGTACCTTACCAGTACTCGTAGTAGCTCCTGGGTATTTGATACCGGTGTCGTTGCTCACATTTGTAACTCACAGCAGGAGCTGCGGAATAAACGGAGACTGGCGAAGGACGAGGTGACGATGCGCGTCGGGAATGGTTCCAAGGTCGATGTGATCGCCGTCGGCACGCTACCTCTACATTTACCTACGGGATTAGTTATAAACCTCAATAATTGTTATTTAGTGCCAAGTTTGAGCATGAACATTGTATCAGGATCTCGTTTAATACGAGATGGCTACTCATTTAAATCCGAGAATAATGGTTGTTCTATTTATATGAGAGATATGTTTTATGGTCATGCTCCTATGGTGAATGGTTTATTCTTTATGAATCTCGAACGTAATACTACACATGTTCATAATGTGAGTACCAAAAGATGTAAGGTTGATAATGATAGTCCCACATACTTGTGGCACTGCCGCCTTGGTCACATAGGTGTCAAACGCATGAAGAAGCTCCATGCAGATGGACTTTTAGAGTCTCTTGATTATGAATCATTTGACACGTGCGAACCATGCCTCATGGGTAAGATGACCAAGACTCCGTTCTCAGGAACAATGGAGCGAGCAACCAACTTATTGGAAATCATACATACTGATGTATGTGGTCCAATGAGTGTTGAGGCTCGCGGTGGCTATCGTTATGTTCTCACCCTCACTGATGACTTGAGTAGATATGGGTATATCTACTTAATGAAACACAAGTCTGAAACCTTTGAAAAGTTCAAGGAATTTCAGAGTGAGGTTGAAAATCAACGTGACAGGAAAATCAAGTTTCTACGATCAGATCGTGGAGGAGAATACTTGAGTCACGAATTTGGCACACACTTAAGAAAATGTGGAATAGTTTCACAACTCACGCCGCCTGGAACACCTCAGCGTAATGGTGTGTCCGAACGTCGTAATCGCACTCTATTAGATATGGTGCGATCTATGATGTCTCTTACCGATTTACCGCTATCATTTTGGGGCTATGCTTTAGAGACTGCCGCATTCACTTTAAATAGGGCTCCATCGAAATCCGTTGAGACGACACCGTATGAATTATGGTTTGGGAAGAAACCTAAGCTGTCGTTTCTAAAAGTTTGGGGATGCGATGCTTATGTCAAGAAACTTCAACCTGAAAAGCTCGAACCCAAGTCGGAAAAATGCGTCTTCATAGGATACCCAAAAGAAACTATTGGGTACACCTTCTACCTCAGATCCGAAGGCAAGATCTTTGTTGCCAAGAATGGGTCCTTTCTAGAGAAAGAGTTTCTCTCGAAAGAAGTAAGTGGGAGGAAAGTAGAACTTGATGAAGTATTACCTCTTGAACCGGAAAATGGCGCAACTCAAGAAAATGTTCCTGAGGTGCCTGCACCGACTAGAGAGGAAGTTAATGAATGATCAAGATACTTCTGATCAAGCTCCTACTGAAATTCGAAGGTCCACAAGGACACGTTCCGCACCAGAGTGGTACGGCAACCCTGTCTTGGAAATCATGTTGTTAGACAACGGTGAACCTTCGAACTATGAAGAAGCGATGGCGGGCCCGGATTCCGACAAATGGCTAGAAGCCATGAAATCCGAGATAGGATCCATGTATGAAAACGAAGTATGGACTTTGACTGACTTGCCCGTTGACGGCGAGCCATAGAAAATAAATGGATCTTTAAGAAGAAGACAGACGCGGATGGTAATGTGACCATCTATAAAGCTCGGCTTGTCGCTAAGGGTTATCGACAAGTTCAAGGGGTTGACTACGATGAGACTTTCTCACCGGTAGCGAAGCTAAGTCCGTCCGAATCATGTTAGCAATTGCCGCATTCTATGATTATGAGATATGGCAAATGGACGTCAAAACGGCATTCCTTAATGGTTTCCTTAAGGAAGAATTGTATATGATGCAGCTGGAAGGTTTTGTCGATCCTAAGAATGCTGACAAGGTGTGCAAGCTCCAACGCTCGATTTATGGGCTGGTGCAAGCATCTCGGAGTTGGAACATTCGCTTTGATGAGATGATCAAAGCGTTTGGGTTTACACAGACTTATGGAGAAGCCTGCGTTTACAAGAAAGTGAGTGGGAGCTCTGTAGCATTTCTCATATTATATGTAGATGACATACTTTTGATGGGAAATGATATAGAACTCTTGGACAGCATCAAGGCCTACTTGAATAAGAGTTTTTCAATGAAGGACCTGGAAGCTGCTTATATATTAGGCATCAAATCTATAGAGATAGATCAAGACGCCTCATAGGTCTTTCACAAAGCACATACCTTGATAAGATATTGAAGAAGTTCAATATGGATCAAGTCTAAGAAGGGGTTCTTGCCTGTGTTGCAAGGTGTGAAATTGAGCTCAGCTCAATGTCCGACCACGGCAGAAGATATAGAAGAGATGAGTGTCATCCCCTATGCCTCAGCCATAGGTTCTATTATGTATGCCATGCTGTGTACCAGACCTGATGTAAACCTTGCCGTAAGTTTGGTAGGAAGGTACCAAAGTAATCCCGGCAAGGAACACTGGACAGCGGTCAAGAATATCCTGAAGTACCTGAAAAGGACTAAGGAAATGTTTCTCGTTTATGGAGGTGATGAAGAGCTCGTCGTAAAGGGTTACGTCGACGCTAGCTTCGACACAGATCTGGATGACTCTAAGTCACAAACCGGATACGTGTATATTTTGAATGGTGGGGCAGTAAGCTGGTGCAGTTGCAAGCAGAGCGTCGTGGCGGGATCTACATGTGAAGCGGAGTACATGGCAGCCTCGGAGGCAGCACATGAAGCAATTTGGGTGAAGGAGTTCATCACCGACCTAGGAGTCATACCCAATGCGTCGGGGCCAATCAAACTCTTCTGTGACAACACTGGAGCTATTGCACTTGCCAAGGAGCCCAGGTTTCACAAGAAGACAAGGCACAATCAAGCGTCGCTTCAACTCCATTCGTGAAAATGTTCAAGATGGAGACATAGATATTTGTAAAGTACATACGGACCTGAATGTAGCAGATCCGTTGACTAAACCTCTCCTAGAGCAAAACATGATCAACACCAGAATTCCATGGGTGTTCGATTCATCACAATGTAACTAGATTATTGACTCTAGTGCAAGTGGGAGACTGTTGGAAATATGCCCTAGAGGCAATAATAAAATTGATTATTATATTTCCTTGTTCATGATAATTGTCTATTATTCATGCTATAATTGTGTTATCAGGAAATCATAATACATGTGTGAATACATAGACCATAACATGTCGCTAGTGAGCCTCTAGTTAACTAGCTCGTTGATCAACAGATAGTCATGGTTTCCTGACTATGGACATTGGATGTCATTGATAACGAGATCACATCATTAGGAGAATGATGTGATGGACAAGACCCAATCCTAAACATAGCACAAGATCGTATAGTTCGTTTGCTAGAGTTTTTCCAATGTCAAGTATCTTTTCCTTAGACCATGAGATCGTGTAACTCCCGGATACCGTAAGAGTGCTTTGGGTATACCAAACGTCACAACGTAACTGGGTGACTATAAAGGTAGACTACGGGTATCTCCGAAAGTGTCTGTTGGGTTGACATGGATCAAGACTGGGATTTGTCACTCCGTATGACGGAGAGGTATCACTGGGCCCACTCGGTAATGCATCATCATAATGAGCTCAAAGTGACCAAGTGTCTGGTCACGGGATCATGCATTACGGTACGAGTAAAGTGACTTGCCGGTAACGAGATTGAACGAGGTATTGGGATACCGACGATCGAATCTCGGGCAAGTAACATATCGATTGACAAAGGGAATTGCATACGGGGTTGATTGAATCCTCGACATCGTGGTTCATCCGATGAGATCATCGTGGAGCATGTGGGAGCCAACATGGGTATCCAGATCCCGCTGTTGGTTATTGACCGGAGAGTCGTCTCGGTCATGTCTGCTTGTCTCCCGAACCCGTAGGGTCTACACACTTAAGGTTCGGTGACGCTAGGGTTGTGAAGATATGTATATGCAGTAACCCAATGTTGTTCAGAGTCCCGGATGAGATCCCGGACGTCACGAGGAGTTCCGAAATGGTCCGGAGGTAAAGAATTTTATATAGGAAGTGCAGTTTCGGCCATCGGGACAAGTTTCGGGGTCACCGGTATTGTACCAGGACCACCGGAAGGGTCCCGGGGGTCCACCGGGTGGGGCCACCTATCCCGGGGGGCCCCATGGGCTGAAGTGGGAGGGAACCCAGCCCATAGTGGGCTGGGGCGCCACCCCCCTAGGGCCCATGCGGCTAGGGTTGGGGGAAACCCTAAAAGGGGGCGCCCCCTTGCTTGGGGGGCAAGCCCCCCACCCTAGGCCGCCGCCCCCCTAGTAGATCCATCTACTAGGGCCGGCGCCCCCCCCTTGGCACCCCTATATATAGTGGGGGAGAGGAGGGACTTCATACCCCAGCCCCTGGCGCCTCCCTCTCTCCCCGTTACGTCTCTCTCTCGTAGTATAGGCGAAGCCCTGCTACTGTGACGCCCTGCATCCACCACCACGCCGTCGTGCTGCTGGATCTTCATCAACCTCTCCTCCCCCTTGCTGGATCAAGAAGGAGGAGACGTCTCCCGTCCCGTACGTGTGTTGAACGCGGAGGTGCCGTCCGTTCGGCGCTTGGTCATCGGTGATTTGGATCACGTCGTGTCGACTACATCATCACCGTTCTTTGAACGCTTCCGTGCGCGATCTACAAAGGTATGTAGATGCATCCAATGACTCGTTGCTAGATGAACTCCTAGATGATCTTGGTGAAACGAGTAGGAAAATTTTTGTTTTCTGCAACGTTCCCCAACACGTTCCCTTTTATAGGCGCAAGAGAAGGAGGCGAGAGGCTGCGCCGGGAGCTGAAGGGAACGCAGGAGATGAAACGAACAGTCAGCACCCGAGTGACCTTTCGTATACCCGTAGTGCGTGGCAAAAATTTAGATATTGGCTCGGCTCATTCCCGCAACCCGCGGCACGGCGCGGCGTGGCGTGGCGAGGCGGGCGGCGGAGGAGGAGCGCTCGTGGATATCCCTCTTGTTCTCATGCTCATACAAGTGGGGAAAGAACCTCCCTTATAAGGAGGTCCAACTCCCACTAAACTAGCAATGTGGGACTAAACTTTAGTAGTATCCCTTGCCTTGCATAAATGGGCTAAGTGGGCCTCTAGGATTTATTAGGAATTTCTGAAATAGTTATTGGGCTGCCCAAAATAGACTAAATTCCAGCAATCCCCCACCAGATCCCAGAGGCACACAGAAATTTGCCTTTGGTTCCAAAACACTGTTTTATATACCGGTACTGCAGTGGAGACTGTTAAGTTGAACTTCCACCTAGAACTCTATGCTACACTAGTAAGCAACTTGAACAGTGGACTGGGCCTTGAACTGCAAGTTTTCTGCGAATCTAGCTTCACATAAAGCCTTGACCGATATGTGGCTACCGTGGGTCTTCCCCGCGGGTGGAGCTTATGCGTCATACTCCGTGACCTTTCATGAGTTTACTAGAGAGAACCCTACTCTCATAGATTGCGATGTTTGACAGTCAGACTCATATAGGTGTGTTCTTCAAAAGATATTCTGCAGGATAACATCTCTGCTTAAATAAGCCACTTAAAACACATTAAGATATACATCAACCTGCCATGTAGATTAGGAGAGTATTGCATCTTCATGGAGTGGTATTGTGAATAGTAAGGATACTCTCCTCTCAGTTGACCAACAGCTTGTCTTCCACATCTAATTCACGGGATCTCCGATCACAAAGAATAGGTTACCACTGTGAACAACTCATATTGTGGGTCTCATACCCATCTCCCTCGATGCATTATCTATCACATTACGTGATAGACCCTTGGTAAAAGGATCTGCCAGATTTTTAGACATTTGGATATAATCCAACGCAATAACTCCGGAGTTTTTCATTTTCCTGACAGACTTTAACCTTCTCTGAACGTGTCTTGATGACTTCATGTTCTTCTTTGAACTGCTCACTTTCATGATCACAGTTTGATCGTCGCAGTTCATAAGGACACCCGGTACAGGTTTCTCAACAATCGGCAAGTCATTCAAGAGCCAGCAAAGCCAATCTGCTTCAACCGTAGCTGTATCTAGTGCTGTGAGTTCTGCTTCCATTGTCGACCTCGTTAAGATGGTCTGCTTGCAAGACTTCCAAGAAACAGTGCCACCTCCATGAGTGAATACATAACCGCTCGTGGCCTTTATCTCATCAGCATCTGAGATCCAGTTTGAGTCACTATACCCTTCATGCACCCTTTGATGCCCAGTGTAGTGAATTCCATAATTTGCAGTACCTTTCAAATAACGCAAAACTCTTTCTAGAGCTTTCCAATGCACATCTCCTGGTTTTGAAACAAACCGACTCAGTTTGCTAACAGCAAAAGAGATGTCAGGTCTTGTAGCACTGGCTAAGTACATAAGCGAGCCAATAATCTGAGAATACTTCAATTGGTCTCTAGCAATTCTTTGATTCTTTCGAAGCAACACACTAGCATCATATGGTGTTGGAGAGGGCTTGCAGTCACTATACCCAAAGCGACTCAAGATCTTTTCCACATAGTGAGATTGAAGCAATGTAATCCCACCATCATCGTCTCTCAACAACTTGATGTTCAGAATGACATCAGCCACTCCTAAATCCTTCATCTCAAAACAACGAGATAGGAAATCCTTGACCTCCTTAATAACATTCAGATTGGTTCCGAAAATCAGTATGTCATCAACATACAAGCACAGGATAACTCCCTCGCCCCCACCATGGCGATAGTACACACATTTGTCAGCTTCGTTCACAACAAAGCCTGCAGTTGTTAAAGTTCTTTCAAACTTCTCATGCCACTGTTTGGGTGCTTGCTTAAGTCCGTACAAAGACTTCAGCAACTTGCACACTTTCCCTTCCTGACCATCTAGTACAAACCCATCTGGTTGTTCCATACAAATTTCCTCGTCCAACTCTCCATTTAGGAAAGCAGTCTTAACATCCATTTGATGAACGAGAAGACCATGCGAGGCAGCTAGTGAAAGTAGAACTCGAATAGTGGTCAGTCGAGCCACAGGTGAGTAAGTATCAAAGATGTCTTCACCTTCCTTTTGGGTATAACCCTTAGCCACGAGCCGAGCCTTGTACTTCTCAATAGTACCATCAGGCCTAAGCTTTTCCTTGAATACCCATTTGCATCCTATAGGTTTGCACCCATAAGGACGATCAGTTATCTCCCAGGTTTCATTCGCCAAGATGGAATCCATCTCGCTACGAACCGCTTCCTTCCAGTAGTCAGCATCTTCAGATGCATAGGCCTCTGAAATAGAACTGGGAGTGTCATCTATGAGATACACAAGAAAATCATCACCAAAGGACTTTGCAATCCTTTGTCTGTTTCTCCTAGTAGGAACTTCATTGTTCTCCTCCACAGGACTTTCAAAGTGTTCTATCGAAATGGCGGGTTTGGTAATTGTAACTGGTTCCTGATTCGATGAACTAGGCATCTCCTGATTAGATGAGGTAGACATATCCTTCATGGGAAAGATATCTTCAAAGAAAGTCGCATCATTCGACTCCATAATCGTACCGACATGCATGTCAGGTACCTCAGATTTTACAACCAAGAATCTATAGCCAATGCTATGAAAAGCATATCCCAGGAAAACACAATCCACAGTCTTTGGTCCAAGCTTCCGTTTCTTTGAAATTGGAGCATTGACTTTCGCCAAACAACCCCCTGTTCGCAGATAAGAGAGTTTTAACCTTTTCTTCTCCCATTCCTCGAATGGAGTTATCTCTTTGTTCTTTGTGGGGACTCGGTTCAGGACATGACATGCTGTCAATATCGCCTCCCCCCACCATGCCTTGGAGAGACCCGATGTATCTAAAATGGCGTTAACCAAATCAGTTAACCAAATCAGTTACACAGAAGAGATCCGCTAACAAGATTTTTATTGACGGAGTGGACATAATGCACGTTCTTGGCCGCACGATCTTCCCCGAAGTAAACTTCAGATCGACCGTGCCAACACCACGAACAGAAGCACTTGAACCGTTGCCCATCAGCACGGTTGAAGTCCCTGCGGTCTGATAAGACGAAAACATGGAAATATCACCTCATACATGCACATTAGCACCCGTGTCAATCAACCAGTCAGGAGAATAACATACTGAAAGAATAGTGGGAAATATACCATACCCAACATCCTTCATGTTAGTGTCTCCAATGACAACATTAGCGGTCTTGCCGCCTTTCTCAGGATGACGCTTGTCATAGCGATTAGGGTAACTAGGAGCCCAATGATCAGGATCCCCACACACATGACAAGAACCTTTCTTCTTGCCATTCTTCTTCTTGAAGTTTGTGTGTTGCACAGCCTTGTTCTTCCCATCAAACTTTGCTTTTCCATCAAACTTGCCCTTGTTCTTGAACTTGTTGGGCTGGAAGTTCTGCTTCTGTACCACATTGGCACTAGATCCTCCCTCAATACCTCGAGCACGTGTGTCCTTTGCTCTCGCCTTTTCTTCCACATCAAGAGTGCCAATGAGATCCGGGACAGAAAACTCCTGCCTCTTATGCTTCAGCAAGGTAGCAAAGTTTCTCCATGAAGGAGGAAGCTTAGTGATGATATCTCCGGCAACAAACTTGTCCGGTAGCATACAACTGAAGTGCTCAAGTTCTCTAGCAAATGAATGTATCTCATGAGCTTGCTCAACCACGGAGCGCTCTTTAGTCATCCTGTAATCATAGAATTGCTCCATGATGTACAGCTCAGTGCCAGCATCCGAGACCCCAAACTTGGCCTCGAGTGCATCCCACATATCTTTTCCATTATCAATTGACGCATAAGCATCAACTATGTTCTCACCAAGAACACTCAAGAGAGCAGCCTTAAATAGAGTATCCATTTTCGGAAAAGCTTGTGCCTGTTGAGCATCAAGCTCTTCTTCAGGTTTGCCGAGAGTGGCGTCATAGCAACTCATGGTTTGAAACCACAAGACTGCTCTCACGCGCCACCTCTTATAGTGGATACCCTCAAACATAGGAGGTCTCATGGAAGCAGCAAAACCACTTGGGGTAAATTGCCTACAATAAGGTTTTTGGATTGTTGGAAATATGAGCAATTTACCAAGTGATTTTATTAACAGAAATACTAGATAAAGCATGAGTAATATAATAGAGATAAAACAAGTCATGCGTTCTGACAGAGAGAAGGTAAATAGCTTCTGCATATATGAATCGTAGCCTAGCATATCTATAGCAGAGAGTAGAACTAGTTGAATATATGAAGTAGAACCTATCATGTGTAGGACAAGGACTAGAACAAGGAACTGCGGCATAACCGTTAACAGGAAAGACAAGAACACGTACGGGACAGCAGCAACAGAAGCGCTGGACTTGGGGTCGGTGTCCTCGCCTGCCATGTCGTCGAGGAGGTCGTGGACGTCGGGGAAGAAGTCGTCGTTGGGGAAGTAGTCGTCGGCGACCGGATCGTCTGTGATGAAGCAGCCAGTAGTCGCGCTGAGCGCTCCCCAAAAACCTTATCACCCTTCTCCCGTACAGGACTCAAAAGGTGCGGTTTCAGAGGCCTACTGTCCCGACCTGCAGTGCACGCCGCAAGACGGGATGGGGAAGAACGTAGCAGCAGCGCAGTGCTCAGGAACTTGTGGCGAGAGGAGGAAGAGATTCTGGTGCGTGTCTCTGAGAGGAGCGACCTCCCTTTTATAGGCGCAAGAGAAGGAGGCAAGAGGCTGCGCCGGGAGCTGAAACGAACAGTCAGCACCCGAGTGACCTTTCGTATACCCGTAGTGCGTGGCAATGGCAAAAATTTAGACATCGGCTCGTTCCCGCAACCCGCGGCGCGGCGCGTCGTGACGAGGCGTGGCGTGGCGAGGCGGGCGGCCGAGGAGGAGCGCGCGTGGATATCCCTCTTGTTCTCATGCTCGTACAAGTGGGGAAAGAACCTCCCTTATAAGGAGGTCCAACTCCCAGTAAACTAGCAATGTGGGACTAAACTTTAGTAGTATCCCTTGCCTTGCAAAAATGGACTAAGTGGGCCTCTAGGATTTATTAGGAATTTTTGAAATAGTTATTGGGCTGCCCAAAATAGACTAAATTCCAGCAGTATTTTGTGCTAGGGCGTGTCTAGGTTTCAATCGACCGAGATTTAACCAGATCCAGGTTAAGTGATATAACATACTCCCTTCATTTCACAATGTAGTGCTTCCTCTATCCCCGTGCTTCAACTTTGACCGTAAATTTAACTACCAAAATCGATTGTGGCGGGAGCAAAAATTATATCAGCGAATTCGTATTCGAAAGAAGTTTTCAATTATATAATTTTTTCTCCCGCCGCAGTTGGTCTCGTTGGTTAAATTTATGGTCAAAGTTGGACCTCGGAAAGCGCGGACGCACTATATTTTGGAATGGGGGGAGTATAAGAAAGAAAAAAAAATTGCACGGATCTCAACGTAAGATCCTACAAATATAGCATCGACTAAGACTTGATTATGTCTCGGTCGATTGAAACATAGCAATCCCGTTTGTGCTAAACTTTAATCATAGATTTAACTAAAATATAATTCGTTTTGGTGACAAGCATTTTATTTTTTTAGTTCGTATTTTTGGTGACATGCGTTATTATTTTTAGTTAAATCAGGACGAAGTTAGTACTAAGGATTATATGACATGGAACCAGACAAAAATGGTATCTTCAGTGTGAAATCTGCCTATCATCTCATGATGACTTTGAATAGGGCAAGGACCTGATAGCCGGAGTCCTCGAGCTCGGTTAACAAGAACAAGTGATATATGGCCGTGTGGGAAACAAGTGCACCTGCAAAGGTCAAGATACACATGTGGCGAATGATACAAAACGACCTGGCGGTCAGGTCTGAGCTCTTTCAACGTCGGATCAAACCTGGTATTTTTTATGCTGTGTGCGGCCGAGAGGAGACGATGGTGCATCGCTTCTGGGCCTGCCAACATTCAGTTCAGCTCGGAGGATGTTGCGTTCGGAGTTGGGAGTTTTGGTGGTGACCCCGCCAAGTCAGATGGACTTCCAGAGCGCCCTAGCCTCCTGGTTGCTGGACTAGTTCGCCATTGCTGACAATGAGGTGACCATGGTCCAGGCGGCCTATGGGATGTGGTTGGCAAGAAACGGTGAAAGAGACGGGAAGAGGATCGCCCGCCACATGAAATATTGACCACGGTAAGGTTCACATGGCCTAGTGGAAGCTGGCGCATGAGGCGAGGGCGTCGCAACCGGATCCTATGATCGACCAGAAGTGGGAGCCCCCGAATGACGAATGGGTCAATATTGTTGGTATTGATCTAGAGGCCCAATGGACCAAAACGAAAATAAAAAGACCAGAAATAAAGTTACGTTAAATAGAGAAACAGGGAGGCCACGAACCAACGTTCGTACCCCTCGATCTCAACTTACGCGCCCCGATCGGGGGCACCCTAACCAACTATGGTTTTGGTCCCCTGTCGCCAGCGCACATAAAAAGATGGGGGAGCAGCCGACACCTACGCTAGACGAGTTCTTGTACGGTTTACTCTTACTCCCCACATCCCTAAACCCTAACCGATCTGGGGGAGCGCTGCACGAGGGGAAGATCATCTCCAAGCGCTGCCCCTGTCCCAGGGCAGTGTTGGTGGCGCTCGGAGGGACGCCGCTACCTGCAGCGAGCATCTTCACCGAGCCTGCATCAAGCCTGCATCGAGCAGGCACGGGACTTCACATCGCCTACACCAATGGCTTCTTCCATTGGTGGTAAGAACTCAACCACTCTCTGTTCATATGCAATTAGGTGATCTGAATTCTAGGCATAAGATCCAATCTATCCTACTGGATTAAGTCTAACAAATATCAACTCTGACTGTGTGTTCTCGAGACACCGAGAGAAAAGTGGATGAGGGGTAGTGCTGCGGGATCACAATGGCACGTTTATGGCCGGAGCATGCAATCATTTTCCTCACATCGCTGATCCGGAAGCAGTGGAGGTTCTGGCATGCCGGAGGGCTGTTGAAATGGCCGTCGAGTTTCAAGTCTAGAGAGCTCATGTGGAGCTGGACAACAAGGCGATGGTGCAAATGATCAACCAACCAATCCGGAACCTATCCGCTCTGGGGCCTTGGGTGCAAGATATCAAGGAGATGCTCAACTCGATGATGGAGTTCAAGGTTTCTTGGGTTCGTCGTTCTGGAACGTTGCCGCACATAAGGTAGCTAAAGTAGCGAAAATGCTACATCTACGCACACCTACGTTCTCCTTTATGTAAACTTCTTAATTATTAATCTCTCCTCCCTGATTTCAACTGGGTGAGCCCCTTGCCTCTAATTTTGCCCAACAAAGATATGCCACCTGGCCTATTACGTTAGTTACGAAGATTGATTATGTAGATGTAGCATTAATCCTAAAGTATGGGTAGGAGAAGAACAATGTGAGACTTGGTTGGCTTCGCCACCAGACTCTATTTTAGATGCAATTTCTAATGCCATTCCAAACTTTGTTTAAATAAAGCGGCAAGAAGTTCCCCTTAAAAAAAATAAAGCTGCTCCTGTTCTCATCAGGTTCTACGTACGTACGCTAGTGAACTACTTGTTCCTGACAGGAAGGGAACATAAGAAGAACATTTCGTCCAGCCCTTTGTGTCGTCCAATCTAATTTGTCTAAGGACTATGATCAAATCTCCGAGCGCTTTAGTCTCCGAATAGACCATCTTTGATTGCTATTTTGTGACTTTGATAATACATATAATTGATCATGTGTGGATTAACCTTGATCACTTCCAATCGGAGCTAGGTGCGTGGAGGAATTCATCTCTGCCCTAGATCATAGGCAAAGATCGGCACCAGCTGGTTCCCTACGTACACCTTAATATACCACTATGCCGGTCGTTCTTTCCTTGCTTCTGCCAATATGCAAGTGGAACCTAACTAACGGCACATATGGATAAGCACGTTTTACTCTTACTTAGTCAACTGTACATTGTTGGGCTTCATCAGCTGATCTTTTTGTGTATGCACTCTCTGCAGATTTTTTTTTCGCCCAATGCTGGTGGAGATGAGGAGGAGCTTGGCCGAGACCAAGGTTGTCAGAATCATGATTTTGTTTTTGTTCTTGTGATTATACATTTTTATCCATATTTTGCTGCAGTTATTATTCTATGATTGTGATAGATCTAGGATCTAAGATTCTGTTAGTTAGGATCCTACAATTTGCAATCCTACTAGAGGGGTTTCGATCCAATTCAGGTTACAATTCTAACAACCTTGGCCGAGACTAAGGGTTTATGGTTGAGGCAGCAGAAATAACTATCTACATCGGGCTTTGAGGATGCCCGTCCAGTAGGGGCCGGGGTGTTGCACTAACAGACATAGATTAACAAAGAGGAGCCCCCAACCGATGAAGCAAAGGACATAGATCCATTATGAAGTATGTTTATGTTGTATTTTTTATATTCAGAATGTAGTTTTTTCTATAAATTTGATCAATTTTTCAAAGAAACTAACTTAGGACCATGTTTATAGGCCATATATGTTGGAACTATGATATCATTTTTTTGGTATTACTTAGCCAATCAGTGATTATTTTGTCACTGCACTCTTTTTTTCTCTGACAGTCATTAAGAAAAGCCATTGCTTTCTAGACTTGGAGGGATGATGCTCTGGTAAGGACAGGTTTTTTCTTCTTATTGGGTCATTATCCTCTTCTAACCTTTTCTTTTGCAAAAAGGCTCAATGTCACATAGTTAGTATCACTAGTACTTACAAACACACCTATAGAAAAAGATAAAATTACATTCAAATTTATGGGATGGGGGAGTCTTCTTCCTCTTGCATCCACAGGCGGCGCGCCATGAGTATAGCTCGATGGCACCCAGGCCTACACCTCGACAGAGCAAACTTTTCAAACCCAGAAGTTTGTAGAAGCAACAACTAGGAAGTCGTCTATGCGACCAAGAGACGTCGACGACCGCGATCTGCAAAGCAAATCGCCACGCTAGAGAGGAAAACCCCGATAACGTCATGTAAAATCTGAAGAACACGAATGTCGGCCATATTCAGGCGGATCCACCAGATAATTGAACCAACTAGATCCTAGAAGACCTGCCAGAGACACGGCTCCACATGCCCTCCGCCGGAGATAAACGCACCAACAGAACGGGGAAAGAGCAGGATGAACATCGGGGACAACACCACTGCCTCGCCGCCCCAAACCAAACTTGAACTCCCTAAGAAACCTTAAAAATCACCGATGACGTTACATGATAGTTCTGGGTCTGATGTCGGCCTCACCACCGTCCAGGACCGTACACCGACTCACTCTTTTCCGGTGGCCTAGTCAGACCGTGTTGCTGTTGAAGATCACCATGCTAGATAACATATACCGCCATCGAGCATATCACATGCTGATAGCTTCTGCTCGACCACGAATCAGTGTTGCCAGCGCGCCACAACCCACCAGCTCCTCCATACATCCTCTCTCTCGTTGTCGGCGCCACGCGGGCTTTGACTGACGGCAGCGAAAGGGATCGGATCACAGGTGGTGGCTAGGGTTAGAGCATCTATAGCCGGGAGCAGCAAACCCCCCTCATACGCCCGGGCGGACGGCTCAGTCACTGACCGATCAAAAACCGACCCAGTCGGGTGCCTCAAACCGGCCTCAACGCCCGGCTGACTGGCTCCCATCATATCCAGCCCAAATATGCGGTGGATATGGGGAGGTCCAGGTGCATCCGTCATATGAAACCCGGCCCACGCTTGCACAACCGACCCCACATATATTCGTCCCTATCCGCTACCCGGAAAAAACCCTGTTTCCTCTGCAAACTAAAACAGCAACATACTTGTGCAGTAGCCTACAGGTGCCTGCAAAGACCGTCGGTATGTCTAGCCACGTCCGTGCCCGGCATCATCACCGAATAACAGTTCGCGTAGATTTCGTGAGGTAAAGAGGCAAGACGCGGCGCGTCGATCGTTGTGGAAGCCGTGTTGGTTGTCCCACTTTTACCGATCGTGCCGCTTTCATCAGGTAGGTATATGTATATCAGCCGAGCCGAGCATCGACCGAACGTCGACAGGGCGGGTGGGTGCTGCCAAGACGGGGATCCAAACTGCTGTCCCGAGTGCATGCATGCATCATGTCTGGCCGTCTGGGGGATTGTATATCTATCGATACGTCGACGCATACGATGTCGTGTCGTGTCCGAGCTAGTCTTCCAATCATATGATCGACATGCGCGGCAGGGACATACCAGGAGCAGCGCGGAGCGAGATATTTCTCTCATACTCCCTCCGTTCGAAATTACGTGTCTCGAATATGGATGTATCTAGAACTAAAATATGTCTAGATACATCTATTTCTGCGACAAGTAATTCCAAACGGAGGAAGTAACTCAGTAGGCGTCTCAGAGAGCGCGTCCACATGTCACGGGCATGGCCGTGGACGCAGCTCCCATGCGTGTCTCCTGTCGCCTCTCATCTAATCGCACGGTTCGTATGGTCGAGCACGAGCAGGCGCCTACGTCCACTCGGGAACGCTGGCTCTCACGTCCTCTCTGGAAATTAGCTAAACCTAACGTGTATGGCGGGAATCCACCCCTCAGCGCTGGTGACGTGGCGACGCTCCAGAACCTCACGATGTCAGTTTGTTTCTGCCGCAGTCATGTCGCGTCACATCGGATTGGCAATGTCAGATAGATGCAGAACCTGAACAGAGAAAAAAAACGTGACCCTTCATGTCAACAGCAAACGATCGAGGGAGCGCCTGGTGCTCGTTGCACGAGCAGTATCCCGGTCGCTATCGGTGCTCGATCCGCCGAACCGTAGTTTTTTGTTTTCGCTCACGGGTGACACCAGCAGTATCCCGATTCTTTATTTTCTCCCCCAGGCTCTTTGGAAGCGGCCATGCATCGTCTGACTCGTCGCGCGTAACCATATTTTGTTCGGTTGATCATCTTGGGAAGCTTCTGCATTTTTCAACGGAAATTGTATCCGTGATATTACTATGTATGCGATTTTGAAGTGTCGCTGTCTCTAAGGCAAGCGGCTGAGCTCCTCGTTTTGACTGGAGTAGTTGTTGATCGAGCAAAGCATGCATGACTCGATGGAGTGGAGACCGATCCATGATTGAATACTTTGGTCTGAAGGGAGAATATATTGGTCTTGAATTCGGCATTTTTTGTTTAGTCCACAAAATGTGGAGTGTGCCATGATTATGCTCGATCGATCTCCGCCGTGTACGTGTGCCTGTACATATCATCATCATCTAAAGAAGCAACTCGCGATTGCGACCTAGCGCTGCCACCGGATCCCTCCTTCGCCGCCACCTCCCCTCAATGCCTCTTTCTCCTCCGCCATACCTTCCTCCCCTCGTCGTCGCCTGAGGCTCCCTCCGGCAAAGTACGGATGGCTCAAAGGAAGGCGGCGGCGGGGCCCTTCTCTAGCTGCTCGACGCTGGTACGGCGGTTGCCATCCGTGGATAAGGGGCGGTGGTCCCTTTGGTGAGCCTTCCCCGTCCGGTGGTGCAGCGGGGCGGATGGGCTGCCGGGGATCGGTCCGGGTGGCCGGCGATTCATCGGTGAGTTGGTGCCGCATTTTGCTGCCCAGCGGCCAACGGCGCCAAGCTACTCCTTCCTCCAACCCATGTTGCGTGCACTCCGTCTTACCGGACATGGTCATGCTGCTAGCATGTTACCGGGTTGGGACGGAGCGGGAGATGGGGATCCTGTTTGGGTTAATTCCCAGGTCGGCTCCTCCTGGCCGCGACGGCGACGATACCTGAGGGTGCCATTTTTCTTCTTGAAGACGTTGTCCGGGTCCGCCCTACCTTTTCTGTCCCCACAGTCTATTGGGTGAAAACCTAGGGCGGCGATGATGCTTTTGGCGCTGTGTCCTTCTTGAAGGCATCGTCGTGAGAGCTATGTGGCGGTGGAAACTGCTTGGATATGCGTCGGCAGTTGCAGATGGCGTGCCCCTCTTCCTCCAGGAGGTAGTTGTTCCGGGGGAACCCTAGATATGTGTCTCCGGATGGATGATGATGGAGACTTTGGTGTCGTTCTCCCTCTTGGGGGTATCGTCTTGGAGCACTGTTCATTGGAGAGGCCAACAGGTGGAGCGGTGTTTCATCAACCGCATTAATGACCGTGAGTCTCGGCGGCGTGGAGCGGTAGAGTCTCAGAGTTGGACGCGATTTGATCGACGCACGCAGGCTAGTGGCGCTGTCTGATGTCGTGGTCACGTCGACGGCAGATGGGACTGGAAAGATCCGTGCAGTTATCTCTTGTCTACCTAATATTAAAGGAGGGATTGTTTCACCACTTTTTTTGTCCAATCAACCGTTTCGTACGTCCTTTTCTATTCTGTTTTGTAAAAAAAAGAAAAAAAAGGTGTGCCAAGGTGGGCTCGAACCGTGGTGGCCAACAACGGACGTACCAACTCTTCTATGCGATGGCATAAAAAATTAAAACTTCGCTTTGCTACTATTGAAACCACGATCCACATAAAAAAAATTCTTTTTTTACGAGGGAAGATAATTTCTTTGATCAAGCCCATTAATAAGAGCAGCTAAAAATGCTTTCGTTGAGGTTCAAACTCACAACTTACACAGTAGGTAGCAAACAGCACAACCAACTCACCTAGCTTCTCCTTTTGTCAGGAAAGATGATCCGCTATCGAATAAAATAGTACCACCTCGCTCTTTTGGTTAAAATCTCACCGGTTTATATACAGGTGTAATTTATCGTAGAATCAAGAAGAAATAACGAACCCAGGTTGAGGTGTTGGCCCAACTAAAAAAAACTTATCCTAAGGAAACGACGAAATTAAAGCATCAGAAATAAATTGGTGTGTGGCTACATGTGACAAATACAAGAAAGGTTGTGGCTAATAAGCCAAGAAAGCCTAGAAAGGCAGCGGAGATTCTCGGCAGCGCCGGGCGAGGTGATGCTTTTTTTATATAAACTGGAGAAGATGATTTTTGATACAAACTTCGCCAAGAAACGAACTGGATGTGAATTCACCTCGGTGTTGAGCTGAGCCATCCAGGAGTATGTGTACTTCCATAGATGGCGCTTCCGTGTGTTCCGTTGGAGTTCCTCATCCGGTACATGGGCAACCCTGCTTCCGTGTGATCAAAGGAAGCCATGCCGGCAGCTACGCGTTGGTCCTGGTCGTTAAGAGGCGTGGGACGGTGCAACTCCAACCTCGGCCTTTTCCTCGACTAGGTTTTGATGAGTTTCATCCGGAAGCCAAGGTGCTTACGGACTCCAAGTATATTCACCAAAGCTTTCTCTACAATTTAAGGTAATCTATGTGTCTTACGGGGATGCATGCATACATTGAACATACATTTTTTATTACGGCAAAACTAAAATCCTGCCGACCGATGGTTTGCAACATGCGCGTACGACCTGATGGCCCTTCGATCCCACGTAAGACGCAGGCAGCCGCTCGATAATTTCTTTCACTGTCACGCATGAGAAAAAGAAAGCTCTCTGCGAGCGATGGGAACGCCCGCCGCCGCCCATCCCGCGAGCGCCGCCGCCGGCTGCCACCTCCCTCCGACCCGTACAACCCCCAATCGAGCCCCTCAATATTTCATCTCCATCCACGCGAGATTCTGCTCCGTCCGCGCCATGGCTGCCATGGCCGAGCTCAGCCAGCTCCGGCTGTGAGAGGAAGAGAAACGGGAGAGGGAGAAGTCCAGGCGCCCACCACCGCCGGCTGCATCGACCTCAGGCTGGATCCGCTGCCCACCATCGCCGCATGTGCCTCGACCTCAGGCTGCATCCGCCGCCCATCATTACCGCCGGTGCCTGCCACTCGGGCGGAAGAGGGAGCCGTCGTGTCGCTGCTCGCCTCGCGCGTCTGAGGGAGCGGTTGCAGCAACGGCAGTTTTGGCCTCTGAAGAAATTGCAGCAACTTGCGTGTGACGGAGTGACTGCACTTTTGGCCTCTGAATAAATTGCAGATTTGACCTCTGAAGCAACTGCACTTTGCTTCCAATTAGAATACCAAATGAGCAGCGGCAGTAACAGCTAGAACATGCGTACAAATGCATCATTTCAATCCAGAAAATTATGTTTCCTAGTGTTCTTTTATCTGAAGAAAGTGTATGAGGCCAAGGTCTACTATTAGTTTTCAGAAAATTCAGACTTTCATTGTTCCATTCTCTCTTTGTGAAATGCAGCTTGGGTAAATTAAGAGGTAAATTTAGTTTCAACAGATAAATCCAAGGGACAATAGATGCAGTTTGTGTCAAGTAGATGTCCTATTATATTTACGAAAATGCTAAAATCCGAACCCAGATAACTTCTATGTAAATAGTATGATAATTTAGACATCACGGAGCTGATAATTTGCATACAAACACCTAGGGGTAATTTTAACCCGGGGAATAAGTTGTTGAAAAACATCCCTGATAACTTATTTGTAAATCGCATGGTAATATACACATCGAAGACCTCATAATTTAGGTACAAACAGCACAAAAACTTTATCAAGTGAAAAAAAGTTGTTAAAAACATACCACCGATAACTTTTCGTGTAAATAACACGATAATATAGGCTCCTGTACATGATAACTTAGGTTCAAACATCACGATAACTCTGCCCCGTAAAAAAAAGTTGTTGAAAATATAGTATCGATAACTTCTTTGTAAATAGCATGATAATTTAGGCACCACAGAGCTGATAAGTTGCATATAAACATCGAGGGGTAATTTTAACCCGGGGAATAAGTTGTTAAAAACACCCCTGGTAACTTATTTTTGTAAATCGCATGGTAATATATACATCGCATACCTGATAATTTAGGTACAAATACCACGATAACTTTGACACGTGAATTTTTGTTGTTGTTGAAAATATACTCTCTTTGTAAATAACATGGTAATATACACTCCCGGACTTGATAACTTATGTACAAACACCACGATAACTTTGACCCGTGAAAAAAAGTTGTTAAAAATATACTTCGGTAACATCTGTGTAAATAATAACATGGTAATATATGCCCCGGACCTGATAACTTAGATACAAACACTACAATAACTTTGACTCGGGGAAAAAGATGTTAAAAACATACCACTGGTAACTTTTTGTGTAATAAGCATGATAATATAGGCTCCTGGACCTAATAAGTTAGGTACAAACACCACGATAACTTTGACCCGTGAAAAAAAGTTGTTGAAAATATACCACTAATTTCTTTCTCATGTAAATAATATGATAATATACACTCCCAGACCTGATAACTTAGATACAAACACCACGATAACTTTGACTCGCGTAACAAAGTTGTTTGGAAACATACTCCGGTAACATCAGTATAAATAACATGGTAATATAGGTTCTCGGACCTGATTATTTAGGTACAAACACCTCGATAACTTTGACCCGTGAACAAAAGTTGATGAAAACAAAGTTTGGTTGGATCTGTGTAAATAACACGGTAATATACGCATAGCAGAGCTGATAACTTATTTAGCCCAGGCATGATAATTTTTGACCCAAAAAAAGTATCCGAACCATGCCAAAAAACATGGTCTCGCCGTGGCGGATTTTTTTGTAAAAACAGATTTAGGATCTAACAAGCGGTCTGAGCTATAAAACATTTTAAAATTTCAAAATAAAAACAATCTATGATGACATTAGCTTTTCCGCACTTTTTATGCCTGGAAAGTCATTTTTATGGCCAGAATTTTGCCTATGTAAACATTGTGGTAATTTATGTACCATATATGTGATAACTTGCATACCCAGGCGTGGTAACATTTTGCCTCAGAAAAAAAGTTGTCGAAACATATCAACATGGGATCTAGTTTCGAAGGTCTCGTCGCGCCGAATTTTTTATGTGAAAACAATTTTTCGATCGGACGGACGGTTTGAACTACAAAACATTTTGGAAATTCAAAATATGAGAGAATCTAGAGTGATGTCATCAATTTTGTCTTACATGCATGCATATAATTAGGCATTGTATTAAGAGTCATGACATGTGTATGAAGAGAGAGAAAAATTAGTAATCACATGTATGTGAAGAAAAGTGGCTGCACGCACTCGCGACTCGCATGCATGCACGCACTAGTTAAGTCGTCCTATTTGTTGTTTAAAATCTGAACGACTGCGCGTTAGTACAGTCCATTAATGAAACCCACAATATGAAACATTGCTATATGTACTCCTTCAACTTATCAAAAAATATATATCCAGCACAGCTGGTATGTCTAGATTAAGCAAATGCGAAAAATAAATCTCAGTTGCACAGCTCTTACTACAACATGCTGCGACACATCATTTATTATGCTTCTTCAAAAGGAAACAAATGTTGCTTTGACCCAATTTCTATCTGTAGGTATATGGTAGAGTAGGAGGAATAAATAATCTATATCTCTATCTCTTCTCTACCTGCATCAAACTCTAATACTACGCACTAGCTCCAGGAGATTGAGAGCATCAACATGGTTACATGGAGGACTCAGGAGATGACCGAAGGGGGAGAGAGATTTATTACCCCACTAATTATTGCAATGCACGTCCCTATTTACTAGATATTTATGCACTGGTGCAATGTACGGCATGTTTGCTATAAAAGTAAAGAGTACGACATGTTCAGTTAGATTTTGATTTTTGCATAGAGAAAAGAGACACCACCCGGTGCGAATAGTATACATGTATTATACCATGGGTCGGAACTAAGCGGTCTCTTATGAAAATATGAGCTGGACTGAGAGGTCTTGGGCCATTAGAGGTGTGATTGTTTTTTTCCCGTTGCAACGCACAGACATGTTTGCTAGTTCCTCCTGAAGACGGGATGGCGGAAGATGGCATCGGCAGATCCTAGAGCGTGCGTAGGCGGTGCACGTTATGGGACGCCTAAACCGGATGGTCTTCAGGCCACTAGATTAGATTGTGTCTGTTCTGCGGACAGGGCACATCTGTATGCTTGTAGGTGTAGCGACTTTGTTCGCCTAGAAGGAGGCTTCGATTGATCCTTGTATTGATTAATAAAGATGGCGTGTGCATCATGTTGATACAGAGGCCGGAGGTAATCCTTCTTTTCGAAAAAAAATCTGAAGCAAATCGCTCATCTTCGAACTTGGACGTCGATCAAAAAGCTTTTGTATGTAGTATGTATACATGTGTGCAGTGTGCATTTTCTCTGGTAGCCAGGAAGTATCAAGCTAGAATGCAAGCCAGAGCTTTTGTACTCAGGACGTATGTCTATCAGACAAACCTGCAGTGGACACAAATCTTCCAGTGACTAGCTCACATTCTCCACGGGAGAAGTCCTCTTCCATTATCTAAACAAAGTTCTCCACGGGTGAGCATGCAGTAGCAGTATCAACCTCTCATATTTCTGCACGTGTGTTGAGGGCGAGGATAGCGAAAGCAACAGACGGCGAAGGCGACGGGCCTGGCCATGGCCTCGTCTCGTCGATCGGGTAGAAAACTGAAGCCGGTGCGCAAAGAAACAAAGAAAAAACCTCTGAAGAACAAGTGCACCAGTCCGTATATTATTACACGGCGAAAGGATTTGGGCCAAGAACAGCTGCTCGCTCGTTGGGTAGATCAAGATCTTCATGTGAAGATTAATTGAGCTTTAACCTCGTATATAATACTCCATCAAACACTTGTGTGTAGTTTTCGGAATAGATTCAAAACAAAATATACTACTACACCACATGCATATTGGCATATATATAGCTAGCTAGCTTTGCCGAGGAAGACGTATGTCCGAAGCATCACCTCGTCTCAAGAAGCAGACATCAACTCGGGGGGACGGCACCGAGGCGCGGTGGTGCCCGGACGCTGACGCTACCGTCGCCGGCGCTGTCGGCCGCGACGAGGACGATGAGGTGGCCCGGTGCTTCTCGCACGCGGTGCGCCTAAGCATCCGGCACATGCCCTCGGCCACGCGCTCCGCGGGGCCGCCGCGCCTGAACATGCGGCAGAAGGCCATGTGCGCCCGCACGGCCTCCTCCACGCCCATGGCCGCGGTGCGCTTGCTGCGGCCGGCCTCGTACTTGACGGCCTCGGAGCACAGCCCGCACAGCCACCTGCCCCCGAAGCAGGCCCTCACGCCGCCAATGTACTCGCCGGTGCACTCCTCCTCCAGGCCGCAGCACTCGCAGCTCACCACCACCGCCGGATCTACAGCCTCCATGCCTAACTTAGAAAGTTGGATTATTACCTAGAAAACCACGGCGGACTCTTCTTCTTGGACTGGTTAATCAAGAAGAAGAAGAAGAATAAGAAGATGATGAAGAAGGTTCTCTTGTGCTTTTGGTGCTGTGCTTTGTGTGGTGTGTGCAGCGGTAGGTCCGTTTAGATATCGATTAGGAGGCCCAGGGCACCTCTGCTCTCCCGCGCTGTCATGGCGACTGCGACCCGAGCGAAGAACAGTTTGTTTTGTCACATGGACTCATGTACCACCGCTCATCGGCCGGCCGGGTGACACGTCCACCAGGTGCATGCCGTGTTGCCTGATATTTTTGCCCGTTTACATTATGCAAGCTGCTACTACCTCAGTCCCGACTTATTGGTCTCCTCAGTATTTTGTGCTAGGGTGTGTCTAGGTCTCAGTCGACTAACATTTAACCAGGTCTAAGTTAAGTGATATAACATGTAAGAAAGAAAAAAGAAAAATTTGCATGGATCTCAACGTAAGATCCTACAATATAGCATCGTCTAAGACTTGGTTATGTCTCAGTCGATTGAGACATAGCAATCCTGGTTGTGCTAAACTTTAACCACATATTTAACTAAAAATAATAATGTACCTTTTGGTGACATGCATTATTAATTTTAGTTAAATCTATGATCAAAGTTTAGCACAAAATACTAAGGGGACCAATAAATCAAGACGAAGGTAGCACTAAGGATTATATGACATGGAGCCAGATAAAAATGGTAACTTCAGTGTGAAATCTGCTTATCATCTCATGATGGCTTTGAATATGGCAAGGACCTCGTATTCCGGGCCGCTTCTTCCAACAATACCACCGAACCAAAGTATGACATGCTGGTAAGCAGTATGACTTATATCGCCCACAACTCACTTGTGTTCTACTCGTGCATATAACATCAACGCATAAAACCTGGCTCGGATGCCACTGTTGGGGAACGTAGTAATTTCAAAAAAATTCCTACGCACACGCAAGATCATGGTGATGCATAGCAACGAGAGGGGAGAGTGTTGTCTACGTATCCTCGTAGACCGAAGCGGAAGCGTTGACGCAACGTAGAGGAAGTAGTCGTACGTCTCCCCGGTCCAACCGATCCAAGCACCGTTACTCCGAAACCTCCGAGTTCTTGGCACACGTTCAGCTCGATGACGCTCCCCGGGCTCCGATCCAGCAAAGCTTCGGGGAGGAGTTCTGTCAGCACGACGGCGCGGTGATGATCTTGATGTTCAACCGTCGCAGGGCTTCGCCTAAGCACCGCTACAAATATGACCGAGGTGGAATATGGTGGAGGGGGGCACCGCACACGGCTAAGGAACGATCACGAAGATCAACTTGTGTGTTTTAGGGTGCCCCCTGCCCCCGTATATAAAGGAGCCAAGGGGAGGGGGCGGCCGGCCAAGGAGGGCGCGCCAAGGGGGAGTCCTACTCCCACCGGGAGTAGGACTCCCTTCTTTCCTAGTTGGAAAAGGAGAAGTGGGAAAGAGGAGGAGGAGGGAAAGGAAAGGGGGGGGGCGCCCCCCTCTCCTTGTCCTATTCGGACTAGGGAGGGGAGGGGCGCGCGGCCACCTCTTGCCTCCTTTCCTCTTCTCCCTTAGGGCCCATGTAGGCCCAATAACCCCCGGGGGGGTTCCGGTAACCCCCGATTCTCCGGTAAAATCCCGATTTCACCCGGAACGATTCCGATATCCAAATATAGGCTTCCAATATATCGATCTTTATGTCTCGACCATTTCGAGACTCCTCCTCATGTCCATGATCACATCCGGGACTCCGAACAACCTTCGGTACATCAAAAATACATAAACTCATAACGAAACTGTCATCATAACGTTAAGCGTGCGGACCCTACGGTTCGAGAACAATGTAGACATGACCGACACACGTCTCCGGTCAATAACCAATAGCGGAACCTGGATGCTCATATTGGTTCCTACATATACTATGAAGATCTTTATCGGTCAGACCGCATAACAACATACGTTGTTCCCTTTGTCATCGGTATGTTACTTGCCCGAGATTCGATCGTCGGTATCTCAATACCTAGTTCAATCTCGTCACCGGCAAGTCTCTTTACACGTTCCGTAATACATCATCTCAAAACTAACTCATTAGTTGCAATGCTTGCAAGGCTTATGTGATGTGCATTACCAAGAGGGCCCAGAGATACCTCTCCGACAATCGTAGTGACAAATCCTAATCTCGAAATACGCCAACCCAACATGTACCTTTGGAGACACCTGTAGAGCTCCTTTATAATCACCCAGTTACGTTGTGACGTTTGGTAGCACACAAAGTTTTCCTCCGGTAAACGGGAGTTGCATAATCTCATAGTCATAGGAACATGTATAAGTCATGAAGAAAGCAATAGCAACATACTAAACGATCGAGTGCTAAGCTAATGGAATGGGTCATGTCAATCACATAATTCTCCTAATGATGTGATCCCGTTAATCAAATGACAACTCTTTGTCTATGGTTAGGAAACATAACCATCTTTGATTAACGAGCTAGTCAAGTAGAGGCATACTAGTGACACTCTGTTTGTCTATGTATTCACACATGTATTATGTTTCCGGTTAATACAATTCTAGCATGAATAATAAACATTTATTATGAAATAAGGAAATAAATAATAACTTTATTATTGCCTCTAGGGCATATTTCCTTCAGTCTCCCACTTGCACTAGAGTCAATAATCTAGTTCACATTGCCATGTGATTTAACACCAATAGTTCACATCATTATATGACCAACACTCAAAGGGTTTACTAGAGTCAATAATCTAGTTCACATCGCTATGTGATTAACACCCAAAGAGTACTAAGGTGTGATCATGTTTTGCCTATGAGAGAAGTTTAGTCAACGGGTCTGCCATATTCAGATCCGTATGTATTTTGCAAATTTCTATGTCAACAATGCTCTGCACGGAGCTACTCTAGCTAATTGCTCCCACTTTCAATATGCATCCAGATTGAGACTAAGAGTCATCCGGATCAGTGCCAAAACTTGTATCGACGTAACCCTTTTACGACGAACCTTTTGTCACCTCCAGAATCGAGAAACATATACTTATTCCACTAAGGATAATTTTGACCGCTGTCCAGTGATCTACTCCTAGATCACCATTGTACTCCCTTGCTTACCACAGTGTAGGGTATACAATAGATCTGGTACACAGCATGGCATACTTTATAGAACCTATGGCTGAGGCATAGGGAATGACTTTCATTCTCTTTCTATCTTCTGCCGTGGTCAGGCTTTGAGTCTTACTCAATTTCACACCTTGTAACACAGCCAAGAACTCTTTTCTTTGACTGTTCCATTTTGAACTACTTCAAAATATTGTCAAGGTATGTACTCATTGAAAAAACTTATCAAGCGTCTTGATCTATCTCTATAGATCTTGATGCTTAATATGTAAGCAGCTTCACCGAGGTATTTCTTTGAAAAACTTCTTTCAAACACTCCTTTATGCTTTGCAGAATAATTCTACATTATTTACGATCAATAATATGTCATTCACATATACTTGTCAGAAATGCTGTAGTGCTCCCACTCACTTTCTTGTAAATACAGACTTCACCACAAGTCTGTATAAATCTATATACTTTGATCATCTCATCAAAGCGCATATTCCAACTCCGAGATGCTTGCACCAGTCCACAGATGGATCGCTGGAGATTGCATATTTTGTTAACATTTTTAGGATTGACAAAACCTTCTGGTTGCATCATATACAACTCTTCTTTAAGAAATCCATTAAGGAACGCAGCTTTGTTTATCCATTTGCCAGATTTCATAAAATGTGGCAATTGCTAACATGATTCGTACAGACTTAAGCATAGATACGAGTGAGAAACTCTCATCGTAGTCAACATCTTGAACTTGTCGAAAACCTTTTTGCGACAATTCTAGCTTTGTAGATAGTAACACTACTACCAGCGTCCATCTTCCTCTTGAGGATCCATTTATTTTCAATTGCTTGCCGATCATCGGGCAAGTCAACCAAAGTCCATACTTTGTTTTCATACATGGATCCCATCTCAGATTTCATGTCTTCAAGCCATTTTGCGGAATCTGGGCTCACCATCGCTTCTTCATAGTTCGTAGGTTCATCATGATCTAGTAGCATGATTTCCAGAACAGGATTACCGTACCACTCTGGTGCGGATCTTACTCTGGTTGATCTACGAGGTTCAGTAATAACTTGATCTGAAGTTTCATGATCATCATCATTAACTTCCTCACTAATTGGTGTAGGTGTCACAGAAACCGTTTTCTGTGATGAACTACTTTCCAATAAGGGAGCAGGTACAGTTACCTCATCAAGTTCTACTTTCCTCCCACTCACTTTTTTCGAGAGAAACTCGTTCTCTAGAAAGGATCCATTCTTAGCAACGAATTTCTTGCCTTCGGATCTGTGATAGAAGGTGTACCCAACTGTCTTCTTTGGGTATCCTATGAAGACACATTTCTTCGATCTGGGTTTGAGCTTATCAGGATGAAACTTTTTCTTATAAGCATTGCAACCCCAAACTTTAAGAAACGACAACTTTGGTTTCTTGCTAAACCACAGTTCATACAGTGTCGTCTCAAAGGATTTAGATGGTGCCCCTTTTTTTCGTGAATGCAGCTGTCTCTAATGCATGATCCCAAAACGATATTAGTAAATCGGTAAGAAACATCATAGATTGTACTATATCCAATAAAGTACGGTTATGACATTCGGGCACACCATTATGTTGCGGTGTTCCAGGTGGCATGAGTTTGTGAAACTATTCCACATTGTTTTAATTGAAGACCAAACTCGTAACTCAAATATTTGTCTCTGCGGTCAGATCGTAGAAACTTTACTTTCTTGTCATGATGATTTTCCACTTCACTCTGAAATACTTTGAACTTTTCAGACTTATGTTTCATCAAGTAGATATACTCATATCAGCTTAAATCATCAGTGAAGGTCAGAAAATAATGATACCTGTCGCGAGCCTCAATATTCATCGGACCACATACATCAGTATGTATGATTTCCAACAAATCTGTTGCTCACTCCATTGTTCCGAAAAACGGAGTCTTAGTCATCTTGCCCATGAGGCATGGTTCGCAAGCATCAACTGATTCATAATCAAGTGATTCCAAAAGCCCATCAGTATGGAGTTTCTTCATGCGCTTTACACCGATATGACCTAAACGGCAGTGCCACAAATAAGTTGCACTATCATTATTAACTTTGCATTTTTTGGCTTCAATATTATGAATATGTGTAACACTACGATCGAGATCCGACGAACTATTTTCATTGGGTGTATGACCATCGAAGGTTTTATTCATGTAAACAGAACAACAATTATTCTCTGACTTTAATGAATAACCGTATTGCAATAAACATGATCAAATCATATTCATGCTCAACGCAAACACCAAATAACACTTATTTAGTTTCAACACTAATCCCGAAAGTATAGGGAGTGTGCGATGATGATCATATCAATCTTGGAACTACTTCCAACACACATCGTCACTTCACCCTTAACTAGTCTCTGTTCATTCTGCAACTCCCGTTTCGAGTTACTACCTTAGCAACTGAACTAGTATCAAATACTGAGGGGTTGCTATAAACACTAGTAAAGTACACATCAATAACATGTATATCAAATATACCTATGTTCACTTTGCCATCCTTCTTATCCGCTAAATACTTGGGGTAGTTCCGCTTCCAGTGACCAGTTCCTTTGCAGTAGAAGCACTTAGTCTCAGGCTCAGGACCAGACTTGGGCTTCTTCACTTAAGCAGCAACTTGCTTGCCATTCTTCTTGAAGTTCCCCTTCTTCCCTTTGTCCTTTTTCTTGAAACTAGTGGTTTCGTCAACCATCAACACTTGATGTTTTTCTTGATTTCTACCTTCGTCGATTTCAGCATCACGAAAAGCTTGGGAATCGTTTCTGTTATCCCTTGCATATTATAGTTCATCACGAAGTTCTACTAACTTGGTGATGGTGACTAGAGAATTCTATCAATCACTATCTTATCTAGAAGATTAACTCCCACTTGATTCAAGCGATTGTAGTACCCAGACAATCTGAGCACATGCTCACTAGTTGAGCGATTCTCCTCCATCTTTTAGCTATAGAACTTGTTGGAGACTTCATCTCTCTCAACTCGGGTATTTGCTTGAAATATTAACTTCAACTCCTGGAACATCTCATATGGTCCATGACGTTCAAAACGTCTTTGAAGTCCCGATTCTAAGCCATTAAGTATGGTGCACTAAACTATCAAGTAGTCATCATATTGAGCTAGCCAAACGTTCATAACGTCTGCATCTGCTCCTGCAATAGGTCTGTCACCTAGCGGTGCATCAAGGACATAATTCTTCTGTGCAACAATGAGGATAAACCTCAGATCATGGATCCAATCCGCATCGTTGCTACTAACATCTTTCAACACAATTTTCTCTAGGAACATATCAAAATAAACACAGGGAAGCAACAACGCGAGCTAATGATCTACAACATAATTTGCAAAATACTACCAGGACTAAGTTCATGATAAATTTAAGTTCAATTGATCATATTACTTAAGAACTCCCACTTAGATAGACATCCCTCTAATCCTCTAAGTGATCATGTGATCCAAAACAACTAAACCATAACCGATCATCACGTGAAATGGAGTAGTTTTCAATGGTGAACATCGCTATGTTGATCATATCTACTATATGATTCACGCTCGACCTTTCGGTCTCAGTGTTCCGAGGCCATATCTCCATATGCTAGGCTCGTCAAGTTTAACCTGAGTATTCTGCGTGTGCAAAACTGGCTTGCACCCGTTGTAGATGGACGTAGAGCTTATCACACCCGATCATCACGTGGTGTCTGGGCACGACGAACTTTGACAACGGTGCATACTCAGGGAGAACACTTTTTATCTTGAAATTTAGTGAGAGATCATCTTATAATGCTACCGTCAATCAAAGCAAGATAAGATGCATAAAGGATAAACATCACATGCAATCAATATAAGTGATGTGCTATGGCCATCATCATCTTGTGCTTGTGATATCCATCTCCGAAGCACCGTCATGATCACCATCGTCACCGGCGCGACACCTTGATCTCCATCGTAGCATCGTTGTCATCTCACCAATCTTATGCTTCTACGACTATCGCTACTGCTTAGTGATAAAGTAAAGCATTACAGGGCGATTGCATTGCATACAATAAAGCGACAACCATATGGCTCCTGCCAGTTGCCGATAACTTGGTTACAAAACATGATCATCTCATACAATAAAATTTAGCATCATGCCTTGACCATATCACATCACAACATGCCCTGCAAAAACAAGTTAGACGTCCTCTACTTTGTTTGTTGCAAGTTTTACGTGGCTGCTACGGGCTTAAGCAAGAACCAATCTTACCTACGCATCAAAACCACAACGGTAGTTTGTCAAGTTGGTGCTGTTTTAACCTTCACAAGGACCGGGCGTAGCCACACTCGGTTCAACTAAAGTTGGAGAAACTGACACCCGCCAACCACCTGTGTGCAAAGCACGGCGGTAGAACCAGTCTCGCGTAAGTGTACGTGTAAAGTCGGTCCGGGCCGCTTCTTCCAACAATACCACCGAACCAAAGTATGACATGCTGGTAAGCAGTATGACTTATATCGCCCACAACTCACTTGTGTTCTACTCGTGCATATAACATCAACGCATAAAACCTGGCTCGGATGCCACTGTTGGGGAACGTAGTAATTTCAAAAAATTTCCTACGCACACGCAAGATCATGGTGATGCATAGCAACGAGAGGGGAGAGTGTTTTCTATGTACCCTCGTAGACCGAAGCGCATGTGTTGATGCAACGTAGAGGAAGTAGTCGTACGTCTTCCCGGTTCAACCGATCCAAGCACCGTTACTCCGGCACCTCCGAGTTCTTGGCACACGTTCAGCTCGATGACGCTCCCCAGGCTCCGATCCAGCAAAGCTTCGGGGAGGAGTTCTGTCAGCAAGACGGCGTGGTGACGATCTTGATGTGCAACCGTCGCAGGGCTTCGCCTAAGCACCGCTACAATATGACCGAGGTGGAATATGGTGGAGGGGGGCACCACACACGGCTAAGGAACGATCACGAAGATCAACTTGTGTGTTCTAGGGTGCCCCTGCCACCGTATATAAAGGAGCCAAGGGGAGGTGGCGGCCGGCCAAGGAGGGCGCGCCAAGGGCGAGTCCTACTCCCACCGGGAGTAGGACTCCCTTCTTTCCTAGTTGGAGAAGGAGAAGTGGGAAAGAGGAGGAAGAGGAAAAGGAAAGGGGGGCCGCCGCCCCCCTATCGTTGTCCTATTCGGACTAGGGAGGGGAGGGGCGTGCGGCCACCTCTTGCCTCCTTTCCTCTTCTCCCTTAGGGCCCATGTAGGCCCAATAACCCCCGGGGGGTTCCGGTAACCCCCCGGTACTCCGGTAAAATCCCGATTTCACCCGGAACGATTCCGATATCCAAATATAGGCTTCCAATATATCGATCTTTATGTCTCGACCATCTCGAGACTCCTCGTCATGTCCATGATCACATCCGGGACTCCGAACAACCTTCGGTACATCAAAATACATAAACTCATAATGAAACTGTCATCATAACGTTAAGCGTGCGGACCCTACGGTTCAAAAACAATGTAGACATGACCGAGACACGTCACCGGTTAATAACCAATAGCGGAACCTGGATGCTCATATTGGTTCCTACATATTCTACGAAGATCTTTATCAGTCAGACCGCATAACAACATACGCTGTTCCCTTTGTCATCGGTATGTTACTTGCCCGAGATTCGATCGTCGGTATCTCAATACCTAGTTCAATCTCGTTACCGGCAAGTCTCTTTACTCGTTCTGTAATACATCATCTCAAAACTAACTCATTAGTTGCAATGCTTGCAAGGCTTATGTGATGTGCATTACCGAGAGGGCCCAGAGATACCTCTCCGACAATCAGAGTGACAAATCCTAATCTCGAAATACGCCAACCCAACATGTACCTTTGGAGACACCTGTAGAGCTCCTTTATAATCACCCAGTTACGTTGTGACGTTTGGTAGCACACAAAGTGTTCCTCCGGTAAACGGGAGTTGCATAATCTCATAGTGATAGGAACATGTATAAGTCATGAAGAAAGCAATAGCAACATACTAAACGATCGAGTGCTAAGCTAATGGAATGGGTCATGTCAATCACATCATTCTCCTAATGATGTGATCCCGTTAATCAAATGACAACTCTTTGTCTATGGTTAGGAAACATAACCATCTTTGATTAACGAGCTAGTCAAGTAGAGGCATACTAGTGACACTCTGTTTGTCTATGTATTCACACATGTATTATGTTTCCGGTTAATACAATTCTAGCATGAATAATAAACATTTGTCATGAAATAAGGAAATAAATAATAACTTTATTATTGCCTCTAGGGCATATTTCCTTGAGTCTCCCACTTGCACTAAAGTCAATAATCTAGTTCACATTGCCATGTGATTTAACACCAATAGTTCACATCATTATATGACCAACACTCAAAGGGTTTACTAGAGTCAATAATCTAGTTCACATCGCTATGTGATTAACACCCAAAGAGTACTAAGGTGTGATCATGTTTTGCCTGTGAGAGAAGTTTAGTCAACGGGTCTGCCATATTCAGATCCGTATGTATTTTGCAAATTTCTATGTCAACAATGGTCTGCACGGAGCTACTCTAGCTAATTGCTCCCACTTCCAATATGCATCCAGATTGAGACTAAGAGTCATCCGGATCAGTGCCAAAACTTGTATCGACGTAATCCTTTTACGACGAACCTTTTGTCACCTCCATAATCGAGAAACATATACTTATTCCACTAAGGATAATTTTGACCGCTGTCCAGTGATTTACTCCTAGATCACTATTGTACTCCCTTTCTTAACACAGTGTAGGGTATACAATAGATCTGGTACACAGCAAGGCATACTTTATAGAACCTATGGCTGAGGCATAGGGAATGACTTTCATTCTCTTTCTATCTTCTGCCGTGGTCAGGCTTTGAGTCTTACTCAATTTCACACCTTGTAACACAGCCAAGAACTCTTTTCTTTGACTGTTCCATTTTGAACTACTTCAAAATATTGTCAAGGTATGTACTCATTGAAAAAACTTATCAAGCGTCTTGATCTATCTCTATAGATCTTGATGCTTAATATGTAAGCAGCTTCGCCGAGGTCTTTCTTTGAAAAACTTCTTTCAAACACTCCTTTATGCTTTGCAGAATAATTCTACATTATTTCCGATCAATAATATGTCATTCACATATACTTGTCAGAAATGCTGTAGTGCTCCCACTCACTTTCTTGTAAATACAGGCTTCACCACAAGTCTGTATAAATCTATATACTTTGATCATCTCATCAAAGCGCATATTCCAACTCCGAGATGCTTGTACCAGTCCACAGCTGGATCGCTGGAGATTGCATATTTTTTTAACATTTTTAGGATTGACAAAACCTTCTGGTTGCATCATATACAACTCTTCTTTAAGAAATCCATTAAGGAACGCAGCTTTGTTTATCCATTTGCCAGATTTCATAAAATGCGGTAATTGCTAACATGATTCGTACAGACTTAAGCATAGATACGAGTGAGAAACTCTCATCGTAGTCAACATCTTGAACTTGTCGAAAACCTTTTTGCGACAATTCTAGCTTTGTAGATAGTAACACTACTACCAGCGTCCGTCTTCCTCTTGAAGATCCATTTATTTTCAATTTCTTGCCGATCATCGGGCAAGTCAACCAAAGTCCATACTTTGTTTTCATACATGGATCCCATCTCAGATTTCGTGGCTTCAAGCCATTTTGTGGAATCTGGGCTCACCATCGCTTCTTCATAGTTCGTAGGTTCATCATGATCTAGTAGCATGATTTCCAGAATAGGATTACCGTACCACTCTGGTGCGGATCTTACTCTGGTTGATCTACGAAAGAAAGGAATCTTCATATTTGGTAGCCAAGCTTGCCTTCCACGCCAAGGAGAGTCCCATCCGGACACGGGTGAAGTCTTTAGTCTTTCTATCTTCACGACCCATCAGTCCGGTCCATGTCTAATAGGTCGGACGTCCGAGGACCCCTTAGTCCAGGACTCCCTCATTGGGTGCAAGGTTGGTGTTTGTTTGTGCAGGTATTTGGTGGCTTGCACATTGTCTTCTACTGGATTGATACCTTGGTTCTCAATATTGAGGAAAATACTTACGCTACTTTGCTGCATCACCCTTTCCTCTTTAAGGGAAAAACCAACGCAAACTCAAGAGGTAGCAGCGCTTTAGTCTCCGAATAAACCATCTTTGATTGCTATTTTGTGACTTCGATGATACATATAATTGATCATGTGTGGATTGACCTTGATCACTTCCTAGTCGGAGCTAGGTGCGCGGAGGAATTCATCTCCGCCCTAGATCACAGGCAAAGATTGGCACTACGTACACCTTAATATCTCACTACGCCGGCCGTTCTTTCCTTGTTTCTGCCAATGTGCAAGTGGAACCTAACTAACGGCACATATGGATAAGCACGTTTTACTCTTACTTAGTCAACTATACATTGTTGGGATTCATCAGCCGATCTTTTTGTATATGCATTCTCTACAGATTTTTTTTTCCCGCCCAATGGTGGTAGAGATGAGGAGAAGTTTGGCCGAGACCAAGGTTGTCAGAATCATGATTTTTTTTCTTTCCGATTATACATTTTTATCCATATTTTGTAGGAGTTATTATTCTATGATTTAGATAGATCTAGGATCTAAGCTTATGTTTGTTAGGATCCTGTAATTTGCAATCCTACTATAGGGGTTTCTATCCAATTCAGGTTACAATTTTGACAACCTTGGCCGAGACTAAGGGCTTATGGTTGAGGCAGCACAAATAACTATCTACATCGGGCTTTGAGGTTGCCTACCAAGTAGGGGCCGGGGTGTTGCACTAACCGACATGGATTAACAAAGAGGAGGCCCCCGCCGGTGAAGCAAAGGACATAGATCCATTATGAAGTATGTTTATGTTGGTTTTTTATATTCAGAATGTAGTTTTTCTATAAATTTGGTCAATTTTTAAAATAAACTAACTTAGGACCAAGTTCATATGCCATATATGTTGGAACTATGATATCACTTTTTGTGGTAATACTTAGCCAGTCAGTAATTATTTTGTCAGTGCACTCTTTTTTGATTTGACAGTCATTAAGAAAAGCCCTTGCTTTCTAGACTTGGAGGGATGCTGCTCCGGTAAGGAGATATTTTTTCTTCTTATTGGGTCATTATCCTCTTCTAACATTTTCTTTTGCAAAAGGGTTCAATGTCACATATTTAGTATCACCATTACTTACAAAAATACCTATAGAAAAAGATAAAATTACATTCAAAATTATGGGATGGGGGAGTCTTCTTCCTCTTGCATCCACAGGCAGTGTGCCGTGAGTATAGCTTGATGCCGCCCAGGCCTACACCTCGACAGAGCAAACTTTTCAAACACAGAAGTTTGTAGAAGCAACAACTAGGAAGTCGTCTATGCAACCAAGAGACGTCGACGACTGGGATCTGCAAAGCAAATCGCCATGCTATAGAGGAAAACCCTGATAACATCATGTAAAATCTGAAGAAGATGAATGCCGGCCATATTCAGACGGATCCACCAGATAACTGAACCGAGTAGATCCTAGAAGACCTGCCAGAGACACGGCTCGACATGCCCTCCGCCGATCATAAACACACCAAAAGAACGGGGAAAGAGCAGGATGAACATCGGGGACAACACCACCCCCTCGCCGCCCCAAACCAAACTCGAACTCCCTAAGAAGCCTTAAAAATCACCGACGACGTTGCATGATAGTTCTGAATCTGATGTCGACTTTGCTACCGTCTAGGACCGTACACCGACTCACTGTTTTTCGGTGGCCCAGTCAGACCATGTTGTTGTTGAAGATCACTGTAACATCCCAAATTTTCAATTTGGAATGTTATACATAGGTCATTCATGCATATCATATTTTATTGCATTTTCGTTCTGCAATCCTCGAAATCCTAAGCAACTCAAGGACCTTCGGAGAGAGTTGGGGATTTCCCGTTTTTCATATTTGATTTTTTTATCAAATAATGAAACGAGGATTTTTGATTTTAATTATTTTTCTCTCCAAAAAATATTTCATATTAAAAAAATATGAGAGGAGATAATATGACTTCTCCAAAATAATTGAAATATTGGAGGAAAATATTAAAATCATTTATTTGATTTTACTTGGATTTTATTTGCATTAGAAAAATTGCACATTTTCAAAAATTGCATTTTAGGGCCAAGAAAATGTTCATCTCGTCCTAAATATTTCATTTAGGCGGTGAAAATTTGTTTTCGTATTTTTAGTTTTTTATTTTATTTTCCAGGATTTTATTTCTGTCGGCGAGTTTAAAAAAAAAGTTCCAGCCGACTGGGCCGAAACCCAGCCCGGCCGCCTGCCCAACCGCCCGCGCCGCCGCCTTCCTCGCACGCACCGCCGCCGCCGAGCCGGACTCGGAGTCCGAGCCGAACTCCACCGCCACCGCCTTGGCCCGTCACCCAAGCCGCCCCGCCCCGCCCCCTTTATATACGCGCTCCCCGAGCCCCCACCACCACAACCACCCGCCACCACCGCAGCCGCCCCGAGCCGCGCCGCCTCCCGCCGCCCGCGCCTCGCCGCCGCTGCTGCAGCGCAGCTGCCGAGCCCCGCCGCCCCGCGAGCCACCGCCCGACCCCGCCACGCCGGAGCCACCTCATCGAGGTACCGCGCCGATCCGCCGCCTCCGGTTTTTTTTAAAAAACCATTCGGTTTTTTAGAAATCCTGGTTCGTTTTTTTAGATCGGTTCGCCGTTTTTTTGGGTTCTTCTAATTAGCGGACGTTCGTCCATACGTTCGTTTAAACGAACGGTTTTCGCCCGTTAGTTACAGCTAACGAACGCTCGTTCGTTAGTCTGTTCGTCAGTTTTATTTTATCGGATTTATCTGTGATTATTTTCGATCGCGATTTCTGCTCCGATCTTAGTTTCTGTTTAATCAACTTAAACAAGATTTTCGTCTAGTCGGAATCAGGCGATTCAAGCGCCTAGATCTTCGTCTCGAGACCCTCTTTCCGTTTAATCAACTTAAACAAGATTTTGGTACTGTAAAATTTGACCTTAGTTCAGATTAGTAAACGGATCTTGTTTCTTTCGCCGTTTGAGTTTCGTTGCTCCGTTTGATTTGATTCTTTTTGCAAACCGGAGTTCTTAAGTTGAACTTTCTGGTCAACCTCTCTTATTTGAGTTTTGCGTGTGCATCTTTGCTTGTTGCTTATGTATGCTATTGTTTGTTTGTGATAGAATTCCCGGAGTGCGAAGCGTGTTACTACGAGTCGCTAGGATTCGTGGATCGTCAGCAAGGCAAGTAACACATTGATCATACTCTTTTCATACTTAGTTTTTATGCATTAGTTCCAATCCTCAAACATTGCATGATTAGGATGTCATTAACTTGTGGGTTGGGAAGTAGTTATTGAGGTAGAACCTATTACCCTATTACTATCAAACCCTTGGGAGTTACTTCTACGCGTTGCTTATATTGCTATGCTATGCTCGTAGACGTGGTTTGGGTTTGAGTGAAATCCATGACAGATGTGAGATTGTTAACTAATGGTTTAACTTAAGGTGGCAACTTAAACAAACATCTGGGTGGATTGAGGCACCTGGGGAACCCAGTGTTATCTGTTTTTTGGGAAATCCCAGGGTACACGTGTGATCTTCCTAAGGACCGCCACCCAGGCTCAAAGGGAACTGAGATGATTCATGCTAGAACTTCCGTGTGCAGCCACAAGCTATTATGGGCTCTAGCATAGTTGAGTAAGTTACATGAAGCTCTTGAAGAGGTGGATCAGCAGGTAGTGGGTTTTGTAGGTTTGGTATGGTCTACCCGGAGTAGAGAGTTAATGTTTCTGAAAGACTGTGTCTCGGTCATCCGTTTTCTCAAACACCATGTAGTGCGAGAAATCCAACGGAGGCGATCGATATTTGTGGGGAAAAGTGCGCAAACCTCTGCAGAGTGTACAATCTAATCATGTTTAGCCGTGTCCCCGGTTATGGACAATCTTGAGTATCTAGTACTTGGGTTATCACATGTATCTCATCACTTTTAATTAATATTGTTGGTTTGTTAACTATTTTAATTGGGATTGAGTTGGGGGTACCTTCTCAATGTTTCAACCACCATGATAGTTAAATTAAAAATCTATTCCTTTGTTGTAGGGAAAAATTGGCTTTTCGCAAAAACTATAACCATAGAGCTTTCCACCAGCCAAATATGCATGTAGTGATAGCATTATTCTGTTCATGCTCTACTGTGTTATATTGCCAGCATATTCCATGTGCTGACCCGTTTTCGGGCTGCAACGTATTATGTTGCAGACTTTTTAGACGAGGAATAAGGTTCGTTAGGTCGTTGCCGTGCAGCTCAGCTATGCCGTTGGAGTTGATGGACTCACTTTGTCTTCCAAGCCTTCCGATGTTATTGCATTAGATGGCCTTAAGCCATATTATTGTAATAACTTCTCTCTTGAGACATTCGATGTAATAAGTGTGTGATTGCCACTCTATTATAAATCCTTCGAGTACTGTGTGTGTCAGCATTACCGATCCAGGGATGACACTGAAGCACAGAGACTTGACCGTTTGAGGTCGGGTCGCTACAAGATGGTATCAGAGCACACGCTGAGTGTAGGACACGACCACTAAGATAAACCATAGGTCACACTTCTCTACTCATTTCCGACTCCTCTCCATTTTCTACTCTTTTGGATGACGGAGATGAAGAACAAGTTTGCACAACCAGATGAAGACACACCTTTTGGACGCCACTTGAAGGAAGTCACTAAGTACTTGAACATTGGAATACCAAGCTTCACCGGGACGTACAATGCCACCTTACCAGAAGAGGAGCACTGGATGATTCAATTACAAGTTCCAGGAAGGACGTTCTCGCCAACTTCTAAACCCATAGAATTTTCTTTCGAAGCACCCACCTGGAGTCTAGGCAAGAACATGGAAGCCCACATTACCATGGGACGCATTGGAGAAGTCTACAACAGAGAACTCAAGGACACTATCTATCAGATATGTGGGCGCCGAGACGAGCAATGGGAAGTAATTGGCACCAAGAAGCATAGATCCATTGCAGCTTTCATCCAGGAATTAAACCAGCACATTCGACGTCAGGAGAACCAGATGTGCGCGGACATGATGGACTTGAAGAAGGCGAATGTAGGGGAACGTAGCATAAATTCAAAATTTTCCTACGTGTCACCAAGATCTATCTATGGAGAGACTAGAAACAAGGGGAAGGAGAGTGCATCTACATACCCTTGTAGATCGCTAAGCGGAAGCGTTCAAGAGAACGGGGTTGATGGAATCGTACTCGTCGTGATTCAAATCACCGATGATCCTAGCGCCGAACGGACGGCACCTCCGCGTTCAACACACGTACGGAGCGGAGACGTCTCCCATGCCTTGATCCAGGAAGGAGGAGGGAGAGGTTGATGGAGATCCAGCAGCCCGACGGCATGGCGGAAGTAGCAGGATTCCAACAGGGCTTCGCTAAGCGCTGCGGGAGGAGGGAGATGTGTCACGGGAGGGAGAGGGAGGCGCCAGGCCTTAGGTATGGTTGCTCCTCCTTTTCCCCACTATATATAGGGCCAAGGGAGAGGGGAGAGGCGCAGCCCTTGCCCCTTCCTCCAAGGAAGGGTGCGGCCAAGGGTGGGGAGGAGTCCATCCTCCCCAAGGCACCTCGGAGGTGCCTTCCCCTCCCAACCCTAGGCGCATGGGCCCTTGGGGGGTGGCGCCCCAGCCCACTTTGGGCTGGGTTCCCTCCCACCTCAGCCCATGGGGCCCCCCGGGATAGGTGGCCCCACCCGGTGGACCCCCGGGACCCTCCCGGTGGTCCCGGTACAATACCGGTGACCCCGAAACTTGTCCCGATGGCCAAAACAACACTTCCTATATATAATTCTTTACCTCCGGACCATTCCGGAACTCCTCGTGACGTCCGGGATCTCATCCGGGACTCCGAACAACATTCGGGTTACTGCATATACATATCTTCACAACCCTAGCGTCACCGAACCTTAAGTGTGTAGACCCTACGGGTTCGGGAGACAAGCAGACATGACCGAGACGACTCTCCGGTCAATAACCAACAGCGGGATCTGGATACCCATGTTGGCTCCCACATGCTCCACGATGATCTCATCGAATGAACCATGATGTCGAGGATTCAATCAACCCCGTATACAATTCCCTTTGTCAATCGATATGTTACTTGCTCGAGATTCGATCGTCGGTATCCCAATACCTCGTTCAATCTCGTTACCGGCAAGTCACTTTACTCGTACCGTAATGCATGATCCCGTGACCAGACACTTGGTCACATTGAGCTCATTATGATGATGCATTACCGAGTGGGCTCGGTGATACCTCTCCGTCATACGGAGTGACAAATCCCAGTCTTGATCCATGTCAACCCAACAGACACTTTCGGAGATACCCGTAGTCTACCTTTATAGTCACCCAGTTACGTTGTGACATTTGGTATACCCAAAGCACTCCTACGGTATCCGAGAGTTACACGATCTCATGGTCTAAGGAAAAGATACTTGACATTGAAAAACTCTAGCAAACGAACTATACGATCTTGTGCCATGTTTAGGATTGGGTCTTGTCCATCACATCATTCTCCTAATGATGTGATCTCGTTATCAATGACATCCAATGTCCATAGTCAGGAAACCATGACTATCTGTTGATCAACGAGCTAGTCAACTAGAGGCTTACTAGGGACATGTTGGTGTCTGTTATTCACACATGTATTACGATTTCATCCGGGAGTTGCACAATCTCATGGTCTAAGGAAATGATACTTGACATTAGAAAAGCTTTAGCATACGAACTACACGATCTAGTGCTATGCTTAGGATTGGGTCTTGTCCATCACATCATTCTCCTAATGATGTGATCCCGTTATCAACGACATCCAATGTCCATGGTTAGGAAACCATAACCATCTATTGATCAACGAGCTAGTCAACTAGAGGCTCACTAGGGACATGGTGTTGTCTATGTATCCACACATGTATCTGAGTTTCCTATCAATACAATTCTAGCATGGATAATAAACGATTATCATGAACAAGGAAATATAATAATAATCAATTTATTATTGCCTCTAGGGCATATTTCCAACAGTCTCCCACTTGCACTAGAGTCAATAATCTAGTTCACATCGCCATGTGATTAACACTCACAGGTCACATCGCCATGTGACTAACACCCAAGAGTTTACTAGAGTCAGTAGTCTAGCTCACATCACTATGTGATTAACACTCAATGAGTTCTAGGTTTGATCATGTTGCTTGTGAGAGAGGTTTTAGTCAACGGGTCTGAACCTTTCAGATCCGTGTGTGCTTTACAAATCTCTATGTCATCTCCTAGATGTAGCTACCACGTTCTATTTGGAGCTATTCCAAATAACTGTTCTACTTGGAGCTATTCTAAATTGTTGCTCCATTATACGTATCCGGTATCTCTACTCAGAGCTATCCGGATAGGTGTTAAGCTTGCATCGACGTAACCCTTTACGACGAACTCTTTTACCACCTCCATAATCGAGAAAATTCCTTAGTCCACTAGTTACTAAGGATAACTTTGACCGCTGTCCTGTGATCCATTCTTGGATCACTCTTGTACCCCTTGACTGTAGAGCCTATGTCTTAAGCATAGGGGACGACCTTCGTCCTTTCTCTCTATTCTGCCGTGGTCGAGCTTTAAGTCTTAACTTCATACCTTACAACTCAGGCAAGAACTCCTTCTTTGACTGATCCATCTTGAACACCTTCAAGATCATGTCAAGGTATGTGCTCATTTGAAAGTACCATTAAGCGTTTTGATCTATCCTTATAGATCTTGATGCTCAATGTTCAAGTAGCTTAATCCAGGCTTTCCATTGAAAAACACTTTCAAATAACCCTATATGCTTCCCAGAAATTCTACGTCATTTCTGATCAACAATATGTCAACAACATATATTCATCAGAAATTCTATAGTGCTCCCACTCACTTCTTTGGAAATACAAGTTTCTCATAAACTTTGTGTACACCCAAAAATCTTTGATCATCATCAAAGCATAATTCCAACTCCGAGATGCTTACTTCAGTCCTTAGAAGGATTGCTGGAGCTTTGCATACTTATTAGCATCTTTCAGGATTGACAAAACCTTCCGGTTGTATCACATACAACCTTTCCTCAAGAAAATCGTCGAGGAAACAATGGGTTTTTGGCATCCTATCTGCAAGATTTCACAAATAATGCAGTAATTGCTAATATAATTCCAACAGACTCTTAGCATCGCTACGAGTGAGAAAGTCTCATCGCAGTCAACTCCTTGAACTTGTCGGAAAGCATCTTAACGACAAGTCGAGCTTTCTTAATGGTGACATTTACCATCATTGTCCGTCTTCGTTTTAAAATCCATCTGTACTCAATAGCCTTACGACCATCGAGCCGTTCTGCCAAAGTCTACACTTTGTTTTCATACATGGATCCTCTCTCGGATTTTATGGCCTTGAGCCATTTATCGGAATCCAGGCCCACCATCGCTTCTCCATAGCTCGTAGGTTCATTGTTGTCTAGCAACATGACTTCCAAGACAGGATTACGTACCACTCTGAAGTAGTACGCATCCTTGTCATCCTACGAGGTTTGGGAGTGACTTGATCCGAAGTCTCATGATCAATATCATAAGCTTCCACTTCAATTGGTGTAGGTGCCACAGGAACAACTCTTTGTGCCCTGCTATACACTAGTTGAAGTAACGGTTTAATAACCTCATCAAGTCTCCACCATCCTCCCACTCAATTCTTTCGAGAGAAACTTTTCCTCGAGAAAGGACCTGATTCTAGAAACAATCCCTTATTGCTTTCGGATCTGAGATAGGAGGTATACCCAACTGTTTTGGGTGTCCTATGAAGATGCATTTATCCGCTTTGGGTTCGAGCTTATCAGCCTGAAACTTTTTCATATAAGCGTCGCAGCCCCAAACTTTTAAGAAATGACAGCTTAGGTTTCTCTAAACCATAGTTCATATGGTGTCACCTCATCGGAATTACGTAGTGCCCCTTTTAAAGTGAGTGTGGTTGTCTCTAATGCCTAACCCATAAACTATTGTGGTAATTTGATAAGAGACATCATGGTATGCATCATATCCAATAGGGTGCAGTTATGATGTTCGGACACACCATCACACTATGGTGTTCCAGGCTGTATCAGTTGTGAAACAATTTCCACAATGTCTTAATTCTATGCCAAACTCGTAATTCAGATATTCATCTCTATGATCATATCATAGATATTTTATCCTCTTGTCACGACGATCTTTCAACTTCACCCTGAAATTACTTGAACCTTTCAATAATTCAGACTCGTGATTCATCAAGTAAATATACTCAATATCTACTCAAATCATCTGTGAAGTAAGAACATAACGATATCCACTACACGCCTCAGCACTCATTGGACTGCACACATCAAAATGTATTTCTTTCCAACAAGTTGCTTTCTAGTTCCATTTTACTGAAACCGAGGCTTTCAGTCATCTTGCCCATGTGGTATGATTTGCATGTCTCAAGTGATTCAAAATCAAGTGAGTCCAAACGGTCCATTTGCATGGAGTTTCTTCATGCATATACACCAATAGACATGGTTCGCATGTCTCAAATTTTTCAAAAACGAGTGAGCCCAAAGATCCATCAACATGGAGCTTCGTCATGCATTTTATACCGATATGACTTACGTGGCAGTGCCACAAGTAGGTGGTACTATCATTACTATCTTTTGGCATGAACATGTGTATCACTACGATCGAGATTCATTTTAGGCATAAGACCATTGAAGGTATTATTCAAATAAACAGAGTAACAGTTATTCTCCTTAAATGAATAACCGTATTGCGATAGACATAATCCAATCATGTCTATGCTCAACGCAAACACCAAATAACAATCATTTAGGTTTTAATACCAATCTCAATGGTAGAGTGAGCGTGCGATGCTTGATCATGTCAACCTTGGAAACACTTCCAACACATATCGTCAGCTCACCTTTAGCTAGTCTCCGTTTATTCCGTAGCTTTTATTTCGAGTTACTAACACTTAGCAACCGAATCGTTATCTAATACCCTGGTGCTACTAGGAGTACTAGTAAAGTACGCATTAACATAATGTATATCCAATATACTTCTATCGACAGCCTTCTCATCTACCAAGTATCTAGGGTAATTCTGCTCTAGTGGCTGTTCCCCTTATTACAGAAGCACTTAGTCTCGGGTTTGGGTTCAACCTTGGGTTTATTCACTAGAGCAGCAGCTGAATTGCCGTTTCATGAAGTATCCCTTCTTGCCCTTACCCTTCTTGAAACTAGTGGTTTCACCAACCATCAACAATTGATGCTCCTTCTTGATTTCTACTTTCGCAGTGTCAAACATCGCGAATATCTCAAGGATCATCATATATATCCCTGATATATTATAGTTCAACACGAAGCTCTAGCAGCTTGGTGGTAATGACTTCGGAGAAACATCACTATCTCATCTGGAAGATCAACTCCCACTTGATTCAAGCGATTGTTGTACCCAGACAATCTGAGCACAAGCTCAACAATTGAGCTTTTCTCCCTTAGTTTGCAGGTTAAGAAAATTGTCGGAGGTCTTATACCTCTTGACGTGGGCACGAGCCTAAAATCCCAATTTCAGCCCTTGAAACATCTCATACGTTTCGCGACGTTTCAAAAAAAACCGTCTTCGGTGCCTCAATTCTAAACCGTTTAACTGAACTATCACGTAGTTATCAAAATGTGTATGTCAGATGTTCGCAACATCCATAGACGACGTTCGAGGTTCAGCACACTAAGCGGTGCATTAAGGACATAAGCCTTCTATGAAGCAATGAGGACAATCCTCAGTTTACGAACCTAGTCCGCACAATTGCTACTATCAACTTTCAACTAATTTTTCTCTAGGAACATATCTAAATAGTAGAACTAAAGCGCGAGCTACGACATAATTTGCAAAATCCTTTTGACTATGTTCAGGATAATTAAGTTCATCTTATGAACTCCCACTCAGATAGACATCCCTCTAGTCATCTAAGTGATTACATGATCCGAGTCAACTAGGCCGTGTCCGATCATCACGTGAGACGGACTAGTCAACATCGGTGAACATCTTCATGTTGATCGTATCTGCCATACGACTCATGCTCGACCTTTCGGTCTTCTGTGTTCCGAGGCCATGTCTGTACATGCTAGGCTCGTCAAGTCAACCTAAGTGTTTGCATGTGTTCCGACGCCATGTCTGTAAATGCTAGGCTCGTCAACACCCGTTGTATGTGAACGTAAGGATCCATCACACCCGATCATCACGGCGTGCTTAGAAACGACGAACTGTGGCAACGGTGCACAGTTAGGGGAGAACACTTCTTGAAATTTTAATGAGAGATCATCTTATTTACTACCGTCGTTCTAAGCAAATAAGATGTATAAACATGATAAACATCACATGCAATCAAATAGTGACATGATATGGCCAATATCATATTGCTCCTTTTGATCTCCATCTTCGGGGCTCCATGATCATCATCGTCACCGGCATGACACCATGATCTCCATCATCATGATCTCCATCATCGTGTCTTCATGAAGTTGTCTCGCCAATATTACTTCTACTACTACAGCTAACGGTTAGCAATAAAAGTAAAGTAATTACATGACGTTTAAGTTGACACGCAGGTCATAAATAAATTAAGACAACTCCTATGGCTCCTGCCGGTTGTCATACTCATCGACATTGCAAGTCGTGATTCCTATTACAAGAACATGATCAATCTCATACATCACATATATCATTCACCACATCCTTTTGGCCATATCACATCACATAGCATACCCTGCAAAAACAAGTTAGACGTCCTCTAATTGTTGTTTGCTTGTTTTTACGTGGCTGCTATCGGTTTCTAGAAAGAACGTTTCTTACCTACGCAAAGACCACAACGTGATATGCCAATTGCTATTTACCCTTCATAAGGACCCTTTTCATCGAATCCGATCCGACTAAAGTGGGAGAGACAGACACCCGCTAGCCACCTTATGCAACTAGTGCATGTTTGTCGGTGGAACCGGTCTCACGTAAGAGTACCTGTAAGGTTGGTCCGGGCTGCTTCATCCCACAATACCGTCGAATCAAGATAAGACTAGTAACGGCAAGCATATTGAACAAAATCAACGCCCACAACTACTTTGTGTTCTACTCGTGCATAGAATCTACGCAATAGACCTAGCTCTGATACCACTGTAGGGGAACGTAGCATAAATTGAAAATTTTCCTACGTGTCACCAAGATCTATCTATGGAGAGACTAGCAACAAGGGGAAGGATAGTGCATCTACATACCCTTGTAGATCGCTAAGCGGAAGCGTTCAAGAGAACGGGGTTGATGGAGTCGTACTCGTCGTGATTCAAATTCACCGATGATCCTAGCGCCGAACGGACGGCACCTCCGCGTTCAACACACGTACGGAGCGGAGACGTCTCCCATGCCTTGATCCAGCAAGGAGGAGGGAGAGGTTGATGGAGATCCAGCAGCACGACGGCATGGTGGAAGTAGCGGGATTCCAACAGGGCTTCGCTAAGCGCTGCGGGAGGAGGGAGATGTGTCACGGGAGGGAGAGGGAGGCGCCAGGCCTTAGGTATGGTTGCTCCTCCTTTTCCCCACTATATATAGGGCCAAGGGAGAGGGGGGAGGCGCAGCCCTTGCCCCTTCCTCCAAGGAAGGGTGCGGCCAAGGGTGGGGAGGAGTCCATCCTCCCCAAGGCACCTCGGAGGTGCCTTCCCCTTTTAGGACTCTCCTTTTTTTCTCTCTCTTGGCACATGGGCCTCTTGGGGCTGGTGCCCTTGGCCCATATAGGCCAAGGCACACCCCCTACAGCCCATGTGGCCCCCGGGGCAGGTGGCCCCACCCGGTGGACCCCCGGGACCCTTCCGGTGGTCCCGGTACAATACCGGTGACCCCGAAACTTGTCCCGATGGCCGAAATAGCACTTCCTATATATAATTCTTTACCTCCGGACCATTCCGGAACTCCTCGTGACGTCCTGGATCTCATCTGGGACTCCGAACAACTTTCGGGTTACCGCATACTAATATCTCTATAACCCTAGCGTCACCGAACCTTAAGTGTGTAGACCCTACGGGTTCGGGAGACATGCAGACATGACCGAGATGACTCTCCGGTCAATAACCAACAGCGGGATCTGGATACCCATGTTGGCTCCCACATGTTCCACGATGATCTCATCGGATGAACCACGATGTCAAGGACTTAATCAATCCCGTATATAATTCCCTTTGTCTAGCGGTACGATACTTGCCCGAGATTCGATCGTCGGTATCCCGATACCTTGTTCAATCTCGTTACCGGCAAGTCTCTTTACTCATTCCGTAACACATCATCCCGTGATCAACTCCTTGATCACATTGTGCACATTATGATGATGCCCTACCGAGTGGGCCCAGAGATACCTCTCCGTTTACACGGAGTGACAAATCCCAGTCTCGATTCGTGCCAACCCAACAGACACTTTCGGAGATACCCGTAGTGCACCTTTATAGTCACCCAGTTACGTTGTGACGTTTGGTACACCCAAAGCACTCCTACGTTATCCGGGAGTTGCACAATCTCATGGTCTAAGGAAATGATACTTGACATTAGAAAAGCTTTAGCATACGAACTACACGATCTAGTGCTATGCTTAGGATTGGGTCTTGTCCATCACATCATTCTCCTAATGATGTGATCCCGTTATCAACGACATCCAATGTCCATGGTTAGGAAACCATAACCATCTATTGATCAACGAGCTAGTCAACTAGAGGCTCACTAGGGACATGGTGTTGTCTATGTATCCACACATGTATCTGAGTTTCCTATCAATACAATTCTAGCATGGATAATAAACGATTATCATGAACAAGGAAATGTAATAATAATCAATTTATTATTGCCTCTAGGGCATATTTCCAATAGCGAAGACTAGGATCATCGAGCTGGAGGAAGAACTCAAGTTTACAGGCGATGGATATGAGGAGGAAATCAAGACACTACTGGAGAAGAATGACGACCTACTTAAGAAGATCGGAGTATTAATGGGAGTACCAACACCAGGAGTAGAAGACGACGGTTCCACTTTCCCGGACAACTACATCATCATTGACGACACCGATTCCGATCCTAGTGATGATGACTTTGAAGACGAAGCTGGAGCAGACATCATGGAGTCTTCCACCAATCAAAATTTCTAGATGACCACCATATATTATTAGTATTCCCCCATGTATTAAGTAGTAGTTGAGCACTTTTGCGATAGTTCTAGACCGCTTGTATGCCCTTGCTTGATTGATTGAGTGACATGATTGTGTTTGTCTCATGTGCATATGGGTAGTGCTTTCTCATTAGACCTGAGGGAGTCCTTGATTAGGGGGTGTTCAGGTAGCCGGACTATACCTTCAGCCGGACTCATGGAATATGAAGATACAAGATTGAAGACTTCGTCCCGTGTCCGGATGGGACTTTCCTTGGCGTGGAAGGCAAACTTGGCGATGCGGATATTCAAGATCTCCTACCATTGTAACCGACTCTATGTAACCCTAACCCTATCCGGTGTCTATATAAACTGGAGGGTTGTAGTCCGTAGGCAATCAACTCCAGATAAAACAATCATACCATAGGCTAGCTTCTAGGGTTTAGCCTCCTTGATCTCGTGGTAGATCAACTCTTGTACTACCCATATCATCAATATTAATCAAGCAGGACGTAGGGCTTTACCTCCATCAAGAGGGCCCGAACCTGGGTAAAACATCGTGTTCCCTGCCTCCTGTTACCATCCGGCCTAGACGCACAGTTCGGGACCCCCTACCCGAGATCCGCCGGTTTTGATACTGACATTGGTGCTTTCATTGAGAGTTCCTCTGTGTCATCGCCTTTAGGCCCGATGGCTCCTTTGATCATCAACAAAGATGCGGTCCAGGGTGAGACTTTTCTCCCCGGACAGATCTTCGTCTTCGGCGGCTTCGCTCTGCGGGCCAATTCGCTCGGCCACCTGGAGCAGATCGAAAGCTACGCCCCTGGCCATCAAGTCAGGTTTGGAAGCTTAAACTACACGGCTGACATCCGCGGAGACTTGATCTTTGACGGGCTCAAGCGCGCCGCACTATCTTGAGGGGCATAATCTAGCTCTGCCCCCGGAAAGTGTCCTGGAGGCCGCACACGCATCGGTTCTGACCCCTAACTCGGAGCCTATTGCGCCAATCGAGGATGAGCGGTTGGACGTCACCTCGGGGGCTGCGATCCCAAAAGCGATCGAGTCGAACGCTAGCCCCGCACTCTGCACGACCCGTGACTCCGAGGATCCGGACTCCTCCCCGGACTCCGAATCCTCCGCGCCCCTGCCAATCGAATCTGATTGGGCGCCGATAATGGAGTTCACCGCCGCAGACATCTTTCAGCATTCGCATTTTGGCGACATCCTGAATTCTCTTAAGTCTCTCTCTTTATCAGGAGAGCCCTGGCCGGACTATGGTCAGCGAGGGTGGGATACGGACGATGAGGAAATTCAAAGCCCACCCACCACCCACTTTGTAGCCACTGTCGACGATCTAACCGACATGCTTGACTTCAGCTTCGAAGACATCAACGGCATGCACGACGATGTAGGAGACGAATAGGAACCAGCACCTGTAGGGCGTTGCAAGGCCACCTCGTCATATGACATATATATGGTGGATACTCCAAAAGATGGAGATGGCGATGGAACAATGGGGGATGAGGCCCCCAAGAAACAGCCAAAGCGCCGGCGTCAGCGGCGCCGCTCTAAATCCCGCCAAAGAAAAAACGGTGATTCCGGCAAGGGAGATAATACTACCCCGGATAGCTGTAACACCCTCGATGCGACTATATCTCCCATGTGTCGAGGCACGACTTAGAGGCATAATCGCATTGAAGGCATATGTCGCAAGTGAGGTAATCTTCACACAACCCATGTAATATCATAAGGGAAAGAGATACATAGTTGGCTTACAATCGCCACTTCACACAATTACATGAATAAAGCATTACATCAACCCAATACAATCAAGGTCTGACTACGGAACCAAAATAAAAGAAGAACCCCAAAAGCGACAAAGGTCCCCGATCGACCCCAACTGGGCTCCACTACTGATCAACTAGAACAAAACCACACAAAGGACAAGATCTTCATCGAGCTCCTCCTGAGCTTGGTTGCGTCATCTGCACGGTCTCATCGGCACCTGCAAGCTGGTTTTGGAAGTATCTGTGAGTCACGGGGACTCAGCAATCTCGCACCCTCGCGATCAAGACTATTTAAGCTTATGGGTAAGGTAAAGGTATGAGGTGGAGCTGCAGCACGCGACTAGCATATATGGTGGCTAACATACGCAAAAGAGAGCGAGAAGAGAAAGCAAAGCACGGTCGAGAATCTATGATCAAGAAGTGATCCTAGAACAACCTACGTCAAGCATAACTCCAACAACCGTGTTCACTTCCCGGCTCCACCGGAAAGAGACCATCACGGTTACACACGCGGTTGATTCATTTTAATTAAGGTTAAGTTCAGGTTTTCTACAACCGGACGTTAACAAATTCCCATCTGCCCATAATCGCGGGCACGGATTTCGAAAGTTCAAATCCCTACAGGGGTGTCCCAACTTAGCCCATGACAAGCTCTCACGGTCAATGTAGGAATAGACCTCCACCCGAGACATTCTGATCAGACTCGGTATCCCGGTACAACAAGACATCCTCGACAATGGTAAAACAAGTCCAGCAAGACCACCTGATGCGCCGACATCCCGATAGGAGCTGCACATATCTCGTTCTCAGGGCACACCGGATAAGCTAAGCGTACGGGAGCCAACGTAACCCAAGTTGCCAAGGGACGGCCCCGCACGGTGCTCTGGGTTGGACCAACACTTAGACAAGCACTGGCCCGGGGGGGGTTAAAATAAAGATGACCCTCGGGATGCGCGACTCCCAAGGGAAAAGGCTAGGTGGCAAATGGTAAAACCAAGGTTGGGCCTTGCCGGAGGAGTTTTATTCAAAGCGAACTGTCAAGGGGTTCCCATTATAACCCAACCGCGTAAGGAACGCAAAATCCGGGAACATAACACCGATATGACGGAAACTAGGGCGGCAAGAGTGGAAAAAACACCAGGCATAAGGCCGAGCCTTCCACCCTTTACCAAGTATATAGATGCATTAATTAAATAAGATATATTGTGATATCCCAACAAGAAAACATGTTCCAACAAGGAACAACATCACCATGTTCCAACAAGGAACAAACTTCAATCTTCACCTGCAACTAACAATGCTATAAGAGGGGCTGAGCAAAGCGATAACATAGCCAATCAACGGTTTGCTAGGACATGGTGGGTTAGAGGTTTGACATGGCAATTTGGGAGGCTGACAAGCAAGTGGTAGGCATCGTAGCATTGGCATAGCAAAAGAGCGAGCATCTAGCGTAGCAAAGATAGTAGTGATTTTGAGGGTAAGATCATCTTGCCTGAAATCCCGCAAAGAAGAAGAACGAGTCCATGAAGAAGATAAATGGACGTAGACGAACGGGCCCTCACAAACGCGACGTTACCGGATCCAACACGAAGAAGCAATCATCGGAAAAGAAGCACACAACATAGTAAACAACCACCACAACAACATGGCATGATGCACAATCGAGTATGATGCATGTCCGGTTTAATGAAACATGGCATGGCAAAGTGCAACAAACAACACTACAAATTAAGTGGAGCTCAATATGCAACGAGTTGCATATTGACGAAACACCACGACACGTTATTTAGTTTGATCTCGTTTATGTACTCAACAATATTAAATGTTGGTTAACATGGCAAGAGGGTGAAGCAAAGTAAAACTACCTATCTAGTCAAGTTTAAATGAGGCCGGAAGCAACGAACAACAATTCCGGAAACTCCTCATGAGCATAAATTAGGTTTGGTACTGTTCTGCCCTAAACAATATTTTAGAGTTGTTAAACATGCAAGATGATGCCACCATGTTAAACTAGGCAAAATTCTACCCCATTTACATATAAAGTTTGTTAAAAACGGAGCTACGGTTATTTAGTTATGAATTAAATCATTTTAGCATGGCATAGGGGCAAATATATGCAAACAGCATCTTAAATATTTTAAACATGGGTGAAAATGACATATTATGAAACTAGATGCAATTCTAAGCATTTTTCATATTAAGTTTATTTTAATACGATGCATCGTTTGTGAGTTACAATATGCATGATCATGAAGGTGTTTTCTGTAAAACAGCAGTCTCTGGATAATGTCTAAAACCATAGGCAAGGAAAAAAACACATCACGGGCCGAAACTACTGGGCGCAGGACATCAGCAGTAGCCGAATCAGGCCAAGCCCAAGCAGGAACAGAGGAGGGGCGTTGGGGATCTGCTCACCATGGGCCAAGGCCCGGTCGGTGAAGAGGGAGGCCGGCAGGGGGCGACGCTGGGCCTGGAGGCGGTTGAGGCCTGGGCTCGTCCCGCTCCTCGATCCCGCCTGGATCGAGCGAGGGGGTGCGGGGGCCGCGGTCAACGGTTGAAGGGGAGGCGGCCCATGTGCGTGTGGCGGCGGATCCGGGCATGGGGAGAGGCGTGATGCAGGCGGGGCCGCGCTGCTTGGTCTCCGGCGGCGACGGCAGACCATGAGGCGGGGCGATTGGGTCAGCGCGCAGGGACAACGGGAAAAACGGCGCGGAGGACGAGAAGAGGCGCACACGGGAGGGGCGCCATGGGTCTTGGGAGCATGCCCGAGTTCAAGCAGCGACGAAGCAGGGGAGGTTCGAGGCGCCGGGGAACCACGGCGCTAGGGCGGATCCAGCCGGAAAAGAGGTCGGGGACGACGAGGCTGGACGAGGCCCATGCTCGAGGTGGTTGACGGGGAAGACGACGCGGGTCGAGGTTGTTGCAGCTGGGGCTCCGGACTGCTGCTTCTTGGGTGGCCGGCGACCACCAGCACGAGGACGACGAGGAACACCAGCGAGCTTGCTCCGGGACAAGGCAGATCAGCGAGAGGAGACCGACGCGCGAGGAAGGGGCTCAGCTGCAGGAGAGGCCCGGCTGGGCAGCTCGTGGAGGAGGGGATCAACCAAAAGGTAGGGGCGGCGCGACTGAGGAAGGAGGAGGCGCTGCGGGATTCGGGCGGCTCCGATGTTGTGGTTGGCTCGCTGTGGAAAACGAGGGAGCATGGGTGGATCTGGATCCCGAGGAAGATGGTGGCGGCGGGGGGATGGATCCCTAAAATTTAGGGATTTGGTCTGAAATTAGACTAGGGGTGGACTATAAATATACCTCACGGATTAGGTTAGGGGCTATCTCGACCCTACGATCGCAAACGGACGATCGCGGATAAAATAGCTAGGGAGTGCAAATAAGAAAATGGAGACGTTTTGTAGATGTTTGGGGATGTTCCGGACACAGCGGTAACAACTGTTTGAGTCGGGTCCGGGACAGCTTTCGGACGCGTGCGAGGGGGTTGCGGGCTGACGAGAGAGGTTAGGCCGGGCCTAGGTGGACTGCGAGGGGGAGAAGAGAGAGAGAGGGCCCGGCATCTGTTTCCGGAGACCGAAAACGTCCGACGTTTTGACCGACTATATTGTCGCTATAGTTAACGGTTGGGCTATCAAACGGGCTCCGAACGAGATGAAACTTGGCAGGCGGCCTATCTACAACATAAAAACACCGCATGCCAACTTCCATCCCATTTCGAGAACATTTTCTGGCCACTTATAAAATAATATTTCGGACGTGCCGCGGGCGCGTGCAAGTGTGTCTGGGCTCAGAACGGACAACGGACGGAACGAGGAGACCGAGACGAATGCAAGTTTTGAAAACATGATGATGCAATGCACATGATGACATGATGAAATGCAACACGCAAGCAAATGACATGGCAACGACGGCGAATAACTGAACGACACCTGGCACATCGGTCTCGGGGCGTTACAATAGCGCCGAAGAAGACCCACCTCAGCAAGATTCGGCACAGGAAGATGGAGAAGCCAGCTCTCATGAGAGAGCGGCAGACCAAGAGGTCGAGGATGATAACTATACGCCTCCCTCCAAAGACGAGGCAAGCCTCGATGACGACGAATTCGTCATACCATCAGACCCCGCCGAACAAGAGCATTTTAAACACAGGCTTTTAGCCACGGCAAGCAGCCTCAAGAAAAAGCAGCAACAGCTTAGAGCTGCCCAAGATTTGCTAGCTGACAGATGGACTGAAGTCCTTGCGACCGAAGAGTATGAACTCGAACGCCTCTCTAAGAGTTACCCGAAGCGCAGGCCGCTACCCCGATCAGAGGAGGAAGCACCTACATCACCAGCTCATGACATGGCAGACCGGCCACCTCGCGGCCGCGACAGAGAGGCCTCTCGGCCCTCCACCCAAGCCATACCCCGACGCGGCTCAACTAAGGCACGGGAAAATGCACCCGACCTGCGAGACATACTGGAGGATAAGGCAAGACAAACAAGATCAATCTACGGATCGCGTAGGCGCCCTACGGCATGTGACAATGATCTTCACTCCGGATACAACAAATCCGGCCGGGCCGAACACAACAGACATAGCTCTTCCGAGCTGCATCGTGATATAGCCCAGTACAGAGGCGCCTCACACCCGCTATGCTTCACGAATGAAGTAATGGATCATAAAATCCCAGAGGGTTTCAAACCCGTAAACATCGAATCATACGATGGCACAACAGATCCGGCGGTATGGATCGAGGATTATCTCCTTCACATCCACATGGCACGTGGCGATGGTCTACACGCCATCAAATACCTCCCGCTCAAACTTAAAGGACCGGCCCGGAATTGGCTTAACAGCTTGCCAGCAGACTCAATCGGTTCTTGGGAGGACCTGGAAGCCGCATTCCTCGACAACTTCCAGGGCACTTATGTGCGACCACCGGATGCCGACGACTTAAGCCACATAATTCAGCAGCCAGAGGAATCGGCCAGACAATTCTGGACACGGTTCCTAACAAAGAAAAACCAGATAGTCGAATGTCCGGATGTAGAGGCCCTAGCAGCCTTCAAGCATAATATCCGCGACGAGTGGCTTGCCTGGCACCTGGGACAGGAAAAGCCAAAATCCATGGCAGCCCTCACGACACTTATGACCCGCTTTTGCGCGGGAGAAGACAACTGGCTAGCTCGCAGTAACAACTTATCAAAGAACCCTGGTAATTCGGATACCAAGGACAAAAGTGGCAGGACACGTCGGAATAAGCAAAAACACCGCGTTAGCAGCGACAGCAATGAAGACACGGCAGTCAATGCCGGATTCAAAGGCTATAAATCCGGTCAGCGGAAAAAGCCATTCGAAAAGAATACTCAGGGCCCGTCCAGTTTGGACCGAATACTCGATCGCTTGTGCCAGATACATGGCACCCCCGAAAGGCCAGCCAATCACACTAACAGGAATTGTTGGGTGTTCAAGCAGGCAGGTAAGTTAAGGGCCGAAAACAGAGACAAGGGGCTGCACAGCGACGACGAGGAGCCCAAGCCGCCGAACAACAATGGACAGAAGGGCTTTCCCCCACAAGTGCGGACGGTGAACATGATATACGCAACCCACATTCCCAAGCGGGAGCGGAAGCGTGCGCTACGGGACGTATACGCGATGGAGCCAGTCGCCCCAAAGTTCAACCCATGGTCCTCCTGCCCGATCACCTTTGATCGAAGGGACCATCCCACTAGCATCCGTCATGGCAGCTTCGCCGCATTGGTTCTCGACCCAATCATCGATGGATTTCATCTCACAAGAGTCCTCATGGACGGCGGCAGTAGCCTGAACCTGCTTTATCAGGATACAGTGCGGAAAATGGGCATAGATCCCTCAAGGATTAAGCCCACAAGAACGACCTTTAAAGGCATTATACCAGGTGTAGAAGCCAACTGTACAGGCTCAGTAACACTTGACGCGGTCTTCGGATCCCCGGACAATTTCCGAAGCGAAGAGTTAATCTTTGATATAGTCCCGTTTCGCAGTGGCTATCACGCCCTGCTCGGACGAACCGCATTCGCAAAGTTCAATGCGGTGCCGCACTACGCATATCTCAAGCTCAAGATGCCAGGCCCTCGAGGAGTAATTACGGTCAACGGAAACACCGAACGCTCCCTCCGTACGGAGGAGCATACGGCGGCTCTCGCAGCGGAGGTACAAAGTAGCCTTCTCAGGCAATTCTCCAGTCCGGCCATTAAAAAGCCAGACTGCCAAGCGCGCCCGGAGTAACCCACAGCAGGACCGCCCGGCACACTCTGAGCAAGCGTAGCAATGCGCCCCCAACCCCAGCTTTCGCGACATAGAGAAACCAGTTCCTCGCGTACATAACTACGCCCTTGAAATACCATGGGCACAGGGGAAGGGGCACAATAACGGCATGCCCAAAATACGGCTTAAAACGTACTAGGGGCTGCCGGATTCTTTTTTTTAATTTTTTCTTACTTTCAGGACTCCATACTTCGGACGACCTGTTCGGCAATTCGACTGCCGCACAAACGATGCAAGATCCAGGGAGGCAGACAAGCCATGCCGCATTATGGAACTCCCAGGTGGTCTCTGTTACGAGCGGTATACCTGTTTTAAATACAATTCCGCGGCCTGCCCCTGGTCAGGACATACTGAATAGTCCAATATCTTTTGCTTACCGCACTATTTGTATCGTTCGGCTTTGATAAATAGCCTCTCTATAAACAATGCCTAGCTTCTTGTCTATTTTTTGCATTATCTTCTTTTCACATTTATGTTTATTAAATGACATGATTGCACCCGTACACCATGGTACGGCAAACACGCCAGGGGCTTCAGTACCCCTCATAATGGTGTGAGAAGTCCGTACACTTTCACAAGTGCGGCACCCCGAACCTATAGCACTATATGCATCGGCTCCGAAGCATGATTTGGCTCAATAGTTGGGTTTGCCCGGCTCCTATATTTTGGTGCCTTACGTTCCGCTCTATCGGCTAAGGTAGCACTAGGAGAACCACTGCGATTGTGCCCCGGTTCAGCTGGGTTAAGCACCTCAGTGGAGAAAGCTAAAACTGACTGTCATGATGTGGCGAGAGACCGGTCGCTGTTCGAGAGGTTTTTCGAGTCCCTAAAGGCTTAAGCCGCTTCGCGCGAGGAGCTGGCTTCGTCCGGCCAAGGCGTGGATAGCGCCCCGAACTCGGTCTTCCAAACTAGGGGCTTCCCCGAAATTTAAAATTATAGAGTTCTATGGCTAAGTGAGAGTGTTCAAGCATTATAGTCCGATTGCCTGGTTCGTTGTGCTGAGCGCCTCCCTCGAAGGACCCAACTATGGGAAAAAGAGCGGTCAGGTTTATCCCGAACACTCCAGCACTAGTGGCATGGGGGCAGAAGCCGACGACTGGCCATCTCTCAATTTTTGATAAACGGCCGCACAGAAAGTAATATTTTAAATTCAATAAGCATTGCTTAGCGCATATGAACAAGTTTTCAGTGCACAGGATAAACACGAGCGAGTTCATTCAAACATCACATCCTTGGTACATTCATCCGCCACAAGGCGGGCACCTGCAAGAACATCCTTGTAGTAGTTCTCGGGCTTGCGATGCTCCTTCCCCGGCGGCGGCCCGTCCTTCACAAGCTTCTCACCGTCCAGCTTACCCCAGTGCACCTTTGCACGGGCAAGGGCCCGACGGGCACCTTCGATGCAGACGGAGCGCTTGATGACCTCAAGCCTCGGACAGGCCTCCACCAGCCCCCGCACCAGCCCGAAATAGCTCCCAGGCAGGGCCTCTCCGGGCCACAGCCGAACTATGAAGCCCTTCATTGCCTGCTCAGCCGCCTTGTGGAGCTCGACCAGCTGTTTCAGCTGGTCGCTCAAGGGCACACGGTGTTCGGCCTCAAAATACTGAGACCAGAACACCTTCTCCGTCGAGCTACCCTCTTCAGTTCGGTAGAATGCGGCGGCGTCGGATACGCTGCGGGGAAGATCTGCGAATGCCCCTGGAGAGCTTCGGATTCGGGTAAGTAACAGGTAGTTCACTTTTATATTTCTGCTTTGCATAAAGAATGCCTTACCCACTGCTATCTTCCTCATCTCCTCCAACTCTTGGAGGGCCTTTTGGGCTTCGGCCTTGGCAGACTTGGCAGCCTCTAGGGCCGTTGCAAGCTCGGATGCTTGCGCCTTCGACTCCAGCTCCAAACTCTCATGTTTTTTCATGAGAGCCTGAAGCTCTTTCTGCACCTCACCGACCTGAGCCCCAAGTCTGTCTCACTCGGTGCGCTCCGCGGCTGTTTTCTTTTCGGCCTCAGACAGCGCCTGCTTAAGGGTCGCCACCTCAGTCGTGGCCCCTACAATAAGCAGTACAATCCTGTTACTCTTTTTGCAATCAAGCCTTTTTATAGGCACTTTTTCTGTAAGGTATTTCTTACCTTCTTCCTCCTCGAGCCGCCGCTTGGCAAGGCCGAGCTCTTGCTCGGTCCGCTCAAGGTCCTGCTTCAGGACACCCACCTCCGTAGTCAGTGCGGCGGTGGATAGCAGCGAAGCCTGCATGCACATATTGACTCTTTTTTGTTAGACTCCTGCGATATTTAATAGATCCTCTATTCGGCTTTTCTTTCCGAACGCCAAACAGAGCATCAGGGGCTACTATCTATGCGGTAATATTTTTACATATTTTTACTTACCTCGAAGCCTGTTAGAAGGCTAGCGCAAGCTTCAGTCAGTCCGCTCTTGGCAGACTGAACCTTCTGGATCACCGTACTCATAATAGTACGGTGCCCCTCGTCGATGGAGGCGTCGTCAAGAACCTCCAGCACATTGTCTGGCACCTCCGGTTGGACGGAGGCCGCCGGCTCAGAAGGCTTGCTCCTCTTGGAAGGAGTTCGCCTACCGCGGTCCGGAACTGATTCCGGCGCGGTGTCCGGCACAAAGACGGACTTACAGCCCTTGGGAGCCTTATCCCCTTCACTCCTGGAGTCCGGGAGGTTGCCTTGCGGCTCCTCCGGGACCACCTCCTCCTGCCCCGGAGCTTGTCGCGACGCCACTTCGGCGTCGTCTGCAGTGCGGGGGGAGACAGCGGGCGGAACTGAGTTCACGTCTGATGAGTCCAGGGAGCCGCCCGACGATTCGTCGAATTCGGCCCGGGGCGGACTGCATAATTACATTCGACATTAGGGAAAGCTGTGCAACAAAGGAACATCATGAGTTACTCTGATATCCGAACTTACGATTTCGCCGGACGCTTGGCCCTGTTTGGCCACTCCTCTTTGCCCTCTTCGGCGTTGGGGGCGTAGTCTGGTGGAGGGGTCTTCCTTTTCCAAGACCCCTCGGCCTCCCCCGTTGGCGTGGCCTTCCTCTTCTCTCCTCCCTCCGCTGGGGGGGGGAGAGTTTTCTTCTTCCTCCTCGTTTTCGCGGGAGGAGGGCGTCTCGGACTCGTCAGATGACGAGTCCGACACCACCACGTTGTGGGCACTCTTTCGAGTCCCCGTGGTCATCTTCTTCTTGGCCTTCTTCTCCGGCACCACATAAGGTGCCGGAACCAGCAGCTTCACTAGTAGAGCTGGGGCTGGATCTTCGGGCAGCGGAGCCAGACAGTTAATCGGTCCGGATATCGCCCGCCAAGCCTGTCAAAGGTAAGGGAATTTAGATCCCGCATAGAGTCAAACTGTGAAAAAAGCTTAACATCCTGTAAAAGGTGTAGATGGCATACCTCGCTAGCGTGACGCTGCGAGCTGTATCCGCGGTCCTCGGAAGCGGATGCGGGAACCTCGGCGCCCTTGAATAGCATCTTCCAGGCATCTTCGTACGTCGTGTCGAAGAGCCTGCTGAGGGTTTGATGCTGCGCCGGGTCGAACTCCCACAGATTAAAATCCCGTTGTTGGCACGGGAGGATCCGGCGGACGAGCATAACCTGGATTACATTAACAAGCCGGACTGGCTTGTTCACCAGGGACTGGATGCATGTTTGCAATCGGGTCACCTCTTTTTCGTCACCCCACGACAGGCCCATCTCTTTCCAGGACATAGGCCGCATGGGGGGTCCGGATCGGAACTCGGGGGCTGAGGTCCATTTTGGATCGCGCGGCTCGGTGATATAAAACCACCCAGATTGCCATCCCTTTAGGGTCTCCACGAAAGAGCCCTCGAACCATAGGACGTTGGCCATCTTGTCCGCCATGGTGCCTCCGCACTCCGCCTGGCTGTCGCGCACCACCTTGGGCTTGACGTTGACGGTCTTGAGCCAGAGGCCGAAATGGGGGCGGACGCGGAGAAAAGCCTCGCACACGATGATAAATGCCGAGATGTTGAGGATGAAGTTTGGAGCCAGATCATGGAAATCCAGGCCGTAGTAGAACATGAGCCCCCGGACAAATGGGTGGAGTGGAAAACCTAGTCCGCGGAGGAAGTGGGGGAGAAATACTACCCTCTCATGGGGCCTTGGGGTGGGGAGAAGCTGCCCCTCTTCGGGAAGCCGGTGCGCGATGTCCTTGGATAGGTATCCGGCCTTCCTTAGCTTCTTGATTTTGCCCTCCGTGATGGAGGAGACCATCCACTTGCCTCCCGCCCCGGACATTGCTGGAGAAGGTTGAGGTGGGAAGTGCAGGCTTGGGCACTGGAGCTCGGGTGCGCAGGAGATGGATAGGCAAAGGAGGAAGAAGGCGTAGGTAAAAAGGTGGATCCTTGTCCCCTTATATGGCCGGATGCGGTTGTGCATCCCCACCTAGTAAAACTCGCTTGCCTCCCAAGCGCCGTAATAAGTGGCGCGGTTGGGTTACCCACGTCCGTATTGATGAGAATCCCGTAAAAGGGGGTACACGATCTCTGCTTTGACAAGACGTGCCAAGGAAACCGCCTCGCAAAACACGCTGAGGTGGAAAAGTGAAAACGATTCGAGTGAAGGACTTGGCTGTAGTGTGATGACGCACTGCGGAATACGTAAGCAGATTTGATTTGTGTTAATATTATTCTCTCTATGGCAATATGTGGAAGCTTATTTTGCAGAGCCGGACACTACTCTTGGTGTTTACAATCTTCTATGAAGGACTTGGAGGAGGAACCCGCCTTGCAATGCCGAAGACAATTTGCGCTCCGGACTTGTCGTCATTGAAGCCTAGTTCAGGGGCTACTGAGGGAGTCCTGGATTAGGGGATGTTCGGGTAGCCGGACTATACCTTCAGCCGGACTCCTGGAATATGAAGATACAAGATTGAAGACTTCGTCCCGTGTCCGGATGGGACTTTCCTTGGCGTGGAAGGCAAGCTTGGCGATGCGGATATTCAAGATCTCCTACCATTGTTACCGACTCTATGTAACCCTAACCCTATCCGGTGTCTATATAAACCAGAGGGTTGTAGTCCGTAGGCAATCAACTCCAGATACAACAATCATACCATAGGCTAGCTTCTAGGGTTTAGCCTCCTTGATCTCGTGGTAGATCAAGTCTTGTACTACCCATATCATCAATATTAATCAAGCAGGACGTAGGGTTTTACCTCCATCAAGAGGGCCCGAACCTGGGTAAAACATCGTGTTCCCTGCCTCCTGTTACCATCCGGCCTAGACGCACAGTTCGGGACCCCCTACCCGAGATCCGCCGGTTTTGACACCGACAAGACCCCTTTTCTATTCTGATCTCTTTCATTTAAACCCATCAGATGCCTCCGAGACGTGACACCGGTTTTGCTTTCCCACTGGAGCTCACTCAGTTGATCCAGCAGCAGAATGCCTTGATGCAATTGCTAGTTCAGAACCAGGGCAACAACAACAACAACAACCCGCCGCCAGTGGACAACCTAGCCCGTTTTCTAAGGCTACAGCCGCCGGTGTTTTCCAGTAGCACCGAGCCTATAGTTGCTGATGATTGGCTACGCCGTATTGGAAGGGATTTGACCACCGCAGGTTGCACAGATGTTGAGAAGGTGCGCTTTGCCGCACATCAATTGGATGGACCAGCAACTTCATGGTGGGAGAATTACACGGCCACTTTTCCCATAGCCAATGTTACTTGGGACCAGTTCCAGCAAGCTTTCCGCACAGCCCATGTCTCAACTGGAGCTATGCAGATGAAGAAGCGGGAGTTCCACAACTTACGCCAAGGGAACCGTACTGTGGCTCAGTACGTGGATGAGTTTAGCAAGTTATCTCGCTATGCCCCTGATGATGTGGCCACAGATGCCGCGAAGTAGGAGAAGTTTATGGAAGGGTTGAATGATGAGATGAGCATGCAATTGATGGTAGCAACCTTCAACAATTACCAGGAGTTGGTAGATAAGGCTCTTATGATTGAAGGGAAGCAGTAGCAGATTGAGAGCCGTAAGAGGAAGTATGGACAAGGGAAGTATAACTCAGGAGCTCAGCAGAAGCCTCGCCTCACCCCGAACTCGGGAGGACTTGTTCATACCCATGGAGGTCACAACCACACTAGAGGAGGATCGCATAACCACAATGGTGCTATGAATGGAAATGGGAACGGAGCTAACAACAATCAGAACCGCTCCAACCCAGCCACACCCGCCAAAAGAGACCTAAGTCAATTACTTGCTTTAAGTGCGGGAAGACAGGGCACTATGCCAATGATTGCCCTGAAGGAAGGAATGGAAATGGAAATGGGAGCGCTGGGAAGAAGCCTAATCCATTCAACAAAGGACATGTGAACCACATTAACGTGGAGGAGGTTGAAGAGCAGCCGGACACGGTAATAGGTAAGTTTTTGGTTAAGTCATTTACCGCTCTTGTCTTTTTTGATACTGGTGCATCACATTCATACATATCAAGGGGATTCGTGGATAAGTTTAAACTACCAACCCAAACCCTTAGGACCCCTCTCCTAGTGAGTTCACCCGGAGTAGAGTACATGGCCAGCCGATGGTGCGACCAGATACCCCTAACCATTGGCACACATGTTTTTCCGTCTGACCTAATTATCTTGGAGTCACAAGGATTGCATGTGATATTAGGTATGGACTGGATGTCAAAGTATGGAGGAAGTATTGACTGTACTAGTAAGTCGATTTATCTCACCACCCCGGAGGGAAAAAGGATTAAGTATGTATCTAGGCATGTGCCTAGGAGGAGCCAAGTGAATGCCCTTACGGGAGTTGTTTAGGAGGAAGTGCCTGTAGTGAAGGATTTCCCGGATGTTTTTCCAGAGTTACCAGGCATGCCACCAGATAGAGACATTGAGTTTTTGATAGAGCTATTGCTAGGTACAGGGCCAATATCCAAGAGACCCTATCGGATGCCCGCAAATGATCTGGAGGAAATTAAGAAACAGATCAAGCAGTTATTGTAGAAAGGTTACATTCGAAGAAGTTCGTCACCTTGGGGAGCCCCAGTACTTTTGGTTGAGAAGAAGGATAAATCCCTAAGGATGGTTGTTGATTATCGAGCTTTGAGTGAAGTGACGATTAAGAACAAGTATCCACTTCCGATGATCAATGATCTGTTCGATCAGCTGCAAGGAGCTAAAGTGTTTTCGAAGATTGATCTACAATCGGGATATCATCAGTTGAAAATTCGAGAGAAGGATATCCCAAAGACAGCATTCACCACGCGGTATGGATTATACGAGTATACGGTCATGTCGTTTGGACTGACTAACGCCCCTGCCTATTTCATGAGCATGATGAACAAGGTGTTCATGGAGTATTTGGACAAGTTTGTTGTGGTGTTTATTGATGATATTATGGTATACTCGAAGAATGAAGAGGAGCACAAGGAGCATTTGTGCTTAGTTCTCGAAAAACTCAGGGAACACCAGTTGTATGCTAAGTTCAGCAAATGCGAGTTTTGGTTGAAGGAAGTCGGATTCCTTGGACATGCTATATCAGGAGACGGTATATCAGTAGACCCCAGCAAGGTTCAGTCAGTAACTGAATGGTTGGCACCCACTTCAGTTAGCGAGATTCACAGTTTCCTTGGACTCGCAGGATACTACCGGAGATTCATTGAGAATTTTTCCTAGATTGCGAAGCCAATGACTGAACTATTGAAGAAGGATACTAAGTTTAAATGGACAGAAGATTGCGAGGCAAGTTTTCAGGAGTTGAAGAAACGTTTGACTACAGCCCCAGTGCTAACACCGCCAGATATACATAAGGAGTTCCAAGTGTATTGCGACGCCTCTCGCTTAGGACTTGGATGTGTGCTTATGCAGGACGGAAGAGTTGTTTTGTATGCCTCACGACAACTAAAACATCATGAGTTGAACTATGCCACGCATGATTTTGAGCTAGCAGCCGTAGTGCATGCGTTGAAGACTTGGAGACATTACCTTATTGGAAACCGTTGTGATGTGTACATGGATCATAAGAGTTTGAAGTACATCTTCACACAGAAGGAGTTGAAGCTACACTATCATCCAGGAAAGGCCAATGTCGTAGCAGACGCTTTGAGCTGGAAGAGTTATGCCAATATCCTTGAAAGTAAGGGATTGCTGAAGAAGTTAGCAGAGGATATCATGGAACTTCGATTGGAGATTGTTCCAAGAGGTTTCGTTGCAACAATGGAGGTTCAGTCTACATTGTTGGGCAAGATTCGAGAAGCTCAGAAGGATGACAAAGAGATTGCCGAGATAAAGGAGAAGATGAGAAAAGGAAAGGCCAAAGGTTTTCGTGAGGATGAGCACGATACCTTATGGTTTGAGGACCGAGTTTATGTGCCCAATAACCCAGAGATCAGGAAGTTAATACTTCAGGAGGCTCATGACTCACCATACTCGATAAACCCCGGAAACACCAAGATGTATTTGGATTTGAAGGAACGTTTCTGGTGGACTGGTATGAAGAAGGATATTGCCGAGTATGTAGCCGTATGTGATGTATGTTAGAGAGTAAATGCAGAGCATCAGAAGCCAGCAGGACTGTTACAGCCTATGCCCATACCCAAATGGAAATGGGATAAACTTGGCATGGACTTTATCACCGGATTGCCCAGAACCAAAGTAGGATATGATTCTATATGGGTAGTAGTTGATCGCTTGACTAAAGTGGCTCATTTTATCCTAGTGAAAACCACCTATACAAGTGCGAAGTTGGCCAAGATAAATATGTCCAGGATCGTATGTCTGCATGGAGTTCCGAGGACCATTGTATCAGATAGAGGAACACAGTTTACTTCAAAGTTTTGGCACCAATTACACAAGACTTTGGGAACAAGATTGGAGTTCAGTACAGCGTTTCACCCGCAGACATATGGACAGACGGAGAGAGTCAATCAGATTTTGGAGGACATGTTGAGAGCCTGTGTGCTATATTATGGATCTAGCTGGGATGACAATTTGCCTTACGCAGAGTTCTCATACAACAATAGCTACCAAGCCAGTTTGAAGATGGCACCGTTTGAAGCCCTGTATGGACGCAGGTGCAGAACACCGTTGATGTGGGATGAGGTAGCAGACCGGCAGTTGTTTGGACCAGACTTGATCAAGGAGTCTGAGGAGAAGGTTAAACTGATTCGTGATAGACTGAAGATTGCTTAGTCCAGGAAGAAGAGTTATGCAGACTCGAAAAGCAAGGAGGTAACCTATGAAATTGGAGATAGAGCATATTTGCGAGTATCCCCCTTGTGAGGAGTGAAACGTTTTGGAGTTAAGGGAAAGTTACGCCCGAGATTTGTAGGACCGTATCATGTTTTGGAACGGATGGGAGAAGTTGCCTACAAGTTGGAATTACCTGAGGGATTGTCAGGAGTTCATGATGTGTTCCATGTTTCACAGTTGAACAAGTGTTATGCTGAGATGTCCGATATACCGTTAAGAGATACAGTACCCTTGGACGCGATTCAGTTGGATAGCGATTTGACTTATGAAGAGAAGCTAGTTAAGATTCTTGAGTTTGCCAGCCGAGTCACCTGCAGCAAGATTATTAAGTTTTGCAAAGTTCAGTGGAGCCATCATACCGAGGATGAAGCCACCTAGGAACGAGAGGATGATCTCCGCAAAGACCACCCACACCTATTTTCTAGCCAACCCAAATCTCAAGGGCGAGATTCATCTTAAGGGGGTAGGTTTGTAGCATCCCAAATTTTCAATTTGGAATGTTATACATAGGTCATTCATGCATATCATATTTTATTACATTTTCGTTCTGCAATCCTCGAAATCCTAAGCAACTAAAGGACCTTCAGAGAGAGTTGGGGATTTCCCAGTTTTCATATTTGATTTTTTTATCAAATAATGAAACGAGGATTTTGATTTTAATTATTTTTCTATCCTAAAAATATTTCATATTAAAAAAATATGAGAGGAGATAATATGACTTCTCCAAAATAATTGAAATATTGGAGGAAAAATATTAAAATCATTTATTTGATTTTATTTAATTTTACTTGGATTTTATTTGCATTAGAAAAATTGCACATTTTCAAAAATTGCATTTTAGGGCCAAGAAAATGTTCATCTCGTCCTAAATATTTCATTTAGGCGGTGAAAATTTGTTTTGGTATTTTTAGATTTTTATTTTATTTTCTAGGATTTTATTTCTGTCGGTGAAATAGTTTTTTTTAAGTTCCAGCTGACTGGGCCGAAACCCAGCCGGGCCGCCGGCCCAACCGCCCACGCCGCCGCCTTCCTCGCGCACGCGCCGTCGTCGCCGCCTCGAACGAGGAGTCCGAGCCGGACTCCACCACCGCCGCCTTGGCCCCTCTCCCAAGCCGCCCCGCTCCCTTTATACACGCGTCGCCCGAGCGCCCACCACCACCGCCGCCGCAGCTGCCCCGAGCCGCGCCGCCTCCCGCCGCCCGCGCCGCCGCCGAGCCCCGCCGCCCCACGAGCCGCCGCCCCGCCGTCCGACCCCGCCTCGCTGGAGCCACCTCGTCGAGGTACCGCGCCGATCCGTCGCCGCCGTTTTTTAGAAGCCCTAGTTCGTTTTTTTAGATCGGTTCACCGGTTTTTTCGGTTCTTCTAATTTGCAGACGTTCGTCCGTACGTTCGTTTAAACGAACGGTTTTCACACGTTAGTTACAGCTAACGAACGCTCATTACTTAGTCTGTTCGTCAGTTTTCTTTTAACGGATTTATCTGCAATTATTTTCGGTCGCGATTTCTGATCCGATCTTAGTTTCTGTTTATCTTTTCGCTTGTTAGTCGGAATCAGGCGATTCAAGCGCCTAGATCTTCGTCTCGAGACCCTCTTTCTGTTTAATCAATTTAAACAAGATTTTGGTAATGTAAAATTTGACCTTAGTTCAGATTAGTAATCAAATCTTGTTTCTTTGACCGTTTGAGTTTCGTTTCTCCGTTTGATTTGATTCTTTTTATAAACCGGAGTTCTTAAGTTGAACTTTCTGGTCAACCTCTCTTATTTGAGTTTTTCTTGTGCATCTTTGCTTGTTGCTTATGTATGCTATTGTTTGTTTGTTTGTGATAGAACTCCCATAGTGCGAAGCGTGTTACTACGAGTCCCTAGGATTCGCGGATCGTGAGCAAGGCAAGTAACACATTGATCATACTCTTTTCATACCCAGTTTTTCTGCATTAGTTCCAATCCTCAAACATTGCATGCTTAGGATGTCATTAACTTGTGGGTTGGGAAGTAGTTGTTGAGGTAGAACCTATTGCCCTGTTACTATCAAACCCTTGGGAGTTACTTCTACGCGTTACTTATATTGCTATGCTATGCTGTGCTATGCTCGTAGATGTGGTTTGGGTTTGAGTGAAATCCATGACAGATGTGAGATTGTTAACTAATGGTTCAACTTAAGGTGGCAACTTAAACAAACATCTGGGTGGATTGAGGCACCTGGGGAACCCAGTGTTGTCTGTTTTTTTGGAAATCCCGGGGTACCCGTGTGATCTTCCTAAGGACCGCCACCCAGGCTCAAAGGGAACTGAGATGATTCATGCTAGAACTTCCGTGTGCAGCCACAAGCTATTATGGGCTCTAGCATAGTTGAGTAAGTTACACGAAACTCTTGAAGAGGTGGATCAGCAGGTAGTGAGTTTTGTAGGTTTGGTATGGTCTACCCGGAGTAGAGAGTTAATGTTTCTGAAAGACTGTGTCTCGGTCATCCGTTTTCTCAAACACCATGTAGTGCGAGAAATCTAACGGAGGCGATCAAGTCTTGTGGGGAAAAGTGCGCAAACCTCTGCAGAGTGTACAATCTAATCATGTTTAGCCGTGTCCCGGGTTATGGACAATCTTGAGTATCTAGTACTTGGGTTATCACATGTATCTCATCACTTTTAATTAATATTGTTGGTTGATAACTATTTTAATTGGGATTGAGTTGGGGCTACCTTCTCAATGTTTCAATCACCATGATAGTTAAATTAAAAATATATTCCTTTGTTGTAGGGAAAAATTGGCTTTTCGCAAAAACTATAACCATAGAGCTTTCCACCAGCCAAATATGCATGTAGTGATAGCATTATTCTGTTCATGCTCTACTGTGTTATATTGCCAACATATTCCATGTGCTGACCTGTTTTCGGGCTGCAACGTATTATGTTGCAGACTTTTCAGACGAGGAGTATGGTTCGTTAGGTCGTTGCCGTGCAGCTCAGCTATGTCGTTGGAGTTGATGGACTCACTTTGTCTTCCAAGCCTTCCGCTGTTATCACATTAGATGACCTTAAGCCATATTATTGTAATAAATTCTCTCTTGAGACATTCGATATAATAAGTGTGTGACTGTCACTCTGTTATAAATCCTTCGAGTACTGTGTGTGTCAGCATTACCGATCCAGGGATGACAATGAAGCACAGAGACTTGACCGTTTGAGGTCGGGTCGCTACAATTACCATGCTAGAAAACAAATACCGCCGTCGAGCATCACATGCTTATAGCTGCAGCCCGACCACAAATATGTCGCCGGCCCGCCACAACCCACCAGCTCCTCCATACATCCTCTCTCTCATTGCCGGCGCCACGCGGGCTTTAATTGACGGTAGCTAAAGGGATCGGATCACGGGTGGTGGCTACGGTTAGAGCATCTATAGCCGGGAGCCGCAAACCCCCTCATGTGCCCAGGCGGACGGCTCGGTCACTGACCGGTAAAAATACCAACCCAGACGACGGGTACCTCAAACTGGCCTCAACGCCCGGGCTAACTGACTCTCCTCATATCTAGGTCAAATATGGGACGGATATAGGAAGGTCTGGGGCTCTGGGCGCATCTGTCATGTCAAACCTGGCCACGCTTACACATCCGACCCCACATATAATCGACCCTATCCGCTATCCAGAAAAAACCCTTGTTTGCTCTGCAAACTAAAACAGCCACATACTTCTGCAATAGCCTGCAGGTGCCTGCACAGACTGTCGGTATGTCTAGCCACGTGCGTGCCCGGCATCTTCACCGAACAACAGTTCGCGTAGATGCCGTGAGGTAAAGAGGCAAGACGCGGCGCGTCGACCGTTGTGGAAGCCGTGTTGGCTGATCGTGCCTTTTTCATCAGGTAGGTATATGTATCAGCCGAGCCGAGCCATCGACCGAACGTCGACAGGGCGGGTGGGTGCTGCCAAGACAGGGATCCAAACTGCTGTCCCGAGTGCATGCATGCGTCATGTCTGGCCGTCTGGGCGATTGTATATACTACTATATCGATACGTCGACGCATACAATGTCGTGTCGTGTCCGAGCTAGTCTTTCAATCATGTGATCGACATGCGCGGGAGGGACATACCGGGAGCAGTGCGGAGCGAGATATTTCTCTCCTCACTCAGTAGGCGCCTCACAGAGCGCGTCCACATGTCACGGGCATGGCCGTGGACGCAGCTCCCATGCGTGTCTCCGGCGCGCCATTGGACGCCCACGGTCTCCTGTCGCCTCTCATCGAATCGCACGGTTCGTATGGTCGAGCACGAGCAGGCGTCTATGTCCACTCGGGAATGCTGGCTCTCACGTCCTCTCGTGGATATCTTCTTCATTCCTATGTAGAAATTAGCTAAACGTAACCTAACGTGTATGGCTGGAATCCACCCCTCAGCGCCGGTGGCGACGTGGCGACGCTCCAGAATCTCACAATATTAGTTTGTTCCTGCCGCAGTCACGTCGCATCACATCGGATTGGCAAAGTCAGATAGATGCAGAAGCTGAACAGAGAAAAAAAACGTGACGCATCATGTCAACAGCAAACGATCGCGGGAGCGCCTGGTGTTCGTTCACGATCGCGGTCGCTGTCGGTGCTCGATCCGCCGAACCGTAGGTTTTTGTTTCCCCTGGCGGGTGACACACCAGTAGTATCCCGATTCTTTATTTTCTTCCCCAGGCTCTGCTCTCCGCGGATTTCGCGGGATTCGAATTTTGGGAAGTGCGCCAGACGGACAGAACCGAGGTTATCGGGACGGATTAGGCAAGTCTTCTCGATCCCCGCGCCACCTTTTTCGCCAAGTACTGCGCGTGCGACTGTTGCGGGATTTGTTTAGATCGTCTGGGTCCACCAGTCAGTCACTCGGGGACGACCTTATAAAAGGCCCCGGACCAGGCCTCTGCCCCGTGCGCTCCCATTCTCTCTTCTTCTTCTCCCGATCTCTCCGCCACGCTCGCTTCCGCTCTCGTCACCGGACTCTCGCTCTCGCTCGACCCGTTGCCATGGGGAAAGAGAAGACAGTGGCGCTGGAGCACGTGAAGAAGGCGACCGCGAAGGCGAAGGGCAAGCGGACCAGCCGGGGCGGATCCTCGTCGAGATCCGGCCTGCCGCCGGGCTGGATCCAGGGCGACTAGATCCGCTCGACAATCACCCAGGACGACCTCGATGACCTGGTGGAGGGGGGACTGATCCCCCACAAGTCGGCACGGCTCCAGGGGAACGAAACCGAGCCGCAACCAAGGGAGGGTGAGTGTGTTCTCCTCGCCACCCACGTAGATCGCGGATTCTCACTGCCTCCCCATCCTTTCTTCCGGGTTTTTTTGAACTTCTTTGGGGCTCAACTTCACCATTTCACTCCAAACACCATAGTCTATCTGGCTGCTTTCGTGTCAATGTGTGAAAATTTCTTGGGCTGTCGACCGCACTGGGGTCTTTTCAGACACATCTTCACCTGCCGCTCCCAGTCAGTCAAAAAGGCCAATCCGAGTGACGAGAGGACACAAATGATCCAGATGTGCGGGGGTCTGGGGATCCAGATGAGGAGCAATAATACCTTCCCAGCCATGATCCTACCCGACTCGGTCCGGGGCTGGCAGTCGACTTGGTTCTACTGCAAGGATCAGCCGACCCCGGGTCAGTCGACTGACTTCCTCCCTTTTCCTTGGCTCGAGTGGAGAAGCCCGCCCCTCTGAAGGTAGTTCCAGAAGAGAAGGCGCAGGTCAAGGTGCTGGTCGAGCGGGTCGTCCAACTCGTCCGCGACGGGGTGACCGGGATGGACCTGCTGGAGGTCTTTCTCGGTCGACGCATCCAACCGCTTCAGGCGCGTGATCATCCGATGTGGATGTACTCTGGGCTCGAGGATTCCACTCGGATCCACCCGGAGGATGTCAGCGAGGATACCTTGGAGAAGTGGTTGATGGGGATAACCAGCAACAAAGACAACCTTCGGGGGTCTAGGAGGGTGATTCCATTCGACAACTCGCACCAGCCGGAGCATGTATAATTCTGTTTTATCAAGTATCTTTCCGATTCACCGTGTGACATCTTGTTTATGGTCGACTGAATTTCCTTTGATCGTTGTCTTTTCAGGCCCTCATCGACATGTACTCAATGCCCAACGGAGTGCAGGAGCAAGACGTCGAGGAAGAAGCGAGCGGGGGCGAGAGCGGCGAGGGGCACTCGGATGCCGAGGAGGACGAGGAGAGCGACGAATCGACTGATGACGAAGAAGTCGACTCGCCTCCTCGCAGGGAGAGGAGATCCAAACACGCTCACGACCCGGCGAGCGCTCCGGACTTGGTGGCCGCGCCGATTGGACAGTCTTCGAAGCGTCCCAGCACGTCTTCCCCAACGCCGACTGAGAAGGCTCCAAAGTAGTCCAAAGTTGTGCCGCCTCCAGCGCCGAAAGCACCGAAAGCCAAAAGCTTTGCCCAGGATCAAAGTGACCGTTCCTACTATCTTCGGGTAATCATCTAACTTGTCCTTTTCGTCGACTCGATTAACCGGACGTAACCGATTGAATGCGGGTCTTTGCAGTACTACTACGTTAGGAACCTCTGCTCTCTAGTACCGGGACGAGGAGATGGAAGATGCAGTAACCTCCAACCCAGGTATAAACTCTTGTGATTTTGTTCTTGATTCCTTGGTCGATTGCGTTCTAGTGGTTCACTTGGGGTCGAATGATCTGCCTTGCAGCTCCACCCAACGTCATCGATCTTCCCGATGACGATGAAGATGTGGCTCTTAAGCCCAGGAAGAGCAAGAAGGTAGTAGCTGGTAGGATGTCTCGGCAAGAACCAACTACGACACCTCCCGTCCGTCAACCTGAAGACGCGGGCAGGGCCTCTGTGACCTTCGTTGCACCCTTGTCGAGTGAGCACCCTGCACCGTCGACTGCGCCTGTGTTTCCTTTAGTCGTCCAACTCCATGCCACGGAGCTCCAAGCCGCCGCACCTGGGTCATCTGCTCACTTTTTCACCGGCTATCCCGTCCCGGACAACCAGTCGGAAGCGGCTGCGGACGCCATCCGACAGGCTGACATGATGATGGAGCGGGTGAAGACGGTGCATGAGAACAGCCAGGCTACCTACGACGCCAGTGCTGCTCTTCGGGCCAATGTCCAGGTGAGTAGACTTTCCGACTGCTTTTGCTCTATGAGGAGATGTTACCCGAAAATATTCTTCTACACAATCTCGTATTGTTTGCGTCGAATTAGAGCACCCTCTAGGTGTTTTGTTGTTTTTGGTAGTTTCGTTCTTTCACTCGGTCTGGGCGAGTGGGATCTGAACCGGTGGGGGCATGCTAAGTGCACCCACTGGGTGTAGTCCCCGAGACCGCGGTCGACTGCTGGCAGTCGACTGGGGTCTGAGTTCTACTTTCCTTTCTTTTTCACTCGACTCAGGCGGACCGGTCGAGTAGGATCCGAACCGCTGGGGGCACGCCAAGTGCACCCACTGGGTGTAGTCCCCGAGACCGCAGTCGACTGCTGGCAGTCGACTGTGGTCTGAATAGCTTTTTTTTGACTTGGTCCGGGCGGACCGGTCGAGTTGAGTCTTAGTCAGCGGGGGCACGCCAAGTGCACCCGCTGGGTGTAGCCCCTGAGACCGCAGTCGACTGTATGTAGTCGGCTGGGGTCTAAGCGAACTTCTTTAGGTTTTATTCACTCGGAAGTAAACAACCTTTGATCTTATCGACTGATCCGTCTTTTGCCTTCTGCAGAAGTCTTGTACTCTTATTTCTAAGTTTGCTGAACTTGAGGAGAAGTAGAGGTAACTCAACCTCGACTTGGAATTGGCCCTGCAGAATCTGAAGAAAGCTCAAGGCGAAGCCGCTGGTATGGAAGGTAACTGACTGTTGACTGACTTTCAATATATTTGTTTGATCCCTTCTTTGATTCGATTGTTTCTTCTGCAGAGAAAATGAAGTTGGCTCTGGAGAAGAAGGACTCGGACCTCGCTGCCGCGCAAAAAGCAGCCCAAGATAAAACTGCTCTCACAGACCAGAAGCTTGCTTCAATCGGAACGCTGGAAGGGGAGGTGAACAAACTGAAATCTTGTCTTAATGAAGCTAACCGCGAAGTGACCAGTCTGAAGAAGGACAAGGTTGTCCTGAATGAAAAGTTGGAGTCTGCGATCTGCAAGAGGAATGACACGGAAGCTTATCTAAGGACTCTTGCCAAGAAGCTCTATCTCACGCTGGAAGGTATTTCTTCTAAACCGACTGTGTTGATGCTTGCGATCGGATCTTGCTCGGTCGATTCACTAATTTTTGGCTGCAGAATTCTGCCAAGACTTCGACGAGGAAACTGGAAGGGTCGAGACGGGTCTGGACCCTATCACTTCTCTAGTCTGCGACGAAACTGCAATGAATGTGCTCCGACTGGAGTCCCGTGTCGCCAACGCCACAAGCTACCTCGTGCGCTTGAAGGAGGTAGTCTCCCGAATTGACTCATTGCGTTGGCCGAGGGCGACGCTTGAAAATGACCTAGAATCCCTGATGACTCGACTGAACGAGATCCCTGACCGAGTGCAAGAATCGAAGAAATCCTCCGCCCGGTGTGGTGTTGACGTGGCGCTGTCCTTGGTGCGAGTCCATTGCAAGGAGGCTCGTGAAGACAAGCTGGCTGCGATCAAAGTCTCTAACACCAAAAAGCATGACTTCCAGTCCTTCATGGAGACTTTCATTGCTGCCGCCACTCGGATCGCTGATGGGATCGACCTGGACTCATTCGTGGAGCCTGCCAGCCCTCCTCCGGCCGAGTGAACAAACTTATGAAACTTGAATCTGCTTTAAATTTGCCTCAGAATGCCGAGTGATTGCTGTAACCGTTGAACTCCTTCGGGCTTGATGCCCGAGTACTTTTGATTTGCTGCTTGGAACTTTTAGGATTTATCTGAATTTTGTTTATCTCCGAATGTGCTTGCGTTTGCCTTCGAATGGACTTTGCTCACTGCTCGGAATAGTCTTTGCGCTAGAGAGGCAGCTCTGAGGTGGCAGCTCCAGTCGACATGCGCTTCGTCGTCCTTGCGGATAGGGATGGAGCGGACGTTGTACTTGTGACGTAGCTCCGAAGGAGAAGATTGCAGTCGACCTGCACCTCGTCGTCCTTGCGGATAGAGATGTAGCGTACATTGTACTTGTGCCGTAGCTCCGAAGGAGAAGGCTGCAGTCGACCTGCACCTCGTCGTCCTTGCGGATAGGGGTGGAGCGTACGTTGTACTTGTGCCGTAGCTCCGAAGGATAAGTTTGCAGTCGACCTGCACCTCGTCGCCCTTGCGGATAGGGATGGAGCGTACGTTGTTCTTGTGCCGTGGCTCCGAAGGAGAAGGTTGCAGTCGTGAGTGGGAGGATTGCTCTCCACTCGGTAGGATTTTTTCAAACTTAGGCGAGTACTGGACTGCAGCTAAGTCTCCTAGTGGGAGAAGTTGGGCGAGTACTAGACTGCAGCTAAGCCCCCGAGTGGGAGGATTGCTCTCCACTCTGTAGGATTTTTTCAAACTTAGGCTAGTACTAGACTGCAGCTAAGCCTCCTAGTGAGAGAACTTAGGCGAGTACTGGACTGCAACTAAGCCTCCGAGTGGGAGGATTGCTCTCCACTCGGTAGGATTTTTTCAAACTTAGGCGAGTACTGGACTGCAGCTAAGTCTCCTAGTGAGAGAACTTAGGCGAGTACTGGACTGTAGCTAAGCCCCCGAGTGGGAGGATTGCTCTCCACTCGGTAGGATTTTTTCAAACTTAGGCGAGTACTGGACTGCAGCTAAGTCTCCTAGTGAGAGAACTTAGGCGAGTACTGGACTGTAGCTAAGCCCCCGAGTGGTAGTATTGCTCTCCACTCGGTAGGCTTTTTTCAAACTTAGGCGAGTACTGGACTGCAGCTAAGTCTCCTAGTGAGAGAACTTAGGCGAGTACTGGACTACAGCTAAGCCCCCGAGTGGGAGGATTGCTCTCCACTCGGTAGGATTTTCTCTCGAACTTAGGCGAAACGGATTCGCGACTAAGCCCACCCACTGGGGGATTTCAGAAGTAAATAAGAACACAACAATGGGATGATAGGGTCATAAGCTCTTGTCTTTGATAAACAGATTACAAATGTGTTTCTTATTACATTTTATTCGAACGAGTGCTTAAGTACAAAAGGGGCGGAGCAGCTCCGCGTTCCAAGCCCGTGGCTCGTCTTTCTGATGCTCAATACTGTAAAGATGGTATGCTCCATTGTGGAGAACTTTGGCGATGATGAAGGGACCCTCCCAAGTCGGGGCAAGCTTGTGTGGTTTCAGTTGATCCACTCGAAGAACCAGGTCTCCTTCTTGAAAGGCTCGACCCCTCACATTTCTGGCATGGAATCGACGCAAGTCTTGCGGATAAATGGTCGACCGGATCAAGGCCATCTCTCTTTCCTCCTCTAAGAGATCGACTGAATCTTGCCGGGCCTGCTCTGCTTCCTCTTCGGAGAAGAGCTCGACTCGGGGTGCATTGTGGAGCAGGTCACTTGGCAGAACAGCTTCGCCTCCATAGACTAAGAAGAAAGGAGTTCGTCCGGTCGACCGATTAGGAGTTGTCCTTAAACCCCACAGAACTGACGGAAGTTCATCAACCCAAGCGCCTGCTGCATGTTTGAGATCATGCATCAGTCGGGGTTTCAGTCCTTTGAGAATTAGGCCATTGGCCCTTTCTGCTTGTCCGTTCAACTGCGGGTGAGCGACAGAAGCATAGTCGACTCGAGTGCCCTGAGAGGCGCAGAAAGCTCTGAACTTGTCGGAATCGAAGTTCGATCCGTTGTCCGTGATGATGCTGTGTGGGACTCCATATTTGAATGGCAATTCTCTGATAAAACTGACAGCGGTGCTAGCATCAAGGTTCTTGATAGGTTTAGCTTCGATCCATTTGGTAAACTTGTCGACTGCAACGAGCACATGAGTGAAGCCGCTCCTGCCAGTTCTCAGTGGTCCAACCATATCCAGTCCCCAAACAGCAAAGGGCCAGATGAGGGGGTGGTCTTCAGGGCTGACGCTGGCTTGTGAGACATGTCGGAGTAAAACTGGCAGCCTTCACATCTGTCGACTATATCTTTCGCCATTTCATTTGCTCGTGGCCAATAGAATCCAGCTCAGTATGCTTTAGCCACGATGGCCCAAGAGGACGCATGATGACCATAGGTCCCCGAGTGGATGTGTCGAGCCTCTTCTTCATCCTCTGGGAGTTCTTTCCTAAGGATGTACGCAATGTAGGGCACCGTCCAGTCGGGAGTAATGGCCAGAACCTCCATGATCAGGTCGACCACAGCTGGGACCTCGACTTCAGTTGGATCTGTGGCGCTCTTAGGTTGCGGGGGCTCTTCAGTAAAAGGATCTTCCTGAACTGTCGGCGAGTGAATATGCTCCAAAAACACATTGCTGGGAATGGCTTCTCTCTTGGAACCTATCTTTGCCAAGTCATCGGCTGCTTGATTTTTCAGTCGGGGTATGTGGTGGAGTTCTAACCCCTCAAACTTCTTCTCAAGCTTTCTCACCGCGTTGTAGTAACCAGTCATGGCTGGGCTTCTGACGTCCCACTCCTTCATCACTTGATTAACTACCAAATCTGAGTCGCCATAGACCATGAGGCGACGGACGCCGAGTGAGATGGCCATGCGCAACCCATACAAGAGTGCTTCATATTCTGCTTCATTGTTGGAGGAATCAAAGTGAATCTGGAGGACATATCTGAGCCTGTCTCCTCGGGGGGATACCCGAACTACCCCAGCACCAGAACCATTCAACATTTTGGATCCGTCAAAGAACATGGTCCAGTGCTCAGAGTGAACTTGAGTCGGCAGTTGCTGTTCGATCCACTCGACGAGGAAATCTGCTATTGCTTGGGACTTGATAGCTTTCTTTGCCTCAAACTTGATATCCAAGGGAAGGAGTTCAATCGCCCATTTTGCCACTCGACCAGTTGCATCTCTGTTGTGCAGAATCTCTGAAAATGGAGCGTCGCTGACGACTGTAGCAGAGTGATCCGAGAAATAGTGTGCAACCTTCTTCGTGGTCATGTAAATCCCATAGACAAGCTTCTGATAATGAGGATATCTCTGCTTTGACGGGGTCAGGACTTCAGAAATATAATAAACTGGGCGTTGAACTTTATAAGCTTTTCCTTCTTCTTCCCGCTCGACCGTAAGTACTGTACTGACGACTTGTCCAGTGGCTGCTATATAAAGCAGTAGAGGCTCTTTGCTGATTGGAGCAGCAAGCACCAGAAGGGTGGAAAGCAGGGCTTTTAGCTCTGCAAACGCTGCATCAGCTTCTGGGGTCCACTCGAACTTATCTGATTTCTTCATCAGTCGGTAAAGAGGCAGCGCCTTTTCAACGATGCAAGAAATGAATCGACTTAGAGCGGCCAAGCAACCAGTAAGCTTCTAGACATCATGCACACGCACAGGGCGTTTCATTCAAAGTATAGCGCCTACTTTCTCTGGGTTAGCATCGATTCCTCGTTCGGAAACAAGGAAACCGAGTAACTTTCCGCCTGGAACTCCAAACGTGCACTTTGATGGATTGAGCTTGATATCATACCTTCTGAGGTTGGCAAAGGTTTCGGCAAGGTCAGTTAGTAGGTCGGAACCTTTACGTGACTTGACCACAACGTCATCCATGTATGCTTCCACATTCCGACTGCTCTGAGTGAGCAGGCACTTCTGAATCATCCGCATGAATGTGGCTCCGGCATTCTTCAAACCGAATGGCATTGTGACATAACAGAAGCACCCAAACGGGGTGATAAAAGCTGTATTTATCTCATCGGGCCCGTACAGACGGATCTGGTGGTACCCGGAGTAGGCGTCCAAAAAGGACAAACGCTCGCACCCTGCAGTCGAGTCGACTATCTGATCGATGCGAGGGAGAGTAAAGTGATCCTTCGGGAAGGCCCGATTTATATGCTTGAAATCAATGCACATGCGAAGTGAGTCATCTTTCTTTGGGACCATGACAATGTTGGCTAACCACTCGGAGTGGTAAATCTCTCGGATAAACTCAGCTGCCAAAAGCCGAGCCACCTCTTCACCGATTGCCTTTCGTTTCTGTACGGCGGACCGTTGAAGATGCTCTTTGACTGGTTTCACCTTCGGGTCGACTCGCAAACGATGCTCAGCCAGTCCCCTGGGAACACCCGGCATGTTAGAAGGCTTCCATGCAAAGATGTCCGAGTTCTCACGGAGGAGCTGGATGAGCGCTTCTTCCTATTTGGAGTCAAGTGTGGTTGAAATGTGAGTCAGATCAGCATTGGGATCTGTCGGGTGAATGTGAATCAACTTCGTTTCACCAGACGACTGGAATGCTGAATCTATGTCTGGCTTCTTGGCTCGCAGCAAGTCACTCAGATCTGCATTTTTCTGGTATTCTTGCAATTCTACCACGGCCATCTGGGCATCGGCGATCTTTGAGCCCTTCTGGAAGCACTCTTCTGCCTTCTTCCGATTACCAGAGATAGTGATCACTCCTCTAGGACCAGGCATCTTCAGTTTGAGGTACACGTAACATGGTCGAGCCATAAATCGTGCATAAGCTGGCCTGCCCAGAATTGCATGATAAGCACTCTGGAAATCCACAACTTCAAATGTCAAATTTTCTTTGCGATAATTTTTGGAATCACCGAAAACCACGTCGAGCGGAATCTGACCGAGGGATGCAGCCTTCTTTCCTGGAATGACCCCATGGAAACTCATATTGCTTTCACTGAGTCTAGACATCAGAATGCCCATTCCCTTCAACGTCTCTGCATACGGTATGTTCAGGCCACTACCACCATCCATCAGGACCTTTGTCAGTCGAGTGCCTTCGACCACCGGGTCGACCACCAGTGCTTGCCTCCCAGGGGTGGCTATGTGCCCTGGATGGTCAGACTGGTCGAATGTAATGGCAGTCTGTGACCACTTCAAGTAATTGGATGTCACCGGAGCGACCATGTTCACTTCCCTGTTGATGACTTTCAATCGACTTTTGCTCTCAACGCCAGCAAAAATCATCAGAGTGGAATTCACGTGCGGATAACCATAATCATCCTCTTCCTCATCCTCAGCCTTGTCTTCTTCCTTCTCCTTTTCCTTGGGCTGTTTCTCTCGGAACTGCTGGATTAGGAGCCGACACTGCCGAGTGGTGCACTTCGGGTAAATGAAATTACCTTCTTCATCTTTTTGGGTATGGATATGGCATGGCAGATCCAACACGTCATTTCCATCTTGATCTTTTACTTTCTTGGGGTTCCACGGCCCTTTGGGCTTCCCCTTGAAGTTTCCTTGAACCACAGCCAAGGCTTCACCCGGAGCAGCTGGCTCGGAGTTGCGCTTCTGTTTTCGACCGGAGTTTCCTCCTCCGGCTTCGTGGGCGACAGCTTTGTGCTTGCCACTCCGGAGTCGCTCTTCTAATTCACCATTGGCATAGTTGGTGGCAATTTCCATCATCCGAGCCAGAGTCATATTTCCTGTTCGGCCGAATTTCATATTCAACTCCCGATACCCGACGCCTTCCTTAAAGGCACAAATTGCCTGATGATCTGACACATCTTCTATCGTGTGGTGTAGGGGGATCCATCTCTGGATATAATCCCTCAAAGTTTCATTCGGTTTTTGAACACAACACTGTAATTCTGTCAAACCTGCCGGCTGTTTGCAAGTGCCCTCGAATGTTCTGACAAACACTCAGGCAAGATCTTCCCAAGTATAGATGCTGCCAGGCGCTAACTGATTCAGCCATGCTCTAGCCGAGCCCTCCAACATCAGAGGAAGGTGTTTCATGGCCACTTCATTATTGCCGCCACCAATCTGGACAGTCACTCGGTAGTCTTCAAGCCAAGTGTCAGGCTTGGACTCTCCGGTGAACTTACTGACTCCAGTCGCCAACCTGAAGTTGGGGGAATCACCGCAGCTCTGATAGCTCTGCTGAAGCACTCTGGACCAGAGACATGTACCCTATTGCTGGTTTGCGGATCTCTGTCATGGACCTCTCGGTGAGCTCTGTTTCTGTCGACCAAGCCCTGCACGAGAATAGATCTCGCATCAAAGCCTGGCTCCCTGGGGTCGACTAGAATACCTCGTTCGACACTGTGAGGGCGTCTGTCTTCATGTGGCCGAGGTACGTATGACCCACTTCTTGGAGGAGGCGTGGGCACTCAACGGCGATCATCGCGATCGGCACGGCGATCATACTGCTCTCGGTTTCTGTACTGATCACGCCGATCTCCACGTCCCTCACGCCTCAGGGGCGATCTTGGGCTATGGGCCGACTGAACTGTGTCTGCCATCACAGATCTTCTGTGGATCCTATTCCGCGACTAAGATACGACCATATTCTGCTCTCCCGCTGCCCGGAGCAAGGCTCGGATCTTCACCAGACCTCGGCCAGCTTCTGATTGGGAAGGTTGGACCGACTCTGCTATTCGAGCAGCAGCTGCTAGATTCTGGATCGGTGTTCGGTATACCTGAGTCGGAGGTGGAAAAAGATGGCGTCGACTGGACTCAGGAGCACGTTGTCGAGCGTGATCGTCGACTGCGCGCTGGAGGTTCTCCAGTCGAGTGCGCTCAGCCAGGTTGGCCAAGCGCGCCTGCTCCAAGGCTTGGGCCACAGGGGTTCCTCCAACTATAGGAGTATGCAGTGCATCCATGTTCCGGCGGCGAATGAAGGAAATATGCCCTAGAGGCAATAATAAAGTTATTATTTATTTCCTTATATCATGATACATGTTTATTATTCATGCTAGAATTGTATTAACCGGAAACGTAATACTTGTGTGAATCCATAGACAAACAAAGTGTCACCAGTATGCCTCTCCTTGACTAGCTCGTTAATCGAAGATGGTTATGTTTCCTAACCATAGACATGAGTTGTCATTTGATTAACGGGATCACATCATTAGAAGAATGATGTGATTGACATGACCCATTCCATTAGCTTAGCACCCGATCGTTTAGTATGTTGCTATTGCTTTCTTCATGACTTATACATGTTCCTATGACTATGAGATTATGCAACTCCCGTTTACCGAAGGAACACTTTGTGTGCTACCAAATGTCACAACATAATTGGGTGATTATAAGGGTGCTCTACAGGTGTCTCCAAAGGTACATGTTGGGTTGGCGTATTTTGAGATTAGGATTTGTCACTCCGATTGTCGGAGAGGTATCTCTGGGCCCTCTCGGTAATGCACCTCACTTAAGCCTTGCAAGCAATGCAACTAATAAGTTAGTTGAAAGATGATGTTTTACAGAACGAGTAAAGAGACTTGCCGGTAATGAGATTGAACTAGGTATTTCGATACCGACGATCGAATCTCGGGCAAGTAACATACCGATGAAAAGGCAACAAACGTATGTTGTTATGCGGTCTGACCGATAAATATCTTCGTAGAATATGTAGGAGCCAATATGAGCATCCATGTTCCGCTATTGGTTATTGACCAGAGACGTGTCTCGGTCATGTCTACATTGTTCTCGAACCCGTAGGGTCCGCACGCTTAACGTTATGATGACAGTTTCGTTATGAATTTATATATTTTGATGTACCGAAGGTTGTTCGGAGTCCTGTATGTGATCACGGACTTTACGAGGAGTCTCGAAATGGTCGAGACATAAAGATAGATATATTGGACGACTATATTTGACACCGGAAAGGTTCCGGGTGAGATTGGGACAATACCGGATCACCGGGAGGTTATCGGAACCCCCCGGGAGGTATATGGGCCTTATTGGGCCTTAGTGGAAAGGAGGGGAAAGGAGCAAGGGAGGGGGCGCCCCCCAAGCCCAATCCGAATTGGGAGATGGGCCGGCCCCCCCTTTCCTTCCTCCCTCCTTCCTGTTCCTTCCCTCTCCCACTCCTAATAGGAAAAAGGGGAGTCCTACTCCCGGTGGGAGTTGGACTCCCCCCTAGGGCGCGCCACCCTCCTTGGCCAGCCCCCTCCTCCAGTCCTTTATATACGGGGGCAGGGGGGCACCCCAGAGACACAACAGTTGATCATTGATCTCTTAGCCGTGTGCAGTGCCCCCTCCACCATAGTCCTCGATAATATTGTAACGGTGCTTAGGCGAAGCCCTGCGACGGTAAAACATCTGCATCATCACCACGCCGTCGTGCTGACGGAACTCATCCCCGACACTTTGCTGGATCGGAGTCCGGGGATCGTCATCGAGCTGAACGTGTGCTAGAACTCGGATGTGCCGTAGTTTCGGTACTTGATTGGTCGGGCCGTGAAGACGTACGACTACATCAACTGCGTTGTGCTAACGCTTCCGCTTCCGGTCTACAAGGGTACGTAGACAATACTCTCCCCTCTCGTTGTAATGCATCACCATGATCTTGCGTGTGCGTAGGATTTTTTTTAAAATTACTATGTTCCCCAACAGTGGCATCCGAGCCAAGGTTTTATGCGTTGATGTTATATGCACGAGTAGAACACAAGTGAGTTGTGGGCGATATAAGTCATACTGCTTACCAGCATGTCATACTTTGGTTCAGCGGTATTGTTGGATGAAGCGGCCCGGACCGACATTACGCGTACGCTTACGCGAGACTGGTTCTACCGACGTGCTTTGCACACAGGTGGCTGGCGGGTGTCAGGTTCTCCATCTTTAGTTGAACCGAGTGTGGCTACGCCCGGTCCTTGCGAAGGTTAAAACAGCACCAACTTGACAAACTATCGTTGTGGTTTTAATGCGTAGGTAAGAACGGTTCTTGCTAAGCCCGTAGCAGCCACGTAAAACTTGCAACAACAAAGTAGAGGACATCTAACTTGTTTTTGCAGGGCATGTTGTGATGTGATATGGTCAAGACATGATGCTAAATTTAATTGTATGAGATGATCATGTTTTGTAACCGAGTTATCGGCAACTGGCAGGAGCCATATGGTTGTCGCTTTATTGTATGCAATGCAATCGCGCTGTAATGCTTTACTTTATCACTAAGCGGTAGCGATAGTCGTGGAAGCATAAGATTGGCGAGACGACAACGATGCTACGATGGAGATCAAGGTGTCGCGCCGGTGACGATGGTGATCATGACGATGCCTCGGAGATGGAGATGACAAGCACAAGATGATGATGGCCATATCATATCACTTATATTGATTGCATGTGATGTTTATCTTTTATGCATCTTATCGTGTTTTGATTGACGGTAGCATTATAAGATGATCTCTCACTAAATTTCAAGATAAAAGTGTTCTCCCTGAGTATGCACCGTTGCCAAAGTTCGTCGTGCCCAGACACCACATGATGATCGGGTGTGATAAGCTCTTCGTCCATCTACAATGGGTGCATGCCAGTTTTGCACACGCAGAATACTCAGGTTAAACTTGATGAGCCTAGCATATGCAGATATGGCCTCGGAACACTGAGACCGAAAGGTCGAGCGTGAATCATATAGTAGATATGATAAACATAGTGATGTTCACCATTGAAAACTACTCCATTTCATGTGATGATCGGTTATGGTTTAGTTGATTTGGATCACGTGATCACTTAGAAGATTAGAGGGATGTCTTTCTAAGTGGGAGTTCTTAAGTAATATGATTAATTGAACTAAAATTTATCATGAACTTAGTACCTGATAGTATCTTGCTTGTTTATGTTTGATTGTAGATAGATGGCCCGTGCTGTTGTTCCGTTGAATTTTAATGCGTTCCTTGAGAAAGCAAAGTTGAAAGATGATGGTAGCAATTATACGGACTGGGTCTGTAACTTGAGGATTATCCTCATTGCTGCACAGAAGAATTACGTCCTGGAAGCACCGCTGGGTGCCAGGCCTGCTGCTGGAGCAACACCAGATGTTATGAACGTCTGGCAGAGCAAAGCTGATGACTACTCGATAGTTCAGTGTGCCATGCTTTACAGCTTAGAATCGGGACTTCAACGACGTTTTGAACGTCATGGAGCATATGAGATGTTCCAGGAGTTGAAGCTAATATTTCAAGCAAATGCCCGGATTGAGAGATATGAAGTCTCCAATAAGTTGTATAGCTGCAAGATGGAGGAGAACAGTTCTATCAGTGAGCATATACTCAAAATGTCTGGGTATAATAATCACTTAATTCAACTGGGAGTTAATCTTCCGGATGATTGCGTCATTGACAGAATTCTCCAATCACTTCCACCTAGCTACAAGAGCTTCATGATGAACTATAATATGCAAGGGATGGATAAGACAATTCCCGAGCTCTTCGCAATGCTAAAATCTGTGGAGGTAGAAATCAAGAAGGAGCATCAAGTGTTGATGGTCAACAAGACCACTAGTTTCAAGAAAAAGGGCAAGGGGAAGAAGAAGGGGAACTTCAAGTAGAACAACAAGCAAGTTGATGCTCAAGAGAAGAAACCCAAGTCTGGACCTAAGCCTGAAACTGAGTGCTTCTACTGCAAGCAGACTGGTCACTGGAAGCGGAACTGCCCCAAGTATTTGGCGGATAAGAAGGATGGCAAGGTGAACAAAGGTATATGTGATATACATGTTATTGATGTGTACCTTACTAGAGCTCGCAGTAGCACCTGGGTATTTGATACTGGTTCTGTTGCTAATATTTGCAACTCGAAACAGGGACTACGGATTAAGCGAACACTGGCGAAGGATGAGGTGACGATGCGCGTGGGAAATGGTTCCAAAGTCGATGTAATCGCGGTCGGCACGCTACCTCTACATCTACCATCGGGATTAGTATTAGACCTAAATAATTGTTATCTGGTGCCAGCGTTGAGCATGAACATTATATCTAGATCTTGTTTGATGCGAGACGGTTATTCATTTAAATCAGAGAATAATGGTTGTTCTATTTATATGAGTAATATCTTTTATGGTCATGCACCCTTGAAGAGTGGTCTATTTTTGATGAATCTCGATAGTAGTGATACACATATTCATAATGTTGAAGCCAGAAGATGCAGAGTTGATAACAATAGTGCAACTTATTTGTGGCACTGCCGTTTAGGTCATATCGGTGTAAAGCACATGAAGAAACTCCATACTGATGGACTTTTGGAACCACTTGATTATGAATCACTTGGTACTTGCGAACCGTGCCTCATGGGCAAGATGACTCAAACGCCGTTCTCCGGTACTATGGAGAGAGCAACAGATTTGTTGGAAATCATACATACAGATGTATGTGGTCCAATGAATGTTGAGGCTCGTGGCAGATATCGTTATTTTCTCACCTTCACAGATGATTTAAGCAGATATGGGTATATCTACTTAATGAAACATTAGTCTGAAACATTTGAAAAGTTCAAAGAATTTCAGAGTGAAGTTGAAAATCATCGTAACAAGAAAATAAAGTTTCTACGATCCGATCATGGAGGAGAATATTTGAGTTACGAGTTTGGTTTACATTTGAAACAATAAGGAATAGTTTCGCAACTCACGCCACCCAGAACACCACATCGTAATGGTGTGTCCAAAAGTCGTAATCGTACTTTACTTGATATGGTGCGATCTATGATGTCTCCTACAGATTTACCACTATCGTTTTGGGGTTATGCTTTAGAGACGGCCACATTCACGTTAAATAGGGCACCATCAAAATCCGTTGAGACGACCCCTTATGAACTATGGTTTGGCAAGAAACCAAAGTTGTCGTTTCTGAAAGTTTGGGGCTGCGATGCTTATGTGAAAAAGCTTCAACCTGATAAGCTCGAACCCAAATCGGAGAAATGTGTCTTCATAGGATACCCGAAGGAGACTGTTGGGTACACCTTCTATCACAGATCCGAAGGAAGACATTTGTTGATAAGAATGGATCCTTTCTAGAGAAGGAGTTTCTCTCGAAAGAAGTGAGTGGGAGGAAAGTAAAACTTGATGAGGTAACTGTACCTGCTCCCTTATTGGAAAGTAGTACATCACAGAAACCGGCTTCTGTGACACCTACACCAATTAGTGAGGAAGATAATGATGATGATCATGGAACTTCAGAACAAGTTACAACTGAACCTCGTAGATCAACCAGAGTAAGATCCGCACCAGAGTGGTACGGTAATCCTGTTCTGGAAGTCATGCTACTAGATCATGATGAACCTACGAACTATGAAGAAGCGATGGTGAGCCCAGATTCTGCAAAATGGCTTGAAGCCATGAAATCTGAGATGGGATCCATGTATGAGAACAAAGTGTGGACTTTGGTTGACTTGCCCAATGATCTGCAAGCAATTGAGAATAAATGGATCTTCAAGAAGAAGACTGACGCTGATGGTAATGTTAGTGTCTACAAAGCTCAACTTGTCGCAAAAGGTTTTCGACAAGTTCAAGAGATTGACTACGATGAGACCTTCTCACCCGTAGCGATGCTTAAGTATCTCCGAATCATGTTAGCAATTGCCGCATTTTATGATAATGAAATTTGGCAGATGGATGTCAAAACTGCATTCCTGAATGGATTTCTGGAAGAAGAGTTGTATATGATGCAGCCGGAAGGTTTTGTCGATCCAAAGGGAGCTAACAAAGTATGCAAGCTCCAGCGATCCATTTATGGACTGGTGCAAGCATCTCAGAGTTGGAATAAACGCTTTGATAGCGTGATCAAAGCATTAGGTTTTATACAGACTTTTGGAGAAGCCTGTATTTACAAGAAAGTGAGTGGGAGCTCTGTAGCATTTCTGATATTATATGTGGATGACATATTGCTAACCGGAAATGATATAGAATTTCTGGATAGCATAAAGGGATACTTGAATAAGAGTTTTTCGATGAAATACCTCGGTGAAGCTGCTTACATATTGGGCATTAAGATCTATAGAGATAGATCAAGACGCTTAATTGGACTTTCACAAAGCACATACCTTGACAAAGTTTTGAAGAAGTTCAAAATGGATCAAGCAAAGAAAGGATTCTTGCCTGTGTTACAAGCTGTGAAGTTGAGTAAGACTCAATGCCCGACCACTTCAGACGATAGAGAGAAAATGAAAGATGTTCCCTATGCTTCAGCCATAGGCTCTATCATGTATGCAGTGCTGTGTAGCAGACCTGATGTGTGCCTTGCTATAAGTCTAGCAGGGAGGTACCAAAGTAATCCAGGAGTGGATCACTGGACAGCGGTCAAGAACATCCTGAAATACCTGAAAAGGACTAAGGATATGTTTCTCGTATATGGAGGTGACAAAGAGCTCATCGTAAAAGGTTACGTTGATGCAAGCTTTGACACTGATCCGGACGATTCTAAATCGCAAACCGGATATGTGTTTACATTAAACGGTGGAGCTGTCAGTTGGTGCAGTTCTAAACAAAGCGTTGTAGCGGGATCTACATGTGAAGCGGAGTACATAGCTGCTTCGGAAGCAGCAAATGAAGGAGTCTGGATGAAGGAGTTCATATCCAATCTAGGTGTCATACCTAGTGCATCGGGTCCAATGAAAATCTTTTGTGACAATACTGGTGCAACTGCCTTGGCAAAGGAATCCAGATTTCGCAAGAGAACCAAGCACATCAAGAGACGCTTCAATTCCATCCGGGATCTAGTCCAGGTGGGAGACATAGAGATTTGCAAGATACATACGGATCTGAATGTAGCAGACCCATTGACTAAGCCTCTTCCACGAGCAAAACATGATCAGCACCAAGGCCCCATGGGTGTTAGAATCATTACTGTGTAATCTAGATTATTGACTCTAGTGCAAGTGGGAGACTGAAGGAAATATGCCCTAGAGGCAATAATAAAGTTATTATTTATTTCCTTATATCATGATAAATGTTTATTATTCATGCTAGAATTGTATTAAGCGGAAACGTAATATTTGTGTGAATACATAGACAAACAAAGTGTCACTAGTATGCCTCTACTTGACTAGCTCGTTAATCGAAGATGGTTATGTTTCCTAACCATAGACATGAGTTGTCATTTGATTAACGGGATCACATCATTAGGAGAATGATGTGATTGACATGACCCATTCCATTAGCTTAGCACCCGATCGTTTAGTATGTTGCTATTGCTTTCTTCATGACTTATACATGTTCCTATGACTATGAGATTATGCAACTCCCGTTTACCGGAGGAACACTATGTGTGCTACCAAACGTCAGAACGTAACTGGGTGATTATAAAGGTGCTCCACAGGTGTCTCCAAAGGTACATGTTGGGTTGGCGTATTTCGAGATTAGGATTTGTCACTCCGATTGTCGGAGAGGTATCTCTGGGCCCTCTCGGTAGTGCACATCACTTAAGCCTTGCAAGCAATGCAACTAATAAGTTAGTTGCAAGATGATGTATTACAGAACGAGTAAAGAGACTTGCCGGTAACGAGATTGAACTAGGTATTGAGATACTGACGATCGAATCTCAGGCAAGTAACATACCGATGACAAACGGAACAACGTATGTTGTTATGCGGTCTGACCGATAAAGATCTTCATAGAATATGTAGGAGCCAATATGAGCATCCAGGTTCCGCTATTGGTTATTGACCGGAGACGTGTCTCGGTCATGTCTACATTGTTCTCGAACCCGTAGGGTCTGCACGCTTAACGTTACGATGATAGTTTCATTATGAGTTTATATATTTTGATGTACCGAAGGTTGTTCGGAGTCCCAGATGTGATCACGGACTGGACGAGGACTCTCTAAATGGTCGAGACATAAAGATCGATATATTGGACGACTATATTTGACACCGGAAAGGTTCCGGGTGAGATTGGGACAATACCGGATCACCGGGATGTTATCGGAACCCCCCAGGAGGTATATGTGCCTTAGTGGAAAGCAGGGGAAAGGAGCAAGGGAGGGGGCGCGCCCCCCAAGCCCAATCCCAATTTGGGAGGGGGGCCGGCCCCCCTTTCCTTCCTCCCTCCTTCCTCTTCCTTCCCTCTCCCACTCCTAATAGGAAAAAGGGGAGTCCTACTCCCAGTGGGAGTTGGACTCCCCCCTAGGGCGCGCCACCCTCCTTGGCCGGCCCCCTCCTCCACTCCTTTATATACGGGGGCAGGGGGGCACCCCAGAGACACAACAGTTGATCATTGATCTCTTAGCCGTGTGCGGTGCCCCCCTCCACCATAGTCCTCGATAATATTGTAGCAGTGCTTAGGCGAAGCACTACGACGGTAAAACATCAAGATCGTCACCACGCCGTCGTGCTGACAGAACTCATCCCCGACACTTTGCTAGATCGAAGTCCGGGGATCGTCATCGAGCTGAACGTGTGCTAGAACTCGGAGGTGTCGTAGTTTCGGTACTTGATCGGTCGGGCTGTGAAGACGTATGACTACATCAACTACGTTGTGCTAACGCTTCCGCTTCCGGTCTACGAGGGTACGTAGACAACACTCTCCCCTCTCGTTGTAATGCATCACCATAATCTTGCGTGTGCGTAGGATTTTTTTTTGAAATTACTACGTTCCCCAACACGAATTTCCTCCCTCTGCTATGAGGAGAGGGGTGCGGGGCGGTACTCCTCGTTAACGCACGATGGATCGCCGTTCCCGTCGCTTCCGTCTTCACGGTTGAAGCCAGGAGGGCTGCGTGTTCCATTGACCATCAGGACTTCCGCTGCCGGGTCGCTGCTGTCGCACTCGGATGCAGTCTCTACGGAGCCAGTCGACAGATCGAACAGTCCGTAGAGAGTTTCGTCGGGCTCGATCGCCGCGACTTGAGGGGTGGCCGACTGGCGGGCCACCGCATGCTTCACCCACCGCTGAAGCCTCGACCGACCGGAGCGATTGCTCCGGCGGGCCACATGGAGGGGGAAAGCTGCTGGAGTTAACTGATACTGGGTCGACGGCTGCCGCAGGAGGACGCCGCGGACGCACGCGCGAAAGTGTGTCGCCCCGCGGGCGGGGAGCGTGACGGTGTCGAGTGGTGCCTCCTAAAGCCAAGCGGAGTCGTCGGCGACAAACACGAGCGCGCCGAGACGGATCTCGCGGCCCTCAGCCAAACCTCCGCCTGGAACCATGATGAAGGAGATCGGAAAAATTGCAACTTCTAAAACAAGTCGCTAAGACACCTGCCCCACGATGGGCGCCAACTATCGTGGTTCTAGGACTGACAGTAGAATAGGGGGATAGGAATGTAGAGGCAAGAACCTAGCCACGGAGGAGTTGTACGCACGAGTTTTACGAGTTCAGGCCCTTCTCGGAGGAAGTAACAGCCCTACGTCTCGGAGCCCGAAGGCGGTCGACTGAATATATGCGTGTGAATTACAGAAAGTGCGAACCCCTGTCCCAGAGGAGGGGGTGGCTTATATAGAGTACGCCAGGACCCCAACTCCCCTCTGTTACACAAGGTTCAATGCTCATAAAGGAGGGGCGTTACTGGTAACGCCTGTAGTAAAGTGTTGTAAATGTCCATAAAGCTATGGTTTAAGTCCTGACCGTTGCAGAGTGGAGGGTTTCCCATCTTCTGGTGGTCGAGTGTCTTCAAGGTGGTCGAGTGAGCACATCTTCATGGTCGAGTGGATGATGGTTTCTCTTCGACTGCTTCTGATTCTTTGTAGAGATGTCCTTGGGGAGGGTATGTTGGACAGATCCATGACCCTACCCTAGGTACATATCTTCATCACCCGGTTCGTTAGCCCAGGGGGTCGACCGGGGCCTCGTGGGCATTGGTCCTGGTTCGTATGGACCCATTTGTCCCGGTTCTAGGCACGAATCGAGACCAATGGGCCTCGCTCCTGGCCCACAACCATTGGTCCCGGTTCTTGGCTCGAATCGGGACAGAAGGCTGGGGCTTTAGTCCTGGTTCCAGTCACGAACCGGGACAAATGAGTTGCCTATATATACCCCTCGCCCATGAGCATAACACTCCACATTGCTCTATTTTTTCTGGTCGACAAGGAGAGGGCATTTGGGTGCTCTAGCTCACCTCCTATGCACACGAGGTGTTCGATGAAATGCCTGAGCCACGCTAGTTAAGCTTTTTCCTCTCGAAGCTCGACCTCCAAGCTCCATTTTCCCCGAGATTTGTCTAGGTTTAGCGTTCCATCATGTCCCGTCCCCGTCTTCACCACCGTCGATCGCCCACGCCGATCACGTCGCCTGCACCACTGTGGTGAGCCTCTTATCTTCTTCTGAAAGAAAAAAATTCTTACTTTAGATAGATACTTGTCTAATTTTCTTACTTTTATTATTGCTTGTTATTATATAGTGCGATGGTTTTGGTATCCGCACCCGTCGGCCCTCGTCCTGGCTATGATTCAGATGTGGTATATATTATCTTTTATAACTATTTGGTTCATTTATTGTTTATGACAATTATGCCCATCAAGTTGACATAGATTTTATTTATGTAGGAGGTAGTTGAACCGGAAATTCCAACCGACCCTATTGTTGAGAGGTTAAATTTAGTTGAAGTAGAAAACAATTACTTGAAGGAAAAAATAAAAAAAATTGAGGAGGAGAAGATGATATTGGAGTTGCATGTTGCGGATGTCGTCGATGATCACAAGATCAAGATAGATGCAATGCAGTTGAAGATGAGAAAGATTAAAAAATATGCCATTCATACGAGGCTTGGTATCATTATGCCGTTGGATCAATTTTTACCTTAGTTGTGATTATGATCGCATTTATTGTTGCATTGAAATGCCTAGGTTTCACATAGTTTCAATGTATAGTTTAACTAGATGCTCTAGAGTGCTATATGTTGTTCAGTGAGAACTATGTATGTACTTTGTTTTTAATGTGATGATGAACTTCTATTAATTTGGTCACTTATCTATTTTGTAACAGATGAGTTTTTGTCCGAAACCCTGATACTTCGTAAGAAATTGTCCATTTTGTACAAGAAGTGCATCCAGTTTTTGCCGTAACCCTCTCAACTTTTTAGCACATTCTATGTGGGTGAAATGATGATACCATGCCAACTTTCAACCTTTTTAGAGTTTATTTGTAGTGCTTTTCAATTTCAAGGTCATTCAGCTAAAAAAATCAGTAAATGCATGAAAAATAACAAATGAAGTCAGAAAGGGTTGAAAATTGATGATGTGGCTTTGAATGGTGCATTTTCAACACACAAAAATTCTGGAGTTGAAATAAGTTCAAAAAAATGAAATCCCTTTGTAACAGATGAGTTTTCGTCCGAACCCCTGATACTTCGAAAGAGATTGTCCATTTTGTACACGAAGTGCATCCAGTTTTTGCCGTAACCCTCTAAACTTTTTAGCACATGCTATGTGGGTGAAATGATGATACCATGCCAACTTTCAACGTTTTTAGAGTTCATTTGTAGTGCTTTTAATTTCAGGGTCTTATAGCTCAAAAAATCAGTAAATGCATGAAAAATAACAAATGAAGTCAAAAAGGGTTGAAAATTGATGATGTGGCTTTGAATGATGCATTTTCAACACACAAAAATTCTGGAGTTGAAATAAGTTCAAAAAAATGAAATCCCTTTGTAACAGATGAGTTTTCGTCCGAACCCCTGATACTTCGAAAGAGATTGTCCATTTTGTACACGAAGTGCATCCAGTTTTTGCCGTAACCCTCTAAACTTTTTAGCACATGCTATGTGGGTGAAATGATGATACCATGCCAACTTTCAACGTTTTTAGAGTTCATTTGTAGTGCTTTTAATTTCAGGGTCTTATAGCTCAAAAAATCAGTAAATGCATGAAAAATAACAAATGAAGTCAAAAAGGGTTGAAAATTGATGATGTGGCTTTGAATGATGCATTTTCAACACACAAAAATTCTGGAGTTGAAATAAGTTCAAAAAAATGAAATCCCTTTGTAACAGATGAGTTTTCGTCCGAACCCCTGATACTTCGAAAGAGATTGTCCATTTTGTACACGAAGTGCATCCAGTTTTTGCCGTAACCCTCTCAACTTTTTAGCACATGCTATGTGGGTGAAATGATGATACCATGCCAACTTTCAACGTTTTTAGAGTTCATTTGTAGTGCTTTTCAATTTCATGGTCATCCAGTTAAAAAAATCAGTAAATGCATGAAAAATAACGAATGAAGTCAGAAAGGGTTGAAAATTGATTATGTGGCTTTGAATGGTGCATTTTGAATACAGAAAAGTCTGGAGTTCAAATAAGTTAAAGAAAATGAAACCCCTTTGTAATAGATGAGTTTCCGTATGAAACCCTTATAATTCGAAAGAGATTGTCTGTTTTGTACACAAAGTGCATCTAGCTTTTGCCGTAACCCTCTCAACTTTTATGCACATGCTATGTGGGTGAAATAATGATACCATGCCAACTTTGAACATTTTCAGAGTTCATTTGAAATGTTTTTCAATTTTAGGGTCATTTAGTGCGAAAAGAATGAACTAATAGCAAAAATAATGAACTTAAAATAATCAATTATAATATTATGTTATGATCAACTAAAACAAAACTATAATATTCTAGTATTTTTATAAACCTCTAGTATTTTTTATAAAACAATACTCTAATAGCAAAAGAAATCAACTAAAAAGTTTTTATAAACCTCTAGTATTTTTTAAACTACAATTATATAAAATTTATGAAACTAAAATTATCAAATTATTTTCTGTTAAAAAAATTAATGGCAAAAAGAATTATCATAAAGAATGTTTTTTGTTAAAAACTTTAATAGAAAACTAAAATAACAAAATCTGTTCTTGATTAAAACAGAGATTTAAAATTACCTAAAAATTACCATATTTAATATAATGATAAAACACAATAATGTTAAATAGATGGAAAAAGAATCACTCAAAAATCTATTTTTTTAGTAAACTTATTCACAAACTAGTAATTCACACTAATTTAAAAGAAAGTCTATAATTTTAGTGATCCTACAGCAAAAAAATAAAGAAATAAAGCAAAAAACAAAAGAAAATAAATAATGCAAAAAACAAAAGAAAATAAATAATGCAAAAAACAAAAGAAAAAATAGAAAAAATGTCACCTACTGGGCCACAACGGCCTGAATACGACTAGAAACCCAATTGGGCCAGGATTCAGGCCCGCGGCTCTCCCAGCAGGCCCACAGGCACAAGTGACAGATTAGGCCTGAAAGCCTGCAGTTGAGAGGAGCTCGAGAGGGTGGGCTCAGCAGCGCTTATAAATCACTCTCGAGCTCTTTCAACTAGCGAGGTGGGACTAAATTTTTGACGCCGGCAGCACAAGGCCTTTGGTCCCGGTTGGTGGCACCAACCGGGACTAAAGGGGGGGCATTGGTACCGGTTGGTGCCACCAACCGGTACCAATGCCCCCCTTTGGGCTGCTGAAAAAAGGCCTTTGGTCTCGGTTGATGGCACCAACCGGTACTAAAGGTCGCATTCGTCCCGGTTGGTGTCACGAAGCGAGACCAATGCTTAATCTATATCACTGGCACTTGTGAAATTCATCATTCAGTTCGTCTTCCCCGCCCCAACGACGCTGCCAGGCTACCCTCTGCGCCTCTGCCTCCGACGCCGTCCCGCGCCGCCCCGACGCCTTCCCGCGCTGCCCAGACGGCGTTGCCGCCCCGCACCCCCTGCCTCCTCATCGCCCGTCGCAGCGCCCCCCCCGCCCCGGCCTGCCTCCTCGTCTCCCGTCGCCGCCGCGCCCCTCACCGTCGCCACCCCCTGCCTCCTCGTCGCTTGTCGCCGCGCCCCTCACCTTCGCCGTCGCCGTGCCCCTCACCGTCGCCCCCGTGCATGCCCTGCCTCCTCGTCGATCGCCACCCCCTTAGTGAGCTCATATGAATTTTACTAATTTGGATGTGTAGTTAATCTATATGTGTAGGTTAGATGTGTAGTTAATTGAGTTGTTGTAATTGGTTCATAAATGAATATGCAAAAGTTAGATTTTTTATATATAATGCAGATGTATATGTAGTGTATGTATGTATGGATGGATGTGTAGTTATATTATTTTAGTTTATGTTTAGTTTAGTTTTAAGATTAGGAACATTTCATATGTGTAGTTATATTTATTTAGATGTATAGTTAATTTAGATGTTGTAATTTGTTCATAAAAATTGTGCACTTTTGTCTAGAAACTTTATTTTTTTCATATGTACGAAAATGTAGAATGAAAACGAAAATAAACATATAAGAAAAAACAAAGAAAAAAATGAAGAAGGAAAAGAAAACCGCCCGGCCCGGCCACCACCACATTTTCATAAAGTGTTTCCACCGATGACTCCATGTCGCACCGATCGAGCACCCATAGCGAAGCAAGTCTTTTTTTAAGGTAGTTCTTTGTTAAAGTGAGGGGGGCATTGGGAGCACCCCCCGGCCCTCTCGCTCGACCAAAACTCTCGAGGACACCCAAAACCTAGAAAAGAACGATGTCGGTCTCCTACCCCCTCCCGCCGCGCCCCTACCCGATCGACAAACTCTCTTGAGGCCACCCAAATTTACCAAGTTAAAAGAGCGTTGTCGTCGAGGCCACCCCGAACCCTTGAAGCGTTGTTGAGGCCACCCTGGACCCTTAAAGAGTTGTCGAGGCCACCCCAAACCCTAGAGAAGCGTCAAGGCCAGGCCACTAATATGATTCCTTATTGTGCTTAGCTAGTTAGTTCTATGTTTGCCACTAATATATCCATCTATCATGTTTGAATAATAATTGCCATGTTGTAAATATTTGCAGAAACTATGGATGCGCACCCCCGAGACGAAGCAACAGAAGCGGTGTTGGGGGAGATAATCGCACACGGAAGTGATGCTGTCTTGTCGCTTCTCAACGACACATGCACCGATGGTCTGGAAAGACATGATGAAGAAGTAGGCTACGACGACGATGATCAAACAATGGAGGAGGAAGGACACCGTGATGACGGCTCCGGTGACCGAATGGTGGGGGAAGGACACCGTGATGACGGCTCCGGTGACCGAACGGAGTTTGGCCAGGTATATATATTAATTAATTAAGCATGTGCTGACTATAGCTAATTGATGCATTAATTGTTTTTGGTATGTACACATATTAACTCTCTTCTTTTTCTTCTTTTCTAGCCCTCCGGATCGAGCAACACTTCGGTAATGAGACGAGGCCCAAAGAGAAAGTTGCACGTGGATGAAAGGTACACGATCATCGAAATTGATCGCGCTGGCCAACCTCTTGAACCCCTCTGGACCAAGCAAAAATTTAATGCTCAGTGCAGGGTTCTAGATAGGGACATGATCCCGATCAGCATCGAGCAATGGTTGAAGCCTAAGGACAATGACTCTCAGGTGTCCTATGTTAGCGATAGGTAGAAAGCTGATCTTTGGACCGCGCTGCAGGAAAATTTCACCTTCCCGCCAGAGGAGGATCCGAAGAATCCGGTTAAAAAGCGAATGATCAAGGCTTATGCTCTTAAGAAGATGGCTGAGCTATTCAAGAGGTGGAAGAATGAGCTGAAATCATCGTTTGTCGACCAAGACAAGACTCCAGAATTTATCGGCCGATTTGAGAAGATCAAAGATCAGTGGCCCGCATTTGTCACCAAAAAGAAATCTGAGAGAGTAGCGAAGATGTCAGCGACAAATAAGAAAAATGCTGCAAAGAAGAAGCATCACCATCGCACGGGGTTAGGTGGCTACCTGAAAGCCCAGCTGTTGTGGGACAAGGCTGAGAATGACCTCATTGATAAAGGGATCGAACTAGAGACGCGACGCTGGCTAGACCGTTGCAGGACTTGGTTCTTCGGGGTTGGGGGGAAATTGGACCCTTTAACAGGGAAGTGCGTTTGGACCAACGAGCAACTGGACACACCCATTGAGAAGCTTCAGGAGTATATCGAAAAGGCGCGGCAAGGGACGTTCGTTCCGGACAGGGAGAACGATGAGCTCACAGAGGCCCGCCTGAACCTGGTGCAACTTTTCACTGCCGGCCGATTCCAGAAGGATATGCTAGGGTGATGGTGGATGAAATCACAGAAGGATTTGAGGACCTCCAGCTTGACCACCCTACGGGTGACGGGGAGACTCGGCTGTGTTCTTGTCTGAAGACTCCATGCCTATGGCGGAAGGAGCTCATCAACCTTCCGAACTAGACGCCTCCGCCTCCTCCTCCTCCTCCGGCGAGTCAGGGCATTGCGCCTCCTCCACCACCTCCTCCTCCGGCGAGTGATCAGGGCACTCAACCTCCTTCTCCCGTGCGTGGTGGCACTCCGCCTCCTTCTCGGCCTGCGCCCGAGCAGCCGCCAGCCTCCTCCTTCTCCGCCTCGCTAGCAAAGGCGGAAGAGACCCGCCGCCACCCCGGCTGCTCCGGCGCGTCGTAGTCCTTCTCCTCCGCCTCATAAGCAAGCACGAAAGAAGACAGCCGCAACCTCTCCGTCTGCTCCGGCGTCTAGCAGTACAACCAGAGGCGGGAGGCAATACAGATTTGGTCCACCTCTGAAGCCTCTAGAGAAGTTACCGTATGAGAGGACCGTGGAAGAAAATGCGAAGATCGTGGAAAATAAGTGAAGGACTTCTTTGAAGGGTGAAAGCAAAGATACATCCACCTCCGGAGGAGAAGGTAGGCCGGGTGAAAGCAAAGCGCACTCTCGATGCCCTGAGGAAACCACCAAAGTCTCCGCTGAAAAACAACTATGAGCGCATTACTGCAAAGGTATATATCGAAGTCGAGCGGTCAAGAAATACTATCAGTGATCGATGGTTAGCAGAATGACGAGTTGGGAAAAAAATTGCCCAGCTTGGCGAACAAGCGGACCAATCGTGCCCCCCGCTCAAGGTCTCTAGCGATATCGTCGCTAATGATCCAAGGATGGTGCCCGGTTATAGCAACCTTGAAGATTACCTGCCCGACGATGTACATTATGATTTCTTGGAGGTGGAAGAACACTAATACCATTATGGGAAGCCTTGATAACCCACAAGTATAGGGGATCGCAACATCTTTCGAGGGTAGAGTATTCAACCGAAATTTATTGATTCGACACAAGGGGAGCTGTTGGGGATATTACTACTGGGCGTAAACCGGCCTATCTGGGCCAGGTTAACTTCGTCAGTAGTCAAGTATGTTAAAGCCCAAGAAGAGAGAGGAAGGCTCAAGGCCCATGGTCGGTTCAAGGCCTGTAGCCGTAAACCGGCGTTAGTAGTTAACTTGTATTGTAAGTTAGGAATAAATAGAGACCAAACCGGACACATCTATGAGCCGGTATTGGGACTCCATAAGCCGACAGGAGTCACCCGTGTATATAAGGGGACGACCCGGCAGCGGTTCAAGGACAAGAGACAACAACTCGACACATAGGCGAAGCTTGTTTGCTCCCTAGTCATCGAAACCCCATCAATTCCATCACAACTAGACGTAGGCTTTTACCTTCATTGAAGGGGCCGAACTAGTATAAACTCTCTTGCGTCCCTGTGTCCGCTTTAACCCCTTCAAGCTAACCCATCACGATGGCTCTATGACTAAGTCCTTTCTCTAGGACATCTGCCGTGACAAAACCACGACAGTTGGCACCCACCGTGGGGCTATCGCACGATGGTTTCCGCTTCTTGGAGGGCCGCTTTGAAGGACTCGAGGGCTACGCTGTAGGCCGGATGACTAAGAGTCGTCGCGACAAGCTCTACATCGACGACGCAGGCTGGGGCCCCGAGGCAGGCTCAATTGAGTATGGGTACCGGGTCCCCTTTGGTGGCATTCACGTTTTCATTGGCAAGATCGGTGAACCGGGCCCTGAGCCAGACATCTGCACCGACCTCGTCGAGATGGCTCAGCGTGCGCGATCCGCCCGGGCTAAACCGGCCATGAAGCGTGCCTTTGTGGGAGTCATCCATAGAGGAAGTTATGAGGATGGATCGGAATCTCGCGGCGATGCCGTCGTTTGTTCTGATGATGAGTCATCGACCGGAGAAACCGAATCTCTTTATCAGCTACAAGACGGCCGGATTGGGGGCTGTTCTGATGGCGACAGTATTCCGGACACCTCTGATCTGCCCAACCGGGTTGGAATATTCATGACTGGCACACAAGCAGTGCTTCATTCTTCGATCGCTGCGGCAACGACCTCCAGTTCAGCAGCGGCAACGGCTGCCGGGGCAGGAGGCCCTGTGCGCCCGCCGGCTCAGGTTCTATCAGAACTATTTGATGCGTTGGCTGTGCTTATGGCGGAGGTTAATCTGCCGGATTAGGACGTTCACAACACGGAGATTGCAAAGGTAAAGGAACAGATCACCCAGGCCAAGGCGGATCTGGCGGCTGAGGACACCAGGATGGCCGCAGAGCGGGCCGCTTTAGACGCA
>NC_053022.1:548632559-548828213 GCF_003073215.2 Triticum urartu
ACCTCAGCCTTGGCGCCTCCCTCTCTCCCCGTTACGTCTCTCCTTCGTAGTATAGGCGAAGCCCTGCTACTGTGACGCCCTGCATCCACCACCACGCCGTCGTGCTGCCGGATCTTCATCAACCTCTCCTTCCCCCTTGCTGGATCAAGAAGGAGGAGACGTCTCCCGTCCTGTACGTGTGTTGAACGCGGAGGTGCCGTTCGTTCGGCGCTTGGTCATCGGTGATTTGGATCACGTCGTGTTCGACTACATCATCACCGTTCTTTGAACGCTTCCGCACGCGATCTACAAAAGGTATGTAGATGCATCTGATGACTCGTTGCTAGATGAACTCCTAGATGGATATTGGTGAAACGAGTAGGAAATTTTTTGTTTTCTGCAACGTTCCCCAACACGACTTCCCTTTTATAGGCGCAAGAGAAGGAGGCGAGAGGCTGCGCCGGGAGCTGAAGGGAACGCAGGAGATGAAACGAACAGTCAGCACCCGAGTGACCTTTCGTATACCCGTAGTGCGTGGCAAAAATTTAGATATTGGCTCGGCTCATTCCCGCAACCCGCGGCACGGCGCGGCGTGGCGTGGCGAGGCGGGCGGCGGAGGAGGAGCGCTCGTGGATATCCCTCTTGTTCTCATGCTCATACAAGTGGGGAAAGAACCTCCCTTATAAGGAGGTCCAACTCCCACTAAACTAGCAATGTGGGACTAAACTTTAGTAGTATCCCTTGCCTTGCATAAATGGGCTAAGTGGGCCTCTAGGATTTATTAGGAATTTCTGAAATAGTTATTGGGCTGCCCAAAATAGACTAAATTCCAGCAATCCCCCACCAGATCCCAGAGGCACACAGAAATTTGCCTTTGGTTCCAAAACACTGTTTTATATACCGGTACTGCAGTGGAGACTGTTAAGTTGAACTTCCACCTAGAACTCTATGCTACACTAGTAAGCAACTTGAACAGTGGACTGGGCCTTGAACTGCAAGTTTTCTGCGAATCTAGCTTCACATAAAGCCTTGACCGATATGTGGCTACCGTGGGTCTTCCCCGCGGGTGGAGCTTATGCGTCATACTCCGTGACCTTTCATGAGTTTACTAGAGAGAACCCTACTCTCATAGATTGCGATGTTTGACAGTCAGACTCATATAGGTGTGTTCTTCAAAAGATATTCTGCAGGATAACATCTCTGCTTAAATAAGCCACTTAAAACACATTAAGATATACATCAACCTGCCATGTAGATTAGGAGAGTATTGCATCTTCATGGAGTGGTATTGTGAATAGTAAGGATACTCTCCTCTCAGTTGACCAACAGCTTGTCTTCCACATCTAATTCACGGGATCTCCGATCACAAAGAATAGGTTACCACTGTGAACAACTCATATTGTGGGTCTCATACCCATCTCCCTCGATGCATTATCTATCACATTACGTGATAGACCCTTGGTAAAAGGATCTGCCAGATTTTTAGACATTTGGATATAATCCAACGCAATAACTCCGGAGTTTTTCATTTTCCTGACAGACTTTAACCTTCTCTGAACGTGTCTTGATGACTTCATGTTCTTCTTTGAACTGCTCACTTTCATGATCACAGTTTGATCGTCGCAGTTCATAAGGACACCCGGTACAGGTTTCTCAACAATCGGCAAGTCATTCAAGAGCCAGCAAAGCCAATCTGCTTCAACCGTAGCTGTATCTAGTGCTGTGAGTTCTGCTTCCATTGTCGACCTCGTTAAGATGGTCTGCTTGCAAGACTTCCAAGAAACAGTGCCACCTCCATGAGTGAATACATAACCGCTCGTGGCCTTTATCTCATCAGCATCTGAGATCCAGTTTGAGTCACTATACCCTTCATGCACCCTTTGATGCCCAGTGTAGTGAATTCCATAATTTGCAGTACCTTTCAAATAACGCAAAACTCTTTCTAGAGCTTTCCAATGCACATCTCCTGGTTTTGAAACAAACCGACTCAGTTTGCTAACAGCAAAAGAGATGTCAGGTCTTGTAGCACTGGCTAAGTACATAAGCGAGCCAATAATCTGAGAATACTTCAATTGGTCTCTAGCAATTCTTTGATTCTTTCGAAGCAACACACTAGCATCATATGGTGTTGGAGAGGGCTTGCAGTCACTATACCCAAAGCGACTCAAGATCTTTTCCACATAGTGAGATTGAAGCAATGTAATCCCACCATCATCGTCTCTCAACAACTTGATGTTCAGAATGACATCAGCCACTCCTAAATCCTTCATCTCAAAACAACGAGATAGGAAATCCTTGACCTCCTTAATAACATTCAGATTGGTTCCGAAAATCAGTATGTCATCAACATACAAGCACAGGATAACTCCCTCGCCCCCACCATGGCGATAGTACACACATTTGTCAGCTTCGTTCACAACAAAGCCTGCAGTTGTTAAAGTTCTTTCAAACTTCTCATGCCACTGTTTGGGTGCTTGCTTAAGTCCGTACAAAGACTTCAGCAACTTGCACACTTTCCCTTCCTGACCATCTAGTACAAACCCATCTGGTTGTTCCATATAAATTTCCTCGTCCAACTCTCCATTTAGGAAAGCAGTCTTAACATCCATTTGATGAACGAGAAGACCATGCGAGGCAGCTAGTGAAAGTAGAACTCGAATAGTGGTCAGTCGAGCCACAGGTGAGTAAGTATCAAAGATGTCTTCACCTTCCTTTTGGGTATAACCCTTAGCCACGACCCGAGCCTTGTACTTCTCAATAGTATCATCAGGCCTAAGCTTTTTCTTGAATACCCATTTGCATCCTATAGGTTTGCACCCATAAGGGCGATCAGTTATCTCCCAGGTTTCATTCGCCAAGATGGAATCCATCTCGCTACGAACCGCTTCCTTCCAGTAGTCAGCATCTTCAGATGCATAGGCCTCTGAAATAGAACTGGGAGTGTCATCTATGAGATACACAAGAAAATCATCACCAAAGGATATTGCAATCCTTTGTCTCTTGCTCCTAGTAGAACTTCATTGTTCTCCTCCACAGGACTTTCAAAGTGTTCTATTGAAATGGCAGGTTTGGTAATTGTAACTGGTTCCTGATTCGATGAACTAGGCATCTCTTGATTAGATGAGGTAGCCATATCCTTCATGGGAAAGATATCTTCAAAGAAAGTCGCATCATTCGACTCCATGATCTTACTGACATGCATGTCAGGTACCTCAGATTTTACAACCAAGAATCTATAGCCAATGCTATGAAAAGCATATCCTAGGAAAACACAATCCACAGTCTTTGGTCCAAACTTCCGCTTCTTTGAAATTGGAGCATTGACTTTCGCCAAACAACCCCATGTTCGCAGATAAGAGAGTTTTAACCTTTTCTTCTCCCATTCCTCAAATGGAGTTATCTCTTTGTTCTTTGTGGGGACTCGGTTCAGGACATGACATGCTGTCAATATCGCCTCCCCCCACCATGCCTTGGAGAGACCCTATGTATCTAACATGGCGTTAACCAAATCGGTTAACCAAATCAGTTACACAGAAGAGATCCGCTAACAAGATTTTTATTGACGGAGGGCACATAATGCACGTTCTTCAGCCGCACGATCTTCCCCGAAGTAAACTTCAGATCGACCGTGCCAACACCACGAACAGAAGCACTTGAACCGTTGCCCATCAGCACGGTTGAAGTCCCTGCGGTCTGATAAGACGAAAACATGGAAATATCACCGCATACATGCACATTAGCACCCGTGTCAATCAACCAGTCAGGAGAATGACATACTGAAAGAATAGTGTGAAATATACCATACCCAACATCCTTCATGTCAGTGTCTCCAATGACAACATTAGCGGTCTTGCCGCCTTTCCCAGGATGACGCTTGTCATAGCGATTAGGGTAACTAGGAGCCCAATGATCAGGATCCCCACACACATGACAAGAACCTTTCTTCTTGCCATTCTTCTTCTTGAAGTTTGTGTGTTGCACAGCCTTGTTCTTCCCATCAAACTTTGCTCTTCCATCAAACTTGCGCTTGTTCTTGAACTTGTTGGGCTAGAAGTTCTGCTTTTGTACCACATTGGCACTAGATCCTCCCTCAATACCTCTTGCACGTGTGTCCTTTGCTCTCGCCTTTTCTTCGACATCAAGAGTGCCAATGAGATCTGGGACGGAAAACTCCTGCCTCTTATGCTTCAGCAAGGCAACAAACTTGTCCAGTAGCATACAGCTGAAGTGCTCAAATTCTCTAGCAAATGACTATATCTCATGAGCTTGCTCAACCACGGAGCGCTCTTCAGTCATCCTGTAATCATAGAATTGCTCCATGATGTACAGCTCAGTGCCAGCATCCGAGACCCCAAACTTGGCCTCGAGTGCATCCCACATATCTTTTCCATTATCAATTGACGCATAAGCATCAACTATGTTCTCACAAAGAACACTCAAGAGAGCAGCCTTAAACAAAGTATCCATTTTCTAAAAAGCTTGTGCCTGTTGAGCATCAAGATCTTCTTCAGGTTTGCCAAGAGTGGCGTCATAGCAACTCATGGTTTGAAACCACAAGACTGCTCTCACGCGCCACCTCTTATAGTGGATACCCTCAAACATAGGAGGTCTCATGGAAGCAGCAAAACCACTTGGGGTAAATTGCCTACAATAAGGTTTTTGGATTGTTAGAAATATGAGAAATTTACCAAGTGATTTTATTAACATAAATACTAGATAAAGCATGAGTAATATAATAGAGATAATACAAGTCATGCGTTCTGACAGAGAGAAGGTAAATAGCTTCTGCATATATGAACCGTTGCCTAGCATATCTATAGAATACAGTAGAACTAGTTGTATATATGAAGTAGGACCTATCATGTGTAGGACAAGGACTAGAACAAGGAACTGCGGCATAACCTTTAACAGGAAAGACAAGAACACGTACGGGACAGCAGCAGCAGAAGCGCTGGACTTGGGGTCGGTGTCCTCGCCTGCCATGTCGACGAGGAGGTCGTGGACGTCGGGGAAGAAGTCGTCATCGGGGAAGTAGTCGTCGGCGACCGGGTCATCCATGATGAAGCAGCCAGTAGTCGCGCTGAGCGCTCCCCAAAAACCTTATCACCCTTCTCACGTACAGGAAAAAGGTGCAGTTTCGGAGGCCTACTGTCCCGACCTGCGGTGCACGCCGCAAGACGGGATGGGGAAGAACGTAGCAGCAGCGCAGTGCTCAGGAACTTGTGGCGAGAGGAGGAAGAGATTCTGGTGCGCCTCTCTAAGAGGAGCCACCTCCCTTTTATAGGCGCAAGAGAAGGAGGCGAGAGGCTGCGCCGGGAGCTGAAGGGAACGCGGGAGATGAAACGAACAGTCAGCACCCGAGTGACCTTTGGTATACCCGTAGTGCGTGGCAAAAATTTAGATATCGGCTCGGCTCATTCCCACAACCCGCGGCGCGGCGCGTCGTCACGAGGCGTGGCGAGGCAGGCGGCGGAGGAGGAGCGCGCTTGGATATCCCTCTTGTTCTCATGCTCGTACAAGTGGGGAAAGAACCTCCCTTATAAGGAGGTCCAACTCCCACTAAACTAGCAATGTGGGACTAAACTTTAGTAGTATCCCTTGCCTTGCATAAATGGGCTAAGTGGGCCTCTAGGATTTATTAGGAATTTCTGAAATTGTTATTGGGCTGCCCAAAATAGACTAAATTCCAGCAATCCCCCACCAGATCCCAGAGGCACACAGAAATTTGCCTTTGGTTCCAAAACACTGGTTTATATACCGGTACTGCAGTGGAGACTGTTAAGTTGAACTTCCACCTAGAACTCTATGCTACATTAGTAAGCAACTTAAACAGTGGACTGGGCCTTGAACTGCAAGTTTTCTGCGAATCTAGCTTCACATAAAGCCTTGACCGATACGTGGCTACCGTGGGTCTTCCCCGCGGGTGGAGCTTATGCGTCATACTCCGTGACCTTTCATGAGTTTACTAGAGAGAACCCTACTCTCATAGATTGCGACGTTTGACAATAAGACTAATATAGGTGTGTTCTTCAAAAGATATTCTGCAGGATAACATCTCTGCTTAAATAAGCCACTTAAAACACATTAAGATATACATCAACCTGCCATGCAGATTAGGAGAGTGTTGCATCTTCATGGAGTGGTATTGTGAATAGTAAGGATACTCTCCTCTCAGTTGACCAATAGCTTGTCTTCCACATCTAATTCACGGGATCTCCGATCACAAAGAATAGGTTACCACTATGAACAACTCCTATTGTGGGTCTCATACCCATCTCCCTCGATGCATTATCTATCACATTATGTGATAGACCCTTGGTAAAAGGATCTGTCAGATTTTTAGACGTTTGGATATAATCCAATTCAATAACTCTGGAGTTTTTCATTTTCCTGACAGACTTTAACCTTCTCTGAATGTGTCTTGATGACTTCGTGTTATTCTTTGAACTGCTCACTTTCGTGATCACAGTTTGATTGTCGCAGTTCATAAGGACATGCGGTACAGGTTTCTCAACAACCGGCAAGTCATTCAAGAGCCGGCGAAGCCAATCTGCTTCAACCGTAGCTGTATCTAGTGCTGTGAGTTCTGCTTCCATTGTTGACCTCGTTAAGATGGTCTGCTTGCAAGACTTCCAAGAAACGGCGCCACCTCCATGAGTGAATACATAACCGCTCGTGGCCTTTATCTCATCAGCATCTAAGATCCAGTTTGAGTGACTATACCCTTCAAGCACCCTTGGATGCCCGGTGTAGTGAATTCCATAATTTGCAGTGCCTTTCAAATAACGCAAAACTCTTTCTAGAGCTTTCCAATGCACATCTCCTGGTTTTGAAACAAACCGACTCAGTTTGCTAACAGCAAAAGAGATGTCAGGTCTTGTAGCACTGGCTAAGTACATAAGCGAGCCAATAATCTGAGAATACTTCAATTGGTCTCTAGCAATTCTTCGATTCTTTCGAAGCAACACACTAGCATCATATGGTGTTGGAGAGGGCTTGCAGTCACGATAGCCAAAGCGACTCAAGATCTTTTCCACATAGTGAGATTGAAGCAATGTAATCCCACCATCATCGTCTCTCAACAACTTGATGTTTAGAATGACATCAGCCACTCCTAAATCCTGCATCTCAAAACAACGAGATAGGAAATCCTTGACCTCCTTAATAACATTCAGATTGGTTCCGAAAATCAGTATGTCGTCAACATACAAGCACAGGATAACTCCCTCGCCCCCACCATGGCGATAGTACACACATTTGTCAGCTTCGTTCACAACAAAGCCTGCAGTTGTTAAAGTTCTTTCAAACTTCTCATGCCACTGTTTGGGTGCTTGCTTAAGTCCGTACAAAGACTTCAGCAACTTGCACACTTTCCCTTCCTGACCATCTAGTACAAACCCATCTGGTTGTTCCATATAAATTTCCTCGTCCAACTCTCCATTTAGGAAAGCAGTCTTAACATCCATTTGATGAACGAGAAGACCATGCGAGGCAGCTAGTGAAAGTAGAACTCGAATAGTGGTCAGTCGAGCCACAGGTGAGTAAGTATCAAAGATGTCTTCACCTTCCTTTTGGGTATAACCCTTAGCCACGAGCCGAGCCTTGTACTTCTCAATAGTACCATCAGGCCTAAGCTTTTCCTTGAATACCCATTTGCATCCTATAGGTTTGCACCCATAAGGACGATCAGTTATCTCCCAGGTTTCATTCGCCAAGATGGAATCCATCTCGCTACGAACCGCTTCCTTCCAGTAGTCAGCATCTTCAGATGCATAGGCCTCTGAAATAGAACTGGGAGTGTCATCTATGAGATACACAAGAAAATCATCACCAAAGGACTTTGCAATCCTTTGTCTGTTTCTCCTAGTAGGAACTTCATTGTTCTCCTCCACAGGACTTTCAAAGTGTTCTATCGAAATGGCGGGTTTGGTAATTGTAACTGGTTCCTGATTCGATGAACTAGGCATCTCCTGATTAGATGAGGTAGACATATCCTTCATGGGAAAGATATCTTCAAAGAAAGTCGCATCATTCGACTCCATAATCGTACCGACATGCATGTCAGGTACCTCAGATTTTACAACCAAGAATCTATAGCCAATGCTATGAAAAGCATATCCCAGGAAAACACAATCCACAGTCTTTGGTCCAAGCTTCCGTTTCTTTGAAATTGGAGCATTGACTTTCGCCAAACAACCCCCTGTTCGCAGATAAGAGAGTTTTAACCTTTTCTTCTCCCATTCCTCGAATGGAGTTATCTCTTTGTTCTTTGTGGGGACTCGGTTCAGGACATGACATGCTGTCAATATCGCCTCCCCCCACCATGCCTTGGAGAGACCCGATGTATCTAAAATGGCGTTAACCAAATCAGTTAACCAAATCAGTTACACAGAAGAGATCCGCTAACAAGATTTTTATTGACGGAGTGGACATAATGCACGTTCTTGGCCGCACGATCTTCCCCGAAGTAAACTTCAGATCGACCGTGCCAACACCACGAACAGAAGCACTTGAACCGTTGCCCATCAGCACGGTTGAAGTCCCTGCGGTCTGATAAGACGAAAACATGGAAATATCACCTCATACATGCACATTAGCACCCGTGTCAATCAACCAGTCAGGAGAATAACATACTGAAAGAATAGTGGGAAATATACCATACCCAACATCCTTCATGTTAGTGTCTCCAATGACAACATTAGCGGTCTTGCCGCCTTTCTCAGGATGACGCTTGTCATAGCGATTAGGGTAACTAGGAGCCCAATGATCAGGATCCCCACACACATGACAAGAACCTTTCTTCTTGCCATTCTTCTTCTTGAAGTTTGTGTGTTGCACAGCCTTGTTCTTCCCATCAAACTTTGCTTTTCCATCAAACTTGCCCTTGTTCTTGAACTTGTTGGGCTGGAAGTTCTGCTTCTGTACCACATTGGCACTAGATCCTCCCTCAATACCTCGAGCACGTGTGTCCTTTGCTCTCGCCTTTTCTTCCACATCAAGAGTGCCAATGAGATCCGGGACAGAAAACTCCTGCCTCTTATGCTTCAGCAAGGTAGCAAAGTTTCTCCATGAAGGAGGAAGCTTAGTGATGATATCTCCGGCAACAAACTTGTCCGGTAGCATACAACTGAAGTGCTCAAGTTCTCTAGCAAATGAATGTATCTCATGAGCTTGCTCAACCACGGAGCGCTCTTTAGTCATCCTGTAATCATAGAATTGCTCCATGATGTACAGCTCAGTGCCAGCATCCGAGACCCCAAACTTGGCCTCGAGTGCATCCCACATATCTTTTCCATTATCAATTGACGCATAAGCATCAACTATGTTCTCACCAAGAACACTCAAGAGAGCAGCCTTAAATAGAGTATCCATTTTCGGAAAAGCTTGTGCCTGTTGAGCATCAAGCTCTTCTTCAGGTTTGCCGAGAGTGGCGTCATAGCAACTCATGGTTTGAAACCACAAGACTGCTCTCACGCGCCACCTCTTATAGTGGATACCCTCAAACATAGGAGGTCTCATGGAAGCAGCAAAACCACTTGGGGTAAATTGCCTACAATAAGGTTTTTGGATTGTTGGAAATATGAGCAATTTACCAAGTGATTTTATTAACAGAAATACTAGATAAAGCATGAGTAATATAATAGAGATAAAACAAGTCATGCGTTCTGACAGAGAGAAGGTAAATAGCTTCTGCATATATGAATCGTAGCCTAGCATATCTATAGCAGAGAGTAGAACTAGTTGAATATATGAAGTAGAACCTATCATGTGTAGGACAAGGACTAGAACAAGGAACTGCGGCATAACCGTTAACAGGAAAGACAAGAACACGTACGGGACAGCAGCAACAGAAGCGCTGGACTTGGGGTCGGTGTCCTCGCCTGCCATGTCGTCGAGGAGGTCGTGGACGTCGGGGAAGAAGTCGTCGTTGGGGAAGTAGTCGTCGGCGACCGGATCGTCTGTGATGAAGCAGCCAGTAGTCGCGCTGAGCGCTCCCCAAAAACCTTATCACCCTTCTCCCGTACAGGACTCAAAAGGTGCGGTTTCAGAGGCCTACTGTCCCGACCTGCAGTGCACGCCGCAAGACGGGATGGGGAAGAACGTAGCAGCAGCGCAGTGCTCAGGAACTTGTGGCGAGAGGAGGAAGAGATTCTGGTGCGTGTCTCTGAGAGGAGCGACCTCCCTTTTATAGGCGCAAGAGAAGGAGGCAAGAGGCTGCGCCGGGAGCTGAAACGAACAGTCAGCACCCGAGTGACCTTTCGTATACCCGTAGTGCGTGGCAATGGCAAAAATTTAGACATCGGCTCGTTCCCGCAACCCGCGGCGCGGCGCGTCGTGACGAGGCGTGGCGTGGCGAGGCGGGCGGCCGAGGAGGAGCGCGCGTGGATATCCCTCTTGTTCTCATGCTCGTACAAGTGGGGAAAGAACCTCCCTTATAAGGAGGTCCAACTCCCAGTAAACTAGCAATGTGGGACTAAACTTTAGTAGTATCCCTTGCCTTGCAAAAATGGACTAAGTGGGCCTCTAGGATTTATTAGGAATTTTTGAAATAGTTATTGGGCTGCCCAAAATAGACTAAATTCCAGCAGTATTTTGTGCTAGGGCGTGTCTAGGTTTCAATCGACCGAGATTTAACCAGATCCAGGTTAAGTGATATAACATACTCCCTTCATTTCACAATGTAGTGCTTCCTCTATCCCCGTGCTTCAACTTTGACTATAAATTTAACTACCAAAATCGATTGTGGCGGGAGCAAAAATTATATCAGCGAATTCGTATTCGAAAGAAGTTTTCAATTATATAATTTTTTCTCCCGCCGCAGTTGGTCTCGTTGGTTAAATTTATGGTCAAAGTTGGACCTCGGAAAGCGCGGACGCACTATATTTTGGAATGGGGGGAGTATAAGAAAGAAAAAAAAATTGCACGGATCTCAACGTAAGATCCTACAAATATAGCATCGACTAAGACTTGATTATGTCTCGGTCGATTGAAACATAGCAATCCCGTTTGTGCTAAACTTTAATCATAGATTTAACTAAAATATAATTCGTTTTGGTGACAAGCATTTTATTTTTTTAGTTCGTATTTTTGGTGACATGCGTTATTATTTTTAGTTAAATCAGGACGAAGTTAGTACTAAGGATTATATGACATGGAACCAGACAAAAATGGTATCTTCAGTGTGAAATCTGCCTATCATCTCATGATGACTTTGAATAGGGCAAGGACCTGATAGCCGGAGTCCTCGAGCTCGGTTAACAAGAACAAGTGATATATGGCCGTGTGGGAAACAAGTGCACCTGCAAAGGTCAAGATACACATGTGGCGAATGATACAAAACGACCTGGCGGTCAGGTCTGAGCTCTTTCAACGTCGGATCAAACCTGGTATTTTTTATGCTGTGTGCGGCCGAGAGGAGACGATGGTGCATCGCTTCTGGGCCTGCCAACATTCAGTTCAGCTCGGAGGATGTTGCGTTCGGAGTTGGGAGTTTTGGTGGTGACCCCGCCAAGTCAGATGGACTTCCAGAGCGCCCTAGCCTCCTGGTTGCTGGACTAGTTCGCCATTGCTGACAATGAGGTGACCATGGTCCAGGCGGCCTATGGGATGTGGTTGGCAAGAAACGGTGAAAGAGACGGGAAGAGGATCGCCCGCCACATGAAATATTGACCACGGTAAGGTTCACATGGCCTAGTGGAAGCTGGCGCATGAGGCGAGGGCGTCGCAACCGGATCCTATGATCGACCAGAAGTGGGAGCCCCCGAATGACGAATGGGTCAATATTGTTGGTATTGATCTAGAGGCCCAATGGACCAAAACGAAAATAAAAAGACCAGAAATAAAGTTACGTTAAATAGAGAAACAGGGAGGCCACGAACCAACGTTCGTACCCCTCGATCTCAACTTACGCGCCCCGATCGGGGGCACCCTAACCAACTATGGTTTTGGTCCCCTGTCGCCAGCGCACATAAAAAGATGGGGGAGCAGCCGACACCTACGCTAGACGAGTTCTTGTACGGTTTACTCTTACTCCCCACATCCCTAAACCCTAACCGATCTGGGGGAGCGCTGCACGAGGGGAAGATCATCTCCAAGCGCTGCCCCTGTCCCAGGGCAGTGTTGGTGGCGCTCGGAGGGACGCCGCTACCTGCAGCGAGCATCTTCACCGAGCCTGCATCAAGCCTGCATCGAGCAGGCACGGGACTTCACATCGCCTACACCAATGGCTTCTTCCATTGGTGGTAAGAACTCAACCACTCTCTGTTCATATGCAATTAGGTGATCTGAATTCTAGGCATAAGATCCAATCTATCCTACTGGATTAAGTCTAACAAATATCAACTCTGACTGTGTGTTCTCGAGACACCGAGAGAAAAGTGGATGAGGGGTAGTGCTGCGGGATCACAATGGCACGTTTATGGCCGGAGCATGCAATCATTTTCCTCACATCGCTGATCCGGAAGCAGTGGAGGTTCTGGCATGCCGGAGGGCTGTTGAAATGGCCGTCGAGTTTCAAGTCTAGAGAGCTCATGTGGAGCTGGACAACAAGGCGATGGTGCAAATGATCAACCAACCAATCCGGAACCTATCCGCTCTGGGGCCTTGGGTGCAAGATATCAAGGAGATGCTCAACTCGATGATGGAGTTCAAGGTTTCTTGGGTTCGTCGTTCTGGAACGTTGCCGCACATAAGGTAGCTAAAGTAGCGAAAATGCTACATCTACGCACACCTACGTTCTCCTTTATGTAAACTTCTTAATTATTAATCTCTCCTCCCTGATTTCAACTGGGTGAGCCCCTTGCCTCTAATTTTGCCCAACAAAGATATGCCACCTGGCCTATTACGTTAGTTACGAAGATTGATTATGTAGATGTAGCATTAATCCTAAAGTATGGGTAGGAGAAGAACAATGTGAGACTTGGTTGGCTTCGCCACCAGACTCTATTTTAGATGCAATTTCTAATGCCATTCCAAACTTTGTTTAAATAAAGCGGCAAGAAGTTCCCCTTAAAAAAAATAAAGCTGCTCCTGTTCTCATCAGGTTCTACGTACGTACGCTAGTGAACTACTTGTTCCTGACAGGAAGGGAACATAAGAAGAACATTTCGTCCAGCCCTTTGTGTCGTCCAATCTAATTTGTCTAAGGACTATGATCAAATCTCCGAGCGCTTTAGTCTCCGAATAGACCATCTTTGATTGCTATTTTGTGACTTTGATAATACATATAATTGATCATGTGTGGATTAACCTTGATCACTTCCAATCGGAGCTAGGTGCGTGGAGGAATTCATCTCTGCCCTAGATCATAGGCAAAGATCGGCACCAGCTGGTTCCCTACGTACACCTTAATATACCACTATGCCGGTCGTTCTTTCCTTGCTTCTGCCAATATGCAAGTGGAACCTAACTAACGGCACATATGGATAAGCACGTTTTACTCTTACTTAGTCAACTGTACATTGTTGGGCTTCATCAGCTGATCTTTTTGTGTATGCACTCTCTGCAGATTTTTTTTTCGCCCAATGCTGGTGGAGATGAGGAGGAGCTTGGCCGAGACCAAGGTTGTCAGAATCATGATTTTGTTTTTGTTCTTGTGATTATACATTTTTATCCATATTTTGCTGCAGTTATTATTCTATGATTGTGATAGATCTAGGATCTAAGATTCTGTTAGTTAGGATCCTACAATTTGCAATCCTACTAGAGGGGTTTCGATCCAATTCAGGTTACAATTCTAACAACCTTGGCCGAGACTAAGGGTTTATGGTTGAGGCAGCAGAAATAACTATCTACATCGGGCTTTGAGGATGCCCGTCCAGTAGGGGCCGGGGTGTTGCACTAACAGACATAGATTAACAAAGAGGAGCCCCCAACCGATGAAGCAAAGGACATAGATCCATTATGAAGTATGTTTATGTTGTATTTTTTATATTCAGAATGTAGTTTTTTCTATAAATTTGATCAATTTTTCAAAGAAACTAACTTAGGACCATGTTTATAGGCCATATATGTTGGAACTATGATATCATTTTTTTGGTATTACTTAGCCAATCAGTGATTATTTTGTCACTGCACTCTTTTTTTCTCTGACAGTCATTAAGAAAAGCCATTGCTTTCTAGACTTGGAGGGATGATGCTCTGGTAAGGACAGGTTTTTTCTTCTTATTGGGTCATTATCCTCTTCTAACCTTTTCTTTTGCAAAAAGGCTCAATGTCACATAGTTAGTATCACTAGTACTTACAAACACACCTATAGAAAAAGATAAAATTACATTCAAATTTATGGGATGGGGGAGTCTTCTTCCTCTTGCATCCACAGGCGGCGCGCCATGAGTATAGCTCGATGGCACCCAGGCCTACACCTCGACAGAGCAAACTTTTCAAACCCAGAAGTTTGTAGAAGCAACAACTAGGAAGTCGTCTATGCGACCAAGAGACGTCGACGACCGCGATCTGCAAAGCAAATCGCCACGCTAGAGAGGAAAACCCCGATAACGTCATGTAAAATCTGAAGAACACGAATGTCGGCCATATTCAGGCGGATCCACCAGATAATTGAACCAACTAGATCCTAGAAGACCTGCCAGAGACACGGCTCCACATGCCCTCCGCCGGAGATAAACGCACCAACAGAACGGGGAAAGAGCAGGATGAACATCGGGGACAACACCACTGCCTCGCCGCCCCAAACCAAACTTGAACTCCCTAAGAAACCTTAAAAATCACCGATGACGTTACATGATAGTTCTGGGTCTGATGTCGGCCTCACCACCGTCCAGGACCGTACACCGACTCACTCTTTTCCGGTGGCCTAGTCAGACCGTGTTGCTGTTGAAGATCACCATGCTAGATAACATATACCGCCATCGAGCATATCACATGCTGATAGCTTCTGCTCGACCACGAATCAGTGTTGCCAGCGCGCCACAACCCACCAGCTCCTCCATACATCCTCTCTCTCGTTGTCGGCGCCACGCGGGCTTTGACTGACGGCAGCGAAAGGGATCGGATCACAGGTGGTGGCTAGGGTTAGAGCATCTATAGCCGGGAGCAGCAAACCCCCCTCATACGCCCGGGCGGACGGCTCAGTCACTGACCGATCAAAAACCGACCCAGTCGGGTGCCTCAAACCGGCCTCAACGCCCGGCTGACTGGCTCCCATCATATCCAGCCCAAATATGCGGTGGATATGGGGAGGTCCAGGTGCATCCGTCATATGAAACCCGGCCCACGCTTGCACAACCGACCCCACATATATTCGTCCCTATCCGCTACCCGGAAAAAACCCTGTTTCCTCTGCAAACTAAAACAGCAACATACTTGTGCAGTAGCCTACAGGTGCCTGCAAAGACCGTCGGTATGTCTAGCCACGTCCGTGCCCGGCATCATCACCGAATAACAGTTCGCGTAGATTTCGTGAGGTAAAGAGGCAAGACGCGGCGCGTCGATCGTTGTGGAAGCCGTGTTGGTTGTCCCACTTTTACCGATCGTGCCGCTTTCATCAGGTAGGTATATGTATATCAGCCGAGCCGAGCATCGACCGAACGTCGACAGGGCGGGTGGGTGCTGCCAAGACGGGGATCCAAACTGCTGTCCCGAGTGCATGCATGCATCATGTCTGGCCGTCTGGGGGATTGTATATCTATCGATACGTCGACGCATACGATGTCGTGTCGTGTCCGAGCTAGTCTTCCAATCATATGATCGACATGCGCGGCAGGGACATACCAGGAGCAGCGCGGAGCGAGATATTTCTCTCATACTCCCTCCGTTCGAAATTACGTGTCTCGAATATGGATGTATCTAGAACTAAAATATGTCTAGATACATCTATTTCTGCGACAAGTAATTCCAAACGGAGGAAGTAACTCAGTAGGCGTCTCAGAGAGCGCGTCCACATGTCACGGGCATGGCCGTGGACGCAGCTCCCATGCGTGTCTCCTGTCGCCTCTCATCTAATCGCACGGTTCGTATGGTCGAGCACGAGCAGGCGCCTACGTCCACTCGGGAACGCTGGCTCTCACGTCCTCTCTGGAAATTAGCTAAACCTAACGTGTATGGCGGGAATCCACCCCTCAGCGCTGGTGACGTGGCGACGCTCCAGAACCTCACGATGTCAGTTTGTTTCTGCCGCAGTCATGTCGCGTCACATCGGATTGGCAATGTCAGATAGATGCAGAACCTGAACAGAGAAAAAAAACGTGACCCTTCATGTCAACAGCAAACGATCGAGGGAGCGCCTGGTGCTCGTTGCACGAGCAGTATCCCGGTCGCTATCGGTGCTCGATCCGCCGAACCGTAGTTTTTTGTTTTCGCTCACGGGTGACACCAGCAGTATCCCGATTCTTTATTTTCTCCCCCAGGCTCTTTGGAAGCGGCCATGCATCGTCTGACTCGTCGCGCGTAACCATATTTTGTTCGGTTGATCATCTTGGGAAGCTTCTGCATTTTTCAACGGAAATTGTATCCGTGATATTACTATGTATGCGATTTTGAAGTGTCGCTGTCTCTAAGGCAAGCGGCTGAGCTCCTCGTTTTGACTGGAGTAGTTGTTGATCGAGCAAAGCATGCATGACTCGATGGAGTGGAGACCGATCCATGATTGAATACTTTGGTCTGAAGGGAGAATATATTGGTCTTGAATTCGGCATTTTTTGTTTAGTCCACAAAATGTGGAGTGTGCCATGATTATGCTCGATCGATCTCCGCCGTGTACGTGTGCCTGTACATATCATCATCATCTAAAGAAGCAACTCGCGATTGCGACCTAGCGCTGCCACCGGATCCCTCCTTCGCCGCCACCTCCCCTCAATGCCTCTTTCTCCTCCGCCATACCTTCCTCCCCTCGTCGTCGCCTGAGGCTCCCTCCGGCAAAGTACGGATGGCTCAAAGGAAGGCGGCGGCGGGGCCCTTCTCTAGCTGCTCGACGCTGGTACGGCGGTTGCCATCCGTGGATAAGGGGCGGTGGTCCCTTTGGTGAGCCTTCCCCGTCCGGTGGTGCAGCGGGGCGGATGGGCTGCCGGGGATCGGTCCGGGTGGCCGGCGATTCATCGGTGAGTTGGTGCCGCATTTTGCTGCCCAGCGGCCAACGGCGCCAAGCTACTCCTTCCTCCAACCCATGTTGCGTGCACTCCGTCTTACCGGACATGGTCATGCTGCTAGCATGTTACCGGGTTGGGACGGAGCGGGAGATGGGGATCCTGTTTGGGTTAATTCCCAGGTCGGCTCCTCCTGGCCGCGACGGCGACGATACCTGAGGGTGCCATTTTTCTTCTTGAAGACGTTGTCCGGGTCCGCCCTACCTTTTCTGTCCCCACAGTCTATTGGGTGAAAACCTAGGGCGGCGATGATGCTTTTGGCGCTGTGTCCTTCTTGAAGGCATCGTCGTGAGAGCTATGTGGCGGTGGAAACTGCTTGGATATGCGTCGGCAGTTGCAGATGGCGTGCCCCTCTTCCTCCAGGAGGTAGTTGTTCCGGGGGAACCCTAGATATGTGTCTCCGGATGGATGATGATGGAGACTTTGGTGTCGTTCTCCCTCTTGGGGGTATCGTCTTGGAGCACTGTTCATTGGAGAGGCCAACAGGTGGAGCGGTGTTTCATCAACCGCATTAATGACCGTGAGTCTCGGCGGCGTGGAGCGGTAGAGTCTCAGAGTTGGACGCGATTTGATCGACGCACGCAGGCTAGTGGCGCTGTCTGATGTCGTGGTCACGTCGACGGCAGATGGGACTGGAAAGATCCGTGCAGTTATCTCTTGTCTACCTAATATTAAAGGAGGGATTGTTTCACCACTTTTTTTGTCCAATCAACCGTTTCGTACGTCCTTTTCTATTCTGTTTTGTAAAAAAAAGAAAAAAAAGGTGTGCCAAGGTGGGCTCGAACCGTGGTGGCCAACAACGGACGTACCAACTCTTCTATGCGATGGCATAAAAAATTAAAACTTCGCTTTGCTACTATTGAAACCACGATCCACATAAAAAAAATTCTTTTTTTACGAGGGAAGATAATTTCTTTGATCAAGCCCATTAATAAGAGCAGCTAAAAATGCTTTCGTTGAGGTTCAAACTCACAACTTACACAGTAGGTAGCAAACAGCACAACCAACTCACCTAGCTTCTCCTTTTGTCAGGAAAGATGATCCGCTATCGAATAAAATAGTACCACCTCGCTCTTTTGGTTAAAATCTCACCGGTTTATATACAGGTGTAATTTATCGTAGAATCAAGAAGAAATAACGAACCCAGGTTGAGGTGTTGGCCCAACTAAAAAAAACTTATCCTAAGGAAACGACGAAATTAAAGCATCAGAAATAAATTGGTGTGTGGCTACATGTGACAAATACAAGAAAGGTTGTGGCTAATAAGCCAAGAAAGCCTAGAAAGGCAGCGGAGATTCTCGGCAGCGCCGGGCGAGGTGATGCTTTTTTTATATAAACTGGAGAAGATGATTTTTGATACAAACTTCGCCAAGAAACGAACTGGATGTGAATTCACCTCGGTGTTGAGCTGAGCCATCCAGGAGTATGTGTACTTCCATAGATGGCGCTTCCGTGTGTTCCGTTGGAGTTCCTCATCCGGTACATGGGCAACCCTGCTTCCGTGTGATCAAAGGAAGCCATGCCGGCAGCTACGCGTTGGTCCTGGTCGTTAAGAGGCGTGGGACGGTGCAACTCCAACCTCGGCCTTTTCCTCGACTAGGTTTTGATGAGTTTCATCCGGAAGCCAAGGTGCTTACGGACTCCAAGTATATTCACCAAAGCTTTCTCTACAATTTAAGGTAATCTATGTGTCTTACGGGGATGCATGCATACATTGAACATACATTTTTTATTACGGCAAAACTAAAATCCTGCCGACCGATGGTTTGCAACATGCGCGTACGACCTGATGGCCCTTCGATCCCACGTAAGACGCAGGCAGCCGCTCGATAATTTCTTTCACTGTCACGCATGAGAAAAAGAAAGCTCTCTGCGAGCGATGGGAACGCCCGCCGCCGCCCATCCCGCGAGCGCCGCCGCCGGCTGCCACCTCCCTCCGACCCGTACAACCCCCAATCGAGCCCCTCAATATTTCATCTCCATCCACGCGAGATTCTGCTCCGTCCGCGCCATGGCTGCCATGGCCGAGCTCAGCCAGCTCCGGCTGTGAGAGGAAGAGAAACGGGAGAGGGAGAAGTCCAGGCGCCCACCACCGCCGGCTGCATCGACCTCAGGCTGGATCCGCTGCCCACCATCGCCGCATGTGCCTCGACCTCAGGCTGCATCCGCCGCCCATCATTACCGCCGGTGCCTGCCACTCGGGCGGAAGAGGGAGCCGTCGTGTCGCTGCTCGCCTCGCGCGTCTGAGGGAGCGGTTGCAGCAACGGCAGTTTTGGCCTCTGAAGAAATTGCAGCAACTTGCGTGTGACGGAGTGACTGCACTTTTGGCCTCTGAATAAATTGCAGATTTGACCTCTGAAGCAACTGCACTTTGCTTCCAATTAGAATACCAAATGAGCAGCGGCAGTAACAGCTAGAACATGCGTACAAATGCATCATTTCAATCCAGAAAATTATGTTTCCTAGTGTTCTTTTATCTGAAGAAAGTGTATGAGGCCAAGGTCTACTATTAGTTTTCAGAAAATTCAGACTTTCATTGTTCCATTCTCTCTTTGTGAAATGCAGCTTGGGTAAATTAAGAGGTAAATTTAGTTTCAACAGATAAATCCAAGGGACAATAGATGCAGTTTGTGTCAAGTAGATGTCCTATTATATTTACGAAAATGCTAAAATCCGAACCCAGATAACTTCTATGTAAATAGTATGATAATTTAGACATCACGGAGCTGATAATTTGCATACAAACACCTAGGGGTAATTTTAACCCGGGGAATAAGTTGTTGAAAAACATCCCTGATAACTTATTTGTAAATCGCATGGTAATATACACATCGAAGACCTCATAATTTAGGTACAAACAGCACAAAAACTTTATCAAGTGAAAAAAAGTTGTTAAAAACATACCACCGATAACTTTTCGTGTAAATAACACGATAATATAGGCTCCTGTACATGATAACTTAGGTTCAAACATCACGATAACTCTGCCCCGTAAAAAAAAGTTGTTGAAAATATAGTATCGATAACTTCTTTGTAAATAGCATGATAATTTAGGCACCACAGAGCTGATAAGTTGCATATAAACATCGAGGGGTAATTTTAACCCGGGGAATAAGTTGTTAAAAACACCCCTGGTAACTTATTTTTGTAAATCGCATGGTAATATATACATCGCATACCTGATAATTTAGGTACAAATACCACGATAACTTTGACACGTGAATTTTTGTTGTTGTTGAAAATATACTCTCTTTGTAAATAACATGGTAATATACACTCCCGGACTTGATAACTTATGTACAAACACCACGATAACTTTGACCCGTGAAAAAAAGTTGTTAAAAATATACTTCGGTAACATCTGTGTAAATAATAACATGGTAATATATGCCCCGGACCTGATAACTTAGATACAAACACTACAATAACTTTGACTCGGGGAAAAAGATGTTAAAAACATACCACTGGTAACTTTTTGTGTAATAAGCATGATAATATAGGCTCCTGGACCTAATAAGTTAGGTACAAACACCACGATAACTTTGACCCGTGAAAAAAAGTTGTTGAAAATATACCACTAATTTCTTTCTCATGTAAATAATATGATAATATACACTCCCAGACCTGATAACTTAGATACAAACACCACGATAACTTTGACTCGCGTAACAAAGTTGTTTGGAAACATACTCCGGTAACATCAGTATAAATAACATGGTAATATAGGTTCTCGGACCTGATTATTTAGGTACAAACACCTCGATAACTTTGACCCGTGAACAAAAGTTGATGAAAACAAAGTTTGGTTGGATCTGTGTAAATAACACGGTAATATACGCATAGCAGAGCTGATAACTTATTTAGCCCAGGCATGATAATTTTTGACCCAAAAAAAGTATCCGAACCATGCCAAAAAACATGGTCTCGCCGTGGCGGATTTTTTTGTAAAAACAGATTTAGGATCTAACAAGCGGTCTGAGCTATAAAACATTTTAAAATTTCAAAATAAAAACAATCTATGATGACATTAGCTTTTCCGCACTTTTTATGCCTGGAAAGTCATTTTTATGGCCAGAATTTTGCCTATGTAAACATTGTGGTAATTTATGTACCATATATGTGATAACTTGCATACCCAGGCGTGGTAACATTTTGCCTCAGAAAAAAAGTTGTCGAAACATATCAACATGGGATCTAGTTTCGAAGGTCTCGTCGCGCCGAATTTTTTATGTGAAAACAATTTTTCGATCGGACGGACGGTTTGAACTACAAAACATTTTGGAAATTCAAAATATGAGAGAATCTAGAGTGATGTCATCAATTTTGTCTTACATGCATGCATATAATTAGGCATTGTATTAAGAGTCATGACATGTGTATGAAGAGAGAGAAAAATTAGTAATCACATGTATGTGAAGAAAAGTGGCTGCACGCACTCGCGACTCGCATGCATGCACGCACTAGTTAAGTCGTCCTATTTGTTGTTTAAAATCTGAACGACTGCGCGTTAGTACAGTCCATTAATGAAACCCACAATATGAAACATTGCTATATGTACTCCTTCAACTTATCAAAAAATATATATCCAGCACAGCTGGTATGTCTAGATTAAGCAAATGCGAAAAATAAATCTCAGTTGCACAGCTCTTACTACAACATGCTGCGACACATCATTTATTATGCTTCTTCAAAAGGAAACAAATGTTGCTTTGACCCAATTTCTATCTGTAGGTATATGGTAGAGTAGGAGGAATAAATAATCTATATCTCTATCTCTTCTCTACCTGCATCAAACTCTAATACTACGCACTAGCTCCAGGAGATTGAGAGCATCAACATGGTTACATGGAGGACTCAGGAGATGACCGAAGGGGGAGAGAGATTTATTACCCCACTAATTATTGCAATGCACGTCCCTATTTACTAGATATTTATGCACTGGTGCAATGTACGGCATGTTTGCTATAAAAGTAAAGAGTACGACATGTTCAGTTAGATTTTGATTTTTGCATAGAGAAAAGAGACACCACCCGGTGCGAATAGTATACATGTATTATACCATGGGTCGGAACTAAGCGGTCTCTTATGAAAATATGAGCTGGACTGAGAGGTCTTGGGCCATTAGAGGTGTGATTGTTTTTTTCCCGTTGCAACGCACAGACATGTTTGCTAGTTCCTCCTGAAGACGGGATGGCGGAAGATGGCATCGGCAGATCCTAGAGCGTGCGTAGGCGGTGCACGTTATGGGACGCCTAAACCGGATGGTCTTCAGGCCACTAGATTAGATTGTGTCTGTTCTGCGGACAGGGCACATCTGTATGCTTGTAGGTGTAGCGACTTTGTTCGCCTAGAAGGAGGCTTCGATTGATCCTTGTATTGATTAATAAAGATGGCGTGTGCATCATGTTGATACAGAGGCCGGAGGTAATCCTTCTTTTCGAAAAAAAATCTGAAGCAAATCGCTCATCTTCGAACTTGGACGTCGATCAAAAAGCTTTTGTATGTAGTATGTATACATGTGTGCAGTGTGCATTTTCTCTGGTAGCCAGGAAGTATCAAGCTAGAATGCAAGCCAGAGCTTTTGTACTCAGGACGTATGTCTATCAGACAAACCTGCAGTGGACACAAATCTTCCAGTGACTAGCTCACATTCTCCACGGGAGAAGTCCTCTTCCATTATCTAAACAAAGTTCTCCACGGGTGAGCATGCAGTAGCAGTATCAACCTCTCATATTTCTGCACGTGTGTTGAGGGCGAGGATAGCGAAAGCAACAGACGGCGAAGGCGACGGGCCTGGCCATGGCCTCGTCTCGTCGATCGGGTAGAAAACTGAAGCCGGTGCGCAAAGAAACAAAGAAAAAACCTCTGAAGAACAAGTGCACCAGTCCGTATATTATTACACGGCGAAAGGATTTGGGCCAAGAACAGCTGCTCGCTCGTTGGGTAGATCAAGATCTTCATGTGAAGATTAATTGAGCTTTAACCTCGTATATAATACTCCATCAAACACTTGTGTGTAGTTTTCGGAATAGATTCAAAACAAAATATACTACTACACCACATGCATATTGGCATATATATAGCTAGCTAGCTTTGCCGAGGAAGACGTATGTCCGAAGCATCACCTCGTCTCAAGAAGCAGACATCAACTCGGGGGGACGGCACCGAGGCGCGGTGGTGCCCGGACGCTGACGCTACCGTCGCCGGCGCTGTCGGCCGCGACGAGGACGATGAGGTGGCCCGGTGCTTCTCGCACGCGGTGCGCCTAAGCATCCGGCACATGCCCTCGGCCACGCGCTCCGCGGGGCCGCCGCGCCTGAACATGCGGCAGAAGGCCATGTGCGCCCGCACGGCCTCCTCCACGCCCATGGCCGCGGTGCGCTTGCTGCGGCCGGCCTCGTACTTGACGGCCTCGGAGCACAGCCCGCACAGCCACCTGCCCCCGAAGCAGGCCCTCACGCCGCCAATGTACTCGCCGGTGCACTCCTCCTCCAGGCCGCAGCACTCGCAGCTCACCACCACCGCCGGATCTACAGCCTCCATGCCTAACTTAGAAAGTTGGATTATTACCTAGAAAACCACGGCGGACTCTTCTTCTTGGACTGGTTAATCAAGAAGAAGAAGAAGAATAAGAAGATGATGAAGAAGGTTCTCTTGTGCTTTTGGTGCTGTGCTTTGTGTGGTGTGTGCAGCGGTAGGTCCGTTTAGATATCGATTAGGAGGCCCAGGGCACCTCTGCTCTCCCGCGCTGTCATGGCGACTGCGACCCGAGCGAAGAACAGTTTGTTTTGTCACATGGACTCATGTACCACCGCTCATCGGCCGGCCGGGTGACACGTCCACCAGGTGCATGCCGTGTTGCCTGATATTTTTGCCCGTTTACATTATGCAAGCTGCTACTACCTCAGTCCCGACTTATTGGTCTCCTCAGTATTTTGTGCTAGGGTGTGTCTAGGTCTCAGTCGACTAACATTTAACCAGGTCTAAGTTAAGTGATATAACATGTAAGAAAGAAAAAAGAAAAATTTGCATGGATCTCAACGTAAGATCCTACAATATAGCATCGTCTAAGACTTGGTTATGTCTCAGTCGATTGAGACATAGCAATCCTGGTTGTGCTAAACTTTAACCACATATTTAACTAAAAATAATAATGTACCTTTTGGTGACATGCATTATTAATTTTAGTTAAATCTATGATCAAAGTTTAGCACAAAATACTAAGGGGACCAATAAATCAAGACGAAGGTAGCACTAAGGATTATATGACATGGAGCCAGATAAAAATGGTAACTTCAGTGTGAAATCTGCTTATCATCTCATGATGGCTTTGAATATGGCAAGGACCTCGTATTCCGGGCCGCTTCTTCCAACAATACCACCGAACCAAAGTATGACATGCTGGTAAGCAGTATGACTTATATCGCCCACAACTCACTTGTGTTCTACTCGTGCATATAACATCAACGCATAAAACCTGGCTCGGATGCCACTGTTGGGGAACGTAGTAATTTCAAAAAAATTCCTACGCACACGCAAGATCATGGTGATGCATAGCAACGAGAGGGGAGAGTGTTGTCTACGTATCCTCGTAGACCGAAGCGGAAGCGTTGACGCAACGTAGAGGAAGTAGTCGTACGTCTCCCCGGTCCAACCGATCCAAGCACCGTTACTCCGAAACCTCCGAGTTCTTGGCACACGTTCAGCTCGATGACGCTCCCCGGGCTCCGATCCAGCAAAGCTTCGGGGAGGAGTTCTGTCAGCACGACGGCGCGGTGATGATCTTGATGTTCAACCGTCGCAGGGCTTCGCCTAAGCACCGCTACAAATATGACCGAGGTGGAATATGGTGGAGGGGGGCACCGCACACGGCTAAGGAACGATCACGAAGATCAACTTGTGTGTTTTAGGGTGCCCCCTGCCCCCGTATATAAAGGAGCCAAGGGGAGGGGGCGGCCGGCCAAGGAGGGCGCGCCAAGGGGGAGTCCTACTCCCACCGGGAGTAGGACTCCCTTCTTTCCTAGTTGGAAAAGGAGAAGTGGGAAAGAGGAGGAGGAGGGAAAGGAAAGGGGGGGGGCGCCCCCCTCTCCTTGTCCTATTCGGACTAGGGAGGGGAGGGGCGCGCGGCCACCTCTTGCCTCCTTTCCTCTTCTCCCTTAGGGCCCATGTAGGCCCAATAACCCCCGGGGGGGTTCCGGTAACCCCCGATTCTCCGGTAAAATCCCGATTTCACCCGGAACGATTCCGATATCCAAATATAGGCTTCCAATATATCGATCTTTATGTCTCGACCATTTCGAGACTCCTCCTCATGTCCATGATCACATCCGGGACTCCGAACAACCTTCGGTACATCAAAAATACATAAACTCATAATATAACTGTCATCGTAACGTTAAGCGTGCGGACCCTACGGTTCGAGAACAATGTAGACATGACCGAGACACGTCTCCGGTCAATAACCAATAGCGGAACCTGGATGCTCATATTGGCTCCTACATATTCTACGAAGATCTTTTATCGGTCAGACCGCATAACAACATACGTTGTTCCCTTTGTCATCGGTATGTTACTTGCCCGAGATTCGATCGTCGGTATCTCAATACCTAGTTCAATCTCGTTACCGGCAAGTCTCTTTACTCGTTCCGTAATACATCATCTCACAACTAACTCATTAGTTGCAATGCTTGCAAGGCTTATGTTGATGTGCATTACTGAGAGGGCCTAGAGATACCTCTCCGACAATCGGAGTGACAAATCCTAATCTCGAAATACGCCAACCCAGCATTTATCTTTGGAGACACCTGTAGAGCTCCTTTATAATCACCCAGTTACGTTGTGACGTTTGGTAGCACATAAAGTGTTCCCTCCGGTAAACGGGAGTTGCATAATCTCATAGTCATAGGAACATGTATAAGTCATGAAGAAAGCAATAGCAACATACTAAACGATCGAGTGCTAAGCTAATGGAATGGGTCATGTCAATCACATAATTCTCCTAATGATGTGATCCCGTTAATCAAATGACAACTCTTTGTCTATGGTTAGGAAACATAACCATCTTTGATTAACGAGCTAGTCAAGTAGAGGCATACTAGTGACACTCTGTTTGTCTATGTATTCACACATGTATTATGTTTCCGGTTAATACAATTCTAGCATGAATAATAAACATTTATTATGAAATAAGGAAATAAATAATAACTTTATTATTGCCTCTAGGGCATATTTCCTTCAGTCTCCCACTTGCACTAGAGTCAATAATCTAGTTCACATTGCCATGTGATTTAACACCAATAGTTCACATCATTATATGACCAACACTCAAAGGGTTTACTAGAGTCAATAATCTAGTTCACATCGCTATGTGATTAACACCCAAAGAGTACTAAGGTGTGATCATGTTTTGCCTATGAGAGAAGTTTAGTCAACGGGTCTGCCATATTCAGATCCGTATGTATTTTGCAAATTTCTATGTCAACAATGCTCTGCACGGAGCTACTCTAGCTAATTGCTCCCACTTTCAATATGCATCCAGATTGAGACTAAGAGTCATCCGGATCAGTGCCAAAACTTGTATCGACGTAACCCTTTTACGACGAACCTTTTGTCACCTCCAGAATCGAGAAACATATACTTATTCCACTAAGGATAATTTTGACCGCTGTCCAGTGATCTACTCCTAGATCACCATTGTACTCCCTTGCTTACCACAGTGTAGGGTATACAATAGATCTGGTACACAGCATGGCATACTTTATAGAACCTATGGCTGAGGCATAGGGAATGACTTTCATTCTCTTTCTATCTTCTGCCGTGGTCAGGCTTTGAGTCTTACTCAATTTCACACCTTGTAACACAGCCAAGAACTCTTTTCTTTGACTGTTCCATTTTGAACTACTTCAAAATATTGTCAAGGTATGTACTCATTGAAAAAACTTATCAAGCGTCTTGATCTATCTCTATAGATCTTGATGCTTAATATGTAAGCAGCTTCACCGAGGTATTTCTTTGAAAAACTTCTTTCAAACACTCCTTTATGCTTTGCAGAATAATTCTACATTATTTACGATCAATAATATGTCATTCACATATACTTGTCAGAAATGCTGTAGTGCTCCCACTCACTTTCTTGTAAATACAGACTTCACCACAAGTCTGTATAAATCTATATACTTTGATCATCTCATCAAAGCGCATATTCCAACTCCGAGATGCTTGCACCAGTCCACAGATGGATCGCTGGAGATTGCATATTTTGTTAACATTTTTAGGATTGACAAAACCTTCTGGTTGCATCATATACAACTCTTCTTTAAGAAATCCATTAAGGAACGCAGCTTTGTTTATCCATTTGCCAGATTTCATAAAATGTGGCAATTGCTAACATGATTCGTACAGACTTAAGCATAGATACGAGTGAGAAACTCTCATCGTAGTCAACATCTTGAACTTGTCGAAAACCTTTTTGCGACAATTCTAGCTTTGTAGATAGTAACACTACTACCAGCGTCCATCTTCCTCTTGAGGATCCATTTATTTTCAATTGCTTGCCGATCATCGGGCAAGTCAACCAAAGTCCATACTTTGTTTTCATACATGGATCCCATCTCAGATTTCATGTCTTCAAGCCATTTTGCGGAATCTGGGCTCACCATCGCTTCTTCATAGTTCGTAGGTTCATCATGATCTAGTAGCATGATTTCCAGAACAGGATTACCGTACCACTCTGGTGCGGATCTTACTCTGGTTGATCTACGAGGTTCAGTAATAACTTGATCTGAAGTTTCATGATCATCATCATTAACTTCCTCACTAATTGGTGTAGGTGTCACAGAAACCGTTTTCTGTGATGAACTACTTTCCAATAAGGGAGCAGGTACAGTTACCTCATCAAGTTCTACTTTCCTCCCACTCACTTTTTTCGAGAGAAACTCGTTCTCTAGAAAGGATCCATTCTTAGCAACGAATTTCTTGCCTTCGGATCTGTGATAGAAGGTGTACCCAACTGTCTTCTTTGGGTATCCTATGAAGACACATTTCTTCGATCTGGGTTTGAGCTTATCAGGATGAAACTTTTTCTTATAAGCATTGCAACCCCAAACTTTAAGAAACGACAACTTTGGTTTCTTGCTAAACCACAGTTCATACAGTGTCGTCTCAAAGGATTTAGATGGTGCCCCTTTTTTTCGTGAATGCAGCTGTCTCTAATGCATGATCCCAAAACGATATTAGTAAATCGGTAAGAAACATCATAGATTGTACTATATCCAATAAAGTACGGTTATGACATTCGGGCACACCATTATGTTGCGGTGTTCCAGGTGGCATGAGTTTGTGAAACTATTCCACATTGTTTTAATTGAAGACCAAACTCGTAACTCAAATATTTGTCTCTGCGGTCAGATCGTAGAAACTTTACTTTCTTGTCATGATGATTTTCCACTTCACTCTGAAATACTTTGAACTTTTCAGACTTATGTTTCATCAAGTAGATATACTCATATCAGCTTAAATCATCAGTGAAGGTCAGAAAATAATGATACCTGTCGCGAGCCTCAATATTCATCGGACCACATACATCAGTATGTATGATTTCCAACAAATCTGTTGCTCACTCCATTGTTCCGAAAAACGGAGTCTTAGTCATCTTGCCCATGAGGCATGGTTCGCAAGCATCAACTGATTCATAATCAAGTGATTCCAAAAGCCCATCAGTATGGAGTTTCTTCATGCGCTTTACACCGATATGACCTAAACGGCAGTGCCACAAATAAGTTGCACTATCATTATTAACTTTGCATTTTTTGGCTTCAATATTATGAATATGTGTAACACTACGATCGAGATCCGACGAACTATTTTCATTGGGTGTATGACCATCGAAGGTTTTATTCATGTAAACAGAACAACAATTATTCTCTGACTTTAATGAATAACCGTATTGCAATAAACATGATCAAATCATATTCATGCTCAACGCAAACACCAAATAACACTTATTTAGTTTCAACACTAATCCCGAAAGTATAGGGAGTGTGCGATGATGATCATATCAATCTTGGAACTACTTCCAACACACATCGTCACTTCACCCTTAACTAGTCTCTGTTCATTCTGCAACTCCCGTTTCGAGTTACTACCTTAGCAACTGAACTAGTATCAAATACTGAGGGGTTGCTATAAACACTAGTAAAGTACACATCAATAACATGTATATCAAATATACCTATGTTCACTTTGCCATCCTTCTTATCCGCTAAATACTTGGGGTAGTTCCGCTTCCAGTGACCAGTTCCTTTGCAGTAGAAGCACTTAGTCTCAGGCTCAGGACCAGACTTGGGCTTCTTCACTTAAGCAGCAACTTGCTTGCCATTCTTCTTGAAGTTCCCCTTCTTCCCTTTGTCCTTTTTCTTGAAACTAGTGGTTTCGTCAACCATCAACACTTGATGTTTTTCTTGATTTCTACCTTCGTCGATTTCAGCATCACGAAAAGCTTGGGAATCGTTTCTGTTATCCCTTGCATATTATAGTTCATCACGAAGTTCTACTAACTTGGTGATGGTGACTAGAGAATTCTATCAATCACTATCTTATCTAGAAGATTAACTCCCACTTGATTCAAGCGATTGTAGTACCCAGACAATCTGAGCACATGCTCACTAGTTGAGCGATTCTCCTCCATCTTTTAGCTATAGAACTTGTTGGAGACTTCATCTCTCTCAACTCGGGTATTTGCTTGAAATATTAACTTCAACTCCTGGAACATCTCATATGGTCCATGACGTTCAAAACGTCTTTGAAGTCCCGATTCTAAGCCATTAAGTATGGTGCACTAAACTATCAAGTAGTCATCATATTGAGCTAGCCAAACGTTCATAACGTCTGCATCTGCTCCTGCAATAGGTCTGTCACCTAGCGGTGCATCAAGGACATAATTCTTCTGTGCAACAATGAGGATAAACCTCAGATCATGGATCCAATCCGCATCGTTGCTACTAACATCTTTCAACACAATTTTCTCTAGGAACATATCAAAATAAACACAGGGAAGCAACAACGCGAGCTAATGATCTACAACATAATTTGCAAAATACTACCAGGACTAAGTTCATGATAAATTTAAGTTCAATTGATCATATTACTTAAGAACTCCCACTTAGATAGACATCCCTCTAATCCTCTAAGTGATCATGTGATCCAAAACAACTAAACCATAACCGATCATCACGTGAAATGGAGTAGTTTTCAATGGTGAACATCGCTATGTTGATCATATCTACTATATGATTCACGCTCGACCTTTCGGTCTCAGTGTTCCGAGGCCATATCTCCATATGCTAGGCTCGTCAAGTTTAACCTGAGTATTCTGCGTGTGCAAAACTGGCTTGCACCCGTTGTAGATGGACGTAGAGCTTATCACACCCGATCATCACGTGGTGTCTGGGCACGACGAACTTTGACAACGGTGCATACTCAGGGAGAACACTTTTTATCTTGAAATTTAGTGAGAGATCATCTTATAATGCTACCGTCAATCAAAGCAAGATAAGATGCATAAAGGATAAACATCACATGCAATCAATATAAGTGATGTGCTATGGCCATCATCATCTTGTGCTTGTGATATCCATCTCCGAAGCACCGTCATGATCACCATCGTCACCGGCGCGACACCTTGATCTCCATCGTAGCATCGTTGTCATCTCACCAATCTTATGCTTCTACGACTATCGCTACTGCTTAGTGATAAAGTAAAGCATTACAGGGCGATTGCATTGCATACAATAAAGCGACAACCATATGGCTCCTGCCAGTTGCCGATAACTTGGTTACAAAACATGATCATCTCATACAATAAAATTTAGCATCATGCCTTGACCATATCACATCACAACATGCCCTGCAAAAACAAGTTAGACGTCCTCTACTTTGTTTGTTGCAAGTTTTACGTGGCTGCTACGGGCTTAAGCAAGAACCAATCTTACCTACGCATCAAAACCACAACGGTAGTTTGTCAAGTTGGTGCTGTTTTAACCTTCACAAGGACCGGGCGTAGCCACACTCGGTTCAACTAAAGTTGGAGAAACTGACACCCGCCAACCACCTGTGTGCAAAGCACGGCGGTAGAACCAGTCTCGCGTAAGTGTACGTGTAAAGTCGGTCCGGGCCGCTTCTTCCAACAATACCACCGAACCAAAGTATGACATGCTGGTAAGCAGTATGACTTATATCGCCCACAACTCACTTGTGTTCTACTCGTGCATATAACATCAACGCATAAAACCTGGCTCGGATGCCACTGTTGGGGAACGTAGTAATTTCAAAAAATTTCCTACGCACACGCAAGATCATGGTGATGCATAGCAACGAGAGGGGAGAGTGTTTTCTATGTACCCTCGTAGACCGAAGCGCATGTGTTGATGCAACGTAGAGGAAGTAGTCGTACGTCTTCCCGGTTCAACCGATCCAAGCACCGTTACTCCGGCACCTCCGAGTTCTTGGCACACGTTCAGCTCGATGACGCTCCCCAGGCTCCGATCCAGCAAAGCTTCGGGGAGGAGTTCTGTCAGCAAGACGGCGTGGTGACGATCTTGATGTGCAACCGTCGCAGGGCTTCGCCTAAGCACCGCTACAATATGACCGAGGTGGAATATGGTGGAGGGGGGCACCACACACGGCTAAGGAACGATCACGAAGATCAACTTGTGTGTTCTAGGGTGCCCCTGCCACCGTATATAAAGGAGCCAAGGGGAGGTGGCGGCCGGCCAAGGAGGGCGCGCCAAGGGCGAGTCCTACTCCCACCGGGAGTAGGACTCCCTTCTTTCCTAGTTGGAGAAGGAGAAGTGGGAAAGAGGAGGAAGAGGAAAAGGAAAGGGGGGCCGCCGCCCCCCTATCGTTGTCCTATTCGGACTAGGGAGGGGAGGGGCGTGCGGCCACCTCTTGCCTCCTTTCCTCTTCTCCCTTAGGGCCCATGTAGGCCCAATAACCCCCGGGGGGTTCCGGTAACCCCCCGGTACTCCGGTAAAATCCCGATTTCACCCGGAACGATTCCGATATCCAAATATAGGCTTCCAATATATCGATCTTTATGTCTCGACCATCTCGAGACTCCTCGTCATGTCCATGATCACATCCGGGACTCCGAACAACCTTCGGTACATCAAAATACATAAACTCATAATGAAACTGTCATCATAACGTTAAGCGTGCGGACCCTACGGTTCAAAAACAATGTAGACATGACCGAGACACGTCACCGGTTAATAACCAATAGCGGAACCTGGATGCTCATATTGGTTCCTACATATTCTACGAAGATCTTTATCAGTCAGACCGCATAACAACATACGCTGTTCCCTTTGTCATCGGTATGTTACTTGCCCGAGATTCGATCGTCGGTATCTCAATACCTAGTTCAATCTCGTTACCGGCAAGTCTCTTTACTCGTTCTGTAATACATCATCTCAAAACTAACTCATTAGTTGCAATGCTTGCAAGGCTTATGTGATGTGCATTACCGAGAGGGCCCAGAGATACCTCTCCGACAATCAGAGTGACAAATCCTAATCTCGAAATACGCCAACCCAACATGTACCTTTGGAGACACCTGTAGAGCTCCTTTATAATCACCCAGTTACGTTGTGACGTTTGGTAGCACACAAAGTGTTCCTCCGGTAAACGGGAGTTGCATAATCTCATAGTGATAGGAACATGTATAAGTCATGAAGAAAGCAATAGCAACATACTAAACGATCGAGTGCTAAGCTAATGGAATGGGTCATGTCAATCACATCATTCTCCTAATGATGTGATCCCGTTAATCAAATGACAACTCTTTGTCTATGGTTAGGAAACATAACCATCTTTGATTAACGAGCTAGTCAAGTAGAGGCATACTAGTGACACTCTGTTTGTCTATGTATTCACACATGTATTATGTTTCCGGTTAATACAATTCTAGCATGAATAATAAACATTTGTCATGAAATAAGGAAATAAATAATAACTTTATTATTGCCTCTAGGGCATATTTCCTTGAGTCTCCCACTTGCACTAAAGTCAATAATCTAGTTCACATTGCCATGTGATTTAACACCAATAGTTCACATCATTATATGACCAACACTCAAAGGGTTTACTAGAGTCAATAATCTAGTTCACATCGCTATGTGATTAACACCCAAAGAGTACTAAGGTGTGATCATGTTTTGCCTGTGAGAGAAGTTTAGTCAACGGGTCTGCCATATTCAGATCCGTATGTATTTTGCAAATTTCTATGTCAACAATGGTCTGCACGGAGCTACTCTAGCTAATTGCTCCCACTTCCAATATGCATCCAGATTGAGACTAAGAGTCATCCGGATCAGTGCCAAAACTTGTATCGACGTAATCCTTTTACGACGAACCTTTTGTCACCTCCATAATCGAGAAACATATACTTATTCCACTAAGGATAATTTTGACCGCTGTCCAGTGATTTACTCCTAGATCACTATTGTACTCCCTTTCTTAACACAGTGTAGGGTATACAATAGATCTGGTACACAGCAAGGCATACTTTATAGAACCTATGGCTGAGGCATAGGGAATGACTTTCATTCTCTTTCTATCTTCTGCCGTGGTCAGGCTTTGAGTCTTACTCAATTTCACACCTTGTAACACAGCCAAGAACTCTTTTCTTTGACTGTTCCATTTTGAACTACTTCAAAATATTGTCAAGGTATGTACTCATTGAAAAAACTTATCAAGCGTCTTGATCTATCTCTATAGATCTTGATGCTTAATATGTAAGCAGCTTCGCCGAGGTCTTTCTTTGAAAAACTTCTTTCAAACACTCCTTTATGCTTTGCAGAATAATTCTACATTATTTCCGATCAATAATATGTCATTCACATATACTTGTCAGAAATGCTGTAGTGCTCCCACTCACTTTCTTGTAAATACAGGCTTCACCACAAGTCTGTATAAATCTATATACTTTGATCATCTCATCAAAGCGCATATTCCAACTCCGAGATGCTTGTACCAGTCCACAGCTGGATCGCTGGAGATTGCATATTTTTTTAACATTTTTAGGATTGACAAAACCTTCTGGTTGCATCATATACAACTCTTCTTTAAGAAATCCATTAAGGAACGCAGCTTTGTTTATCCATTTGCCAGATTTCATAAAATGCGGTAATTGCTAACATGATTCGTACAGACTTAAGCATAGATACGAGTGAGAAACTCTCATCGTAGTCAACATCTTGAACTTGTCGAAAACCTTTTTGCGACAATTCTAGCTTTGTAGATAGTAACACTACTACCAGCGTCCGTCTTCCTCTTGAAGATCCATTTATTTTCAATTTCTTGCCGATCATCGGGCAAGTCAACCAAAGTCCATACTTTGTTTTCATACATGGATCCCATCTCAGATTTCGTGGCTTCAAGCCATTTTGTGGAATCTGGGCTCACCATCGCTTCTTCATAGTTCGTAGGTTCATCATGATCTAGTAGCATGATTTCCAGAATAGGATTACCGTACCACTCTGGTGCGGATCTTACTCTGGTTGATCTACGAAAGAAAGGAATCTTCATATTTGGTAGCCAAGCTTGCCTTCCACGCCAAGGAGAGTCCCATCCGGACACGGGTGAAGTCTTTAGTCTTTCTATCTTCACGACCCATCAGTCCGGTCCATGTCTAATAGGTCGGACGTCCGAGGACCCCTTAGTCCAGGACTCCCTCATTGGGTGCAAGGTTGGTGTTTGTTTGTGCAGGTATTTGGTGGCTTGCACATTGTCTTCTACTGGATTGATACCTTGGTTCTCAATATTGAGGAAAATACTTACGCTACTTTGCTGCATCACCCTTTCCTCTTTAAGGGAAAAACCAACGCAAACTCAAGAGGTAGCAGCGCTTTAGTCTCCGAATAAACCATCTTTGATTGCTATTTTGTGACTTCGATGATACATATAATTGATCATGTGTGGATTGACCTTGATCACTTCCTAGTCGGAGCTAGGTGCGCGGAGGAATTCATCTCCGCCCTAGATCACAGGCAAAGATTGGCACTACGTACACCTTAATATCTCACTACGCCGGCCGTTCTTTCCTTGTTTCTGCCAATGTGCAAGTGGAACCTAACTAACGGCACATATGGATAAGCACGTTTTACTCTTACTTAGTCAACTATACATTGTTGGGATTCATCAGCCGATCTTTTTGTATATGCATTCTCTACAGATTTTTTTTTCCCGCCCAATGGTGGTAGAGATGAGGAGAAGTTTGGCCGAGACCAAGGTTGTCAGAATCATGATTTTTTTTCTTTCCGATTATACATTTTTATCCATATTTTGTAGGAGTTATTATTCTATGATTTAGATAGATCTAGGATCTAAGCTTATGTTTGTTAGGATCCTGTAATTTGCAATCCTACTATAGGGGTTTCTATCCAATTCAGGTTACAATTTTGACAACCTTGGCCGAGACTAAGGGCTTATGGTTGAGGCAGCACAAATAACTATCTACATCGGGCTTTGAGGTTGCCTACCAAGTAGGGGCCGGGGTGTTGCACTAACCGACATGGATTAACAAAGAGGAGGCCCCCGCCGGTGAAGCAAAGGACATAGATCCATTATGAAGTATGTTTATGTTGGTTTTTTATATTCAGAATGTAGTTTTTCTATAAATTTGGTCAATTTTTAAAATAAACTAACTTAGGACCAAGTTCATATGCCATATATGTTGGAACTATGATATCACTTTTTGTGGTAATACTTAGCCAGTCAGTAATTATTTTGTCAGTGCACTCTTTTTTGATTTGACAGTCATTAAGAAAAGCCCTTGCTTTCTAGACTTGGAGGGATGCTGCTCCGGTAAGGAGATATTTTTTCTTCTTATTGGGTCATTATCCTCTTCTAACATTTTCTTTTGCAAAAGGGTTCAATGTCACATATTTAGTATCACCATTACTTACAAAAATACCTATAGAAAAAGATAAAATTACATTCAAAATTATGGGATGGGGGAGTCTTCTTCCTCTTGCATCCACAGGCAGTGTGCCGTGAGTATAGCTTGATGCCGCCCAGGCCTACACCTCGACAGAGCAAACTTTTCAAACACAGAAGTTTGTAGAAGCAACAACTAGGAAGTCGTCTATGCAACCAAGAGACGTCGACGACTGGGATCTGCAAAGCAAATCGCCATGCTATAGAGGAAAACCCTGATAACATCATGTAAAATCTGAAGAAGATGAATGCCGGCCATATTCAGACGGATCCACCAGATAACTGAACCGAGTAGATCCTAGAAGACCTGCCAGAGACACGGCTCGACATGCCCTCCGCCGATCATAAACACACCAAAAGAACGGGGAAAGAGCAGGATGAACATCGGGGACAACACCACCCCCTCGCCGCCCCAAACCAAACTCGAACTCCCTAAGAAGCCTTAAAAATCACCGACGACGTTGCATGATAGTTCTGAATCTGATGTCGACTTTGCTACCGTCTAGGACCGTACACCGACTCACTGTTTTTCGGTGGCCCAGTCAGACCATGTTGTTGTTGAAGATCACTGTAACATCCCAAATTTTCAATTTGGAATGTTATACATAGGTCATTCATGCATATCATATTTTATTGCATTTTCGTTCTGCAATCCTCGAAATCCTAAGCAACTCAAGGACCTTCGGAGAGAGTTGGGGATTTCCCGTTTTTCATATTTGATTTTTTTATCAAATAATGAAACGAGGATTTTTGATTTTAATTATTTTTCTCTCCAAAAAATATTTCATATTAAAAAAATATGAGAGGAGATAATATGACTTCTCCAAAATAATTGAAATATTGGAGGAAAATATTAAAATCATTTATTTGATTTTACTTGGATTTTATTTGCATTAGAAAAATTGCACATTTTCAAAAATTGCATTTTAGGGCCAAGAAAATGTTCATCTCGTCCTAAATATTTCATTTAGGCGGTGAAAATTTGTTTTCGTATTTTTAGTTTTTTATTTTATTTTCCAGGATTTTATTTCTGTCGGCGAGTTTAAAAAAAAAGTTCCAGCCGACTGGGCCGAAACCCAGCCCGGCCGCCTGCCCAACCGCCCGCGCCGCCGCCTTCCTCGCACGCACCGCCGCCGCCGAGCCGGACTCGGAGTCCGAGCCGAACTCCACCGCCACCGCCTTGGCCCGTCACCCAAGCCGCCCCGCCCCGCCCCCTTTATATACGCGCTCCCCGAGCCCCCACCACCACAACCACCCGCCACCACCGCAGCCGCCCCGAGCCGCGCCGCCTCCCGCCGCCCGCGCCTCGCCGCCGCTGCTGCAGCGCAGCTGCCGAGCCCCGCCGCCCCGCGAGCCACCGCCCGACCCCGCCACGCCGGAGCCACCTCATCGAGGTACCGCGCCGATCCGCCGCCTCCGGTTTTTTTTAAAAAACCATTCGGTTTTTTAGAAATCCTGGTTCGTTTTTTTAGATCGGTTCGCCGTTTTTTTGGGTTCTTCTAATTAGCGGACGTTCGTCCATACGTTCGTTTAAACGAACGGTTTTCGCCCGTTAGTTACAGCTAACGAACGCTCGTTCGTTAGTCTGTTCGTCAGTTTTATTTTATCGGATTTATCTGTGATTATTTTCGATCGCGATTTCTGCTCCGATCTTAGTTTCTGTTTAATCAACTTAAACAAGATTTTCGTCTAGTCGGAATCAGGCGATTCAAGCGCCTAGATCTTCGTCTCGAGACCCTCTTTCCGTTTAATCAACTTAAACAAGATTTTGGTACTGTAAAATTTGACCTTAGTTCAGATTAGTAAACGGATCTTGTTTCTTTCGCCGTTTGAGTTTCGTTGCTCCGTTTGATTTGATTCTTTTTGCAAACCGGAGTTCTTAAGTTGAACTTTCTGGTCAACCTCTCTTATTTGAGTTTTGCGTGTGCATCTTTGCTTGTTGCTTATGTATGCTATTGTTTGTTTGTGATAGAATTCCCGGAGTGCGAAGCGTGTTACTACGAGTCGCTAGGATTCGTGGATCGTCAGCAAGGCAAGTAACACATTGATCATACTCTTTTCATACTTAGTTTTTATGCATTAGTTCCAATCCTCAAACATTGCATGATTAGGATGTCATTAACTTGTGGGTTGGGAAGTAGTTATTGAGGTAGAACCTATTACCCTATTACTATCAAACCCTTGGGAGTTACTTCTACGCGTTGCTTATATTGCTATGCTATGCTCGTAGACGTGGTTTGGGTTTGAGTGAAATCCATGACAGATGTGAGATTGTTAACTAATGGTTTAACTTAAGGTGGCAACTTAAACAAACATCTGGGTGGATTGAGGCACCTGGGGAACCCAGTGTTATCTGTTTTTTGGGAAATCCCAGGGTACACGTGTGATCTTCCTAAGGACCGCCACCCAGGCTCAAAGGGAACTGAGATGATTCATGCTAGAACTTCCGTGTGCAGCCACAAGCTATTATGGGCTCTAGCATAGTTGAGTAAGTTACATGAAGCTCTTGAAGAGGTGGATCAGCAGGTAGTGGGTTTTGTAGGTTTGGTATGGTCTACCCGGAGTAGAGAGTTAATGTTTCTGAAAGACTGTGTCTCGGTCATCCGTTTTCTCAAACACCATGTAGTGCGAGAAATCCAACGGAGGCGATCGATATTTGTGGGGAAAAGTGCGCAAACCTCTGCAGAGTGTACAATCTAATCATGTTTAGCCGTGTCCCCGGTTATGGACAATCTTGAGTATCTAGTACTTGGGTTATCACATGTATCTCATCACTTTTAATTAATATTGTTGGTTTGTTAACTATTTTAATTGGGATTGAGTTGGGGGTACCTTCTCAATGTTTCAACCACCATGATAGTTAAATTAAAAATCTATTCCTTTGTTGTAGGGAAAAATTGGCTTTTCGCAAAAACTATAACCATAGAGCTTTCCACCAGCCAAATATGCATGTAGTGATAGCATTATTCTGTTCATGCTCTACTGTGTTATATTGCCAGCATATTCCATGTGCTGACCCGTTTTCGGGCTGCAACGTATTATGTTGCAGACTTTTTAGACGAGGAATAAGGTTCGTTAGGTCGTTGCCGTGCAGCTCAGCTATGCCGTTGGAGTTGATGGACTCACTTTGTCTTCCAAGCCTTCCGATGTTATTGCATTAGATGGCCTTAAGCCATATTATTGTAATAACTTCTCTCTTGAGACATTCGATGTAATAAGTGTGTGATTGCCACTCTATTATAAATCCTTCGAGTACTGTGTGTGTCAGCATTACCGATCCAGGGATGACACTGAAGCACAGAGACTTGACCGTTTGAGGTCGGGTCGCTACAAGATGGTATCAGAGCACACGCTGAGTGTAGGACACGACCACTAAGATAAACCATAGGTCACACTTCTCTACTCATTTCCGACTCCTCTCCATTTTCTACTCTTTTGGATGACGGAGATGAAGAACAAGTTTGCACAACCAGATGAAGACACACCTTTTGGACGCCACTTGAAGGAAGTCACTAAGTACTTGAACATTGGAATACCAAGCTTCACCGGGACGTACAATGCCACCTTACCAGAAGAGGAGCACTGGATGATTCAATTACAAGTTCCAGGAAGGACGTTCTCGCCAACTTCTAAACCCATAGAATTTTCTTTCGAAGCACCCACCTGGAGTCTAGGCAAGAACATGGAAGCCCACATTACCATGGGACGCATTGGAGAAGTCTACAACAGAGAACTCAAGGACACTATCTATCAGATATGTGGGCGCCGAGACGAGCAATGGGAAGTAATTGGCACCAAGAAGCATAGATCCATTGCAGCTTTCATCCAGGAATTAAACCAGCACATTCGACGTCAGGAGAACCAGATGTGCGCGGACATGATGGACTTGAAGAAGGCGTGTAGGGGAACGTAGCATAAATTCAAAATTTTCCTACGTGTCACCAAGATCTATCTATGGAGAGACTAGAAACAAGGGGAAGGAGAGTGCATCTACATACCCTTGTAGATCGCTAAGCGGAAGCGTTCAAGAGAACGGGGTTGATGGAATCGTACTCGTCGTGATTCAAATCACCGATGATCCTAGCGCCGAACGGACGGCACCTCCGCGTTCAACACACGTACGGAGCGGAGACGTCTCCCATGCCTTGATCCAGGAAGGAGGAGGGAGAGGTTGATGGAGATCCAGCAGCCCGACGGCATGGCGGAAGTAGCAGGATTCCAACAGGGCTTCGCTAAGCGCTGCGGGAGGAGGGAGATGTGTCACGGGAGGGAGAGGGAGGCGCCAGGCCTTAGGTATGGTTGCTCCTCCTTTTCCCCACTATATATAGGGCCAAGGGAGAGGGGAGAGGCGCAGCCCTTGCCCCTTCCTCCAAGGAAGGGTGCGGCCAAGGGTGGGGAGGAGTCCATCCTCCCCAAGGCACCTCGGAGGTGCCTTCCCCTTTTAGGACTCTCCTTTTTTTCTCTCTCTTGGCACATGGGCCTCTTGGGGCTGGTGCCCTTGGCCCATATAGGCCAAGGCACACCCCCTACAGCCCATGTGGCCCCCGGGGCAGGTGGCCCGAACAAAATCAACGCCCACAACTACTTTGTGTTCTACTCGTGCATAGAATCTACGCAATAGACCTAGCTCTGATACCACTGTAGGGGAACGTAGCATAAATTGAAAATTTTCCTACGTGTCACCAAGATCTATCTATGGAGAGACTAGCAACAAGGGGAAGGATAGTGCATCTACATACCCTTGTAGATCGCTAAGCGGAAGCGTTCAAGAGAACGGGGTTGATGGAGTCGTACTCGTCGTGATTCAAATCACCGATGATCCTAGCGCCGAACGGACGGCACCTCCGCGTTCAACACACGTACGGAGCGGAGACGTCTCCCATGCCTTGATCCAGCAAGGAGGAGGGAGAGGTTGATGGAGATCCAGCAGCACGACGGCATGGTGGAAGTAGCGGGATTCCAACAGGGCTTCGCTAAGCGCTGCGGGAGGAGGGAGATGTGTCACGGGAGGGAGAGGGAGGCGCCAGGCCTTAGGTATGGTTGCTCCTCCTTTTCCCCACTATATATAGGGCCAAGGGAGAGGGGGGAGGCGCAGCCCTTGCCCCTTCCTCCAAGGAAGGGTGCGGCCAAGGGTGGGGAGGAGTCCATCCTCCCCAAGGCACCTCGGAGGTGCCTTCCCCTTTTAGGACTCTCCTTTTTTTCTCTCTCTTGGCACATGGGCCTCTTGGGGCTGGTGCCCTTGGCCCATATAGGCCAAGGCACACCCCCTACAGCCCATGTGGCCCCCGGGGCAGGTGGCCCCACCCGGTGGACCCCCGGGACCCTTCCGGTGGTCCCGGTACAATACCGATGACCCCGAAACTTGTCCCGATGGCCGAAATAGCACTTCCTATATATAATTCTTTACCTCCGGACCATTCCGGAACTCCTCGTGACGTCCTGGATCTCATCTGGGACTCCGAACAACTTTCGGGTTACCGCATACTAATATCTCTATAACCCTAGCGTCACCGAACCTTAAGTGTGTAGACCCTACGGGTTCGGGAGACATGCAGACATGACCGAGATGACTCTCCGGTCAATAACCAACAGCGGGATCTGGATACCCATGTTGGCTCCCACATGTTCCACGATGATCTCATCGGATGAACCACGATGTCAAGGACTTAATCAATCCCGTATATAATTCCCTTTGTCTAGCGGTACGATACTTGCCCGAGATTCGATCGTCGGTATCCCGATACCTTGTTCAATCTCTTTACCGGCAAGTCTCTTTACTCATTCCGTAACACATCATCCCGTGATCAACTCCTTGATCACATTGTGCACATTATGATGATGCCCTACCGAGTGGGCCCAGAGATACCTCTCCGTTTACACGGAGTGACAAATCCCAGTCTCGATTCGTGCCAACCCAACAGACACTTTCGGAGATACCCGTAGTGCACCTTTATAGTCACCCAGTTACGTTGTGACGTTTGGTACACCCAAAGCACTCCTACGGTATCCGGGAGTTGCACAATCTCATGGTCTAAGGAAATGATACTTGACATTAGAAAAGCTTTAGCATACGAACTACACGATCTAGTGCTATGCTTAGGATTGGGTCTTGTCCATCACATCATTCTCCTAATGATGTGATCCCGTTATCAACGACATCCAATGTCCATGGTTAGGAAACCATAACCATCTATTGATCAACGAGCTAGTCAACTAGAGGCTCACTAGGGACATGGTGTTGTCTATGTATCCACACATGTATCTGAGTTTCCTATCAATACAATTCTAGCATGGATAATAAACGATTATCATGAACAAGGAAATATAATAATAATCAATTTATTATTGCCTCTAGGGCATATTTCCAACAGTCTCCCACTTGCACTAGAGTCAATAATCTAGTTCACATCGCCATGTGATTAACACTCACAGGTCACATCGCCATGTGACTAACACCCAAGAGTTTACTAGAGTCAGTAGTCTAGCTCACATCACTATGTGATTAACACTCAATGAGTTCTAGGTTTGATCATGTTGCTTGTGAGAGAGGTTTTAGTCAACGGGTCTGAACCTTTCAGATCCGTGTGTGCTTTACAAATCTCTATGTCATCTCCTAGATGTAGCTACCACGTTCTATTTGGAGCTATTCCAAATAACTGTTCTACTTGGAGCTATTCTAAATTGTTGCTCCATTATACGTATCCGGTATCTCTACTCAGAGCTATCCGGATAGGTGTTAAGCTTGCATCGACGTAACCCTTTACGACGAACTCTTTTACCACCTCCATAATCGAGAAAATTCCTTAGTCCACTAGTTACTAAGGATAACTTTGACCGCTGTCCTGTGATCCATTCTTGGATCACTCTTGTACCCCTTGACTGTAGAGCCTATGTCTTAAGCATAGGGGACGACCTTCGTCCTTTCTCTCTATTCTGCCGTGGTCGAGCTTTAAGTCTTAACTTCATACCTTACAACTCAGGCAAGAACTCCTTCTTTGACTGATCCATCTTGAACACCTTCAAGATCATGTCAAGGTATGTGCTCATTTGAAAGTACCATTAAGCGTTTTGATCTATCCTTATAGATCTTGATGCTCAATGTTCAAGTAGCTTAATCCAGGCTTTCCATTGAAAAACACTTTCAAATAACCCTATATGCTTCCCAGAAATTCTACGTCATTTCTGATCAACAATATGTCAACAACATATATTCATCAGAAATTCTATAGTGCTCCCACTCACTTCTTTGGAAATACAAGTTTCTCATAAACTTTGTGTACACCCAAAAATCTTTGATCATCATCAAAGCATAATTCCAACTCCGAGATGCTTACTTCAGTCCTTAGAAGGATTGCTGGAGCTTTGCATACTTATTAGCATCTTTCAGGATTGACAAAACCTTCCGGTTGTATCACATACAACCTTTCCTCAAGAAAATCGTCGAGGAAACAATGGGTTTTTGGCATCCTATCTGCAAGATTTCACAAATAATGCAGTAATTGCTAATATAATTCCAACAGACTCTTAGCATCGCTACGAGTGAGAAAGTCTCATCGCAGTCAACTCCTTGAACTTGTCGGAAAGCATCTTAACGACAAGTCGAGCTTTCTTAATGGTGACATTTACCATCATTGTCCGTCTTCGTTTTAAAATCCATCTGTACTCAATAGCCTTACGACCATCGAGCCGTTCTGCCAAAGTCTACACTTTGTTTTCATACATGGATCCTCTCTCGGATTTTATGGCCTTGAGCCATTTATCGGAATCCAGGCCCACCATCGCTTCTCCATAGCTCGTAGGTTCATTGTTGTCTAGCAACATGACTTCCAAGACAGGATTACGTACCACTCTGAAGTAGTACGCATCCTTGTCATCCTACGAGGTTTGGGAGTGACTTGATCCGAAGTCTCATGATCAATATCATAAGCTTCCACTTCAATTGGTGTAGGTGCCACAGGAACAACTCTTTGTGCCCTGCTATACACTAGTTGAAGTAACGGTTTAATAACCTCATCAAGTCTCCACCATCCTCCCACTCAATTCTTTCGAGAGAAACTTTTCCTCGAGAAAGGACCTGATTCTAGAAACAATCCCTTATTGCTTTCGGATCTGAGATAGGAGGTATACCCAACTGTTTTGGGTGTCCTATGAAGATGCATTTATCCGCTTTGGGTTCGAGCTTATCAGCCTGAAACTTTTTCATATAAGCGTCGCAGCCCCAAACTTTTAAGAAATGACAGCTTAGGTTTCTCTAAACCATAGTTCATATGGTGTCACCTCATCGGAATTACGTAGTGCCCCTTTTAAAGTGAGTGTGGTTGTCTCTAATGCCTAACCCATAAACTATTGTGGTAATTTGATAAGAGACATCATGGTATGCATCATATCCAATAGGGTGCAGTTATGATGTTCGGACACACCATCACACTATGGTGTTCCAGGCTGTATCAGTTGTGAAACAATTTCCACAATGTCTTAATTCTATGCCAAACTCGTAATTCAGATATTCATCTCTATGATCATATCATAGATATTTTATCCTCTTGTCACGACGATCTTTCAACTTCACCCTGAAATTACTTGAACCTTTCAATAATTCAGACTCGTGATTCATCAAGTAAATATACTCAATATCTACTCAAATCATCTGTGAAGTAAGAACATAACGATATCCACTACACGCCTCAGCACTCATTGGACTGCACACATCAAAATGTATTTCTTTCCAACAAGTTGCTTTCTAGTTCCATTTTACTGAAACCGAGGCTTTCAGTCATCTTGCCCATGTGGTATGATTTGCATGTCTCAAGTGATTCAAAATCAAGTGAGTCCAAACGGTCCATTTGCATGGAGTTTCTTCATGCATATACACCAATAGACATGGTTCGCATGTCTCAAATTTTTCAAAAACGAGTGAGCCCAAAGATCCATCAACATGGAGCTTCGTCATGCATTTTATACCGATATGACTTACGTGGCAGTGCCACAAGTAGGTGGTACTATCATTACTATCTTTTGGCATGAACATGTGTATCACTACGATCGAGATTCATTTTAGGCATAAGACCATTGAAGGTATTATTCAAATAAACAGAGTAACAGTTATTCTCCTTAAATGAATAACCGTATTGCGATAGACATAATCCAATCATGTCTATGCTCAACGCAAACACCAAATAACAATCATTTAGGTTTTAATACCAATCTCAATGGTAGAGGGAGCGTGCGATGCTTGATCATGTCAACCTTGGAAACACTTCCAACACATATCGTCAGCTCACCTTTAGCTAGTCTCCGTTTATTCCGTAGCTTTTATTTCGAGTTACTAACACTTAGCAACCGAATCGTTATCTAATACCCTGGTGCTACTAGGAGTACTAGTAAAGTACGCATTAACATAATGTATATCCAATATACTTCTATCGACAGCCTTCTCATCTACCAAGTATCTAGGGTAATTCTGCTCTAGTGGCTGTTCCCCTTATTACAGAAGCACTTAGTCTCGGGTTTGGGTTCAACCTTGGGTTTATTCACTAGAGCAGCAGCTGAATTGCCGTTTCATGAAGTATCCCTTCTTGCCCTTACCCTTCTTGAAACTAGTGGTTTCACCAACCATCAACAATTGATGCTCCTTCTTGATTTCTACTTTCGCAGTGTCAAACATCGCGAATATCTCAAGGATCATCATATATATCCCTGATATATTATAGTTCAACACGAAGCTCTAGCAGCTTGGTGGTAATGACTTCGGAGAAACATCACTATCTCATCTGGAAGATCAACTCCCACTTGATTCAAGCGATTGTTGTACCCAGACAATCTGAGCACAAGCTCAACAATTGAGCTTTTCTCCCTTAGTTTGCAGGTTAAGAAAATTGTCGGAGGTCTTATACCTCTTGACGTGGGCACGAGCCTAAAATCCCAATTTCAGCCCTTGAAACATCTCATACGTTTCGCGACGTTTCAAAAAAAACCGTCTTCGGTGCCTCAATTCTAAACCGTTTAACTGAACTATCACGTAGTTATCAAAATGTGTATGTCAGATGTTCGCAACATCCATAGACGACGTTCGAGGTTCAGCACACTAAGCGGTGCATTAAGGACATAAGCCTTCTATGAAGCAATGAGGACAATCCTCAGTTTACGAACCTAGTCCGCACAATTGCTACTATCAACTTTCAACTAATTTTTCTCTAGGAACATATCTAAATAGTAGAACTAAAGCGCGAGCTACGACATAATTTGCAAAATCCTTTTGACTATGTTCAGGATAATTAAGTTCATCTTATGAACTCCCACTCAGATAGACATCCCTCTAGTCATCTAAGTGATTACATGATCCGAGTCAACTAGGCCGTGTCCGATCATCACGTGAGACGGACTAGTCAACATCGGTGAACATCTTCATGTTGATCGTATCTGCCATACGACTCATGCTCGACCTTTCGGTCTTCTGTGTTCCGAGGCCATGTCTGTACATGCTAGGCTCGTCAAGTCAACCTAAGTGTTTGCATGTGTTCCGACGCCATGTCTGTAAATGCTAGGCTCGTCAACACCCGTTGTATGTGAACGTAAGGATCCATCACACCCGATCATCACGGCGTGCTTAGAAACGACGAACTGTGGCAACGGTGCACAGTTAGGGGAGAACACTTCTTGAAATTTTAATGAGAGATCATCTTATTTACTACCGTCGTTCTAAGCAAATAAGATGTATAAACATGATAAACATCACATGCAATCAAATAGTGACATGATATGGCCAATATCATATTGCTCCTTTTGATCTCCATCTTCGGGGCTCCATGATCATCATCGTCACCGGCATGACACCATGATCTCCATCATCATGATCTCCATCATCGTGTCTTCATGAAGTTGTCACGTCATCTATTACTTCTACTACTACAGCTAACGGTTAGCAATAAAAGTAAAGTAATTACATGACGTTTAAGTTGACACGCAGGTCATAAATAAATTAAGACAACTCCTATGGCTCCTTCCGGTTGTCATACTCATCGACTTGCAAGTCGTGATTCCTATTACAAGAACATGATCAATCTCATACATCACATATATCATTCACCACATCCTTTTGGCCATATCACATCACATAGCATACCCTGCAAAAACAAGTTAGACGTCCTCTAATTGTTGTTTGCTTGTTTTTACGTGGCTGCTATCGGTTTCTAGAAAGAACGTTTCTTACCTACGCAAAGACCACAACGTGATATGCCAATTGCTATTTACCCTTCATAAGGACCCTTTTCATCGAATCCGATCCGACTAAAGTGGGAGAGACAGACACCCGCTAAGCCACCTTATGCAACTAGTGCATGTTTGTCGGTGGAACCGGTCTCACGTAAGAGTACGTGTAAGGTTGGTCCGGGCCGCTTCATCCCACGATGCCGCCGAATCAAGATAAGACTAGTAACGGCAAGCATATTGAACAAAATCAACGCCCACAACTACTTTGTGTTCTACTCGTGCATAGAATCTACGCAATAGACCTAGCTCATGATGCCACTGTAGGGGAACGTAGCAGAAATTCAAAATTTTCCTACGTGTCACCAAGATCTATCTATGGAGAGACTAGCAACGAGGGGAAGGAGAGTGCATCTACATACCCTTGTAGATCGCTAAGCGGAAGCGTTCAAGTGAACGGGGTTGATGGAGTCGTACTCGTCGTGATTCAAATCACCGATGATCCTAGCGCCGAACGGACGGCACCTCCGCGTTCAACACACGTACGGACGGAGACGTCTCCCATGCCTTGATCCAGCAAGGAGGAGGGAGAGGTTGATGGAGATCCAGCAGCACGACGGCGTGGTGGAAGTAGCGGGATTCCAACAGGGCTTCGCTAAGCGCTGCGGGAGGAGGGAGATGTGTCACGGGAGGGAGAGGGAGGCGCCAGGCCTTAGATTGGTTTGCTCCTCCTTTTCCCCACTATATATAGGGCCAAGGGAGAGGGGGAGGCGCAGCCCTTGCCCCTTCCTCCAAGGAAGGGTGCGGCCAAGGGTGGGGAGGAGTCCATCCTCCCCAAGGCACCTCGGAGGTGCCTTCCCCCTTTAGGACTCTCCCCTTTTTCCTATCTCTTGGCGCATGGGCCTCTTGGGGCTGGTGCCCTTGGCCCATATAGGCCAAGGCACAACCCCTACAGCCCATGTGGCCCCCCGGGGCAGGTGGCCCCACCCGGTGGACCCCCGGGACCCTTCCGGTGGTCCCGGTACAATACCGAGACCCCGAAACTTGTCCCGATGGCCGAAATAGCACTTCCTATATATAATTCTTTACCTCCGGACCATTCCGGAACTCCTCGTGACGTCCGGGATCTCATCCGGGACTCCGAACAACTTTCGGGTTACCGCATACTAATATCTCTATAACCCTAGCGTCACCGAACCTTAAGTGTGTAGACCCTACGGGTTCGGGAGACATGCAGACATGACCGAGATGACTCTCCGGTCAATAACCAACAGCGGGATCTGGATACCCATGTTGGCTCCCACATGTTCCACGATGATCTCATCGGATGAACCACGATGTCAAGGACTTAATCAATCCCGTATACAATTCCCTTTGTCTATCGGTATGTTTATTGCCCGAGATTCGGATCGTTCGGAATCCCAATACCTTGTTCAATCTTCGTTACCGGCAAGTCTCTTTACTCGTTCCGTAACACATTCATCCCGTGATTCAACTCCTTGGTCACATTGCGCATTATGATATGATGTCCTACCGAGTGGGCCCAGAGGATACCTCTCCGTTTACACGGGAGTGACAAATCCCAGTCTCGATTTCGTGCCAACCCAACAGACCACTTTCGGAGATACCTGTAAATGCACCTTTATAGTCACCCAGTTACGTTTGTGACGTTTGATAACACCCAAAGCATTTCCTACGGTATCGGGAGTTGCACCAAATCTCATGGTCTAAGGAAATGATACTTGACATTAGAAAAGCTTTAGCATACGAACTACACGATCTAGTGCTATGCTTAGGATTGGGTCTTGTCCATCACATCATTCTCCTAATGATGTGATCCCATTATCAACGACATCCAATGTCCATGGTTAGGAAACCATAACCATCTATTGATCAACGAGCTAGTCAACTAGAGGCTCACTAGGGACATGGTGTTGTCTATGTATCCACACATGTATCTGAGTTTCCTATCAATACAATTCTAGCATGGATAATAAACGATTATCATGAACAAGGAAATGTAATAATAATCAATTTATTATTGCCTCTAGGGCATATTTCCAATAGCGAAGACTAGGATCATCGAGCTGGAGGAAGAACTCAAGTTTACAGGCGATGGATATGAGGAGGAAATCAAGACACTACTGGAGAAGAATGACGACCTACTTAAGAAGATCGGAGTATTAATGGGAGTACCAACACCAGGAGTAGAAGACGACGGTTCCACTTTCCCGGACAACTACATCATCATTGACGACACCGATTCCGATCCTAGTGATGATGACTTTGAAGACGAAGCTGGAGCAGACATCATGGAGTCTTCCACCAATCAAAATTTCTAGATGACCACCATATATTATTAGTATTCCCCCATGTATTAAGTAGTAGTTGAGCACTTTTGCGATAGTTCTAGACCGCTTGTATGCCCTTGCTTGATTGATTGAGTGACATGATTGTGTTTGTCTCATGTGCATATGGGTAGTGCTTTCTCATTAGACCTGAGGGAGTCCTTGATTAGGGGGTGTTCAGGTAGCCGGACTATACCTTCAGCCGGACTCATGGAATATGAAGATACAAGATTGAAGACTTCGTCCCGTGTCCGGATGGGACTTTCCTTGGCGTGGAAGGCAAACTTGGCGATGCGGATATTCAAGATCTCCTACCATTGTAACCGACTCTATGTAACCCTAACCCTATCCGGTGTCTATATAAACTGGAGGGTTGTAGTCCGTAGGCAATCAACTCCAGATAAAACAATCATACCATAGGCTAGCTTCTAGGGTTTAGCCTCCTTGATCTCGTGGTAGATCAACTCTTGTACTACCCATATCATCAATATTAATCAAGCAGGACGTAGGGCTTTACCTCCATCAAGAGGGCCCGAACCTGGGTAAAACATCGTGTTCCCTGCCTCCTGTTACCATCCGGCCTAGACGCACAGTTCGGGACCCCCTACCCGAGATCCGCCGGTTTTGATACTGACATTGGTGCTTTCATTGAGAGTTCCTCTGTGTCATCGCCTTTAGGCCCGATGGCTCCTTTGATCATCAACAAAGATGCGGTCCAGGGTGAGACTTTTCTCCCCGGACAGATCTTCGTCTTCGGCGGCTTCGCTCTGCGGGCCAATTCGCTCGGCCACCTGGAGCAGATCGAAAGCTACGCCCCTGGCCATCAAGTCAGGTTTGGAAGCTTAAACTACACGGCTGACATCCGCGGAGACTTGATCTTTGACGGGCTCAAGCGCGCCGCACTATCTTGAGGGGCATAATCTAGCTCTGCCCCCGGAAAGTGTCCTGGAGGCCGCACACGCATCGGTTCTGACCCCTAACTCGGAGCCTATTGCGCCAATCGAGGATGAGCGGTTGGACGTCACCTCGGGGGCTGCGATCCCAAAAGCGATCGAGTCGAACGCTAGCCCCGCACTCTGCACGACCCGTGACTCCGAGGATCCGGACTCCTCCCCGGACTCCGAATCCTCCGCGCCCCTGCCAATCGAATCTGATTGGGCGCCGATAATGGAGTTCACCGCCGCAGACATCTTTCAGCATTCGCATTTTGGCGACATCCTGAATTCTCTTAAGTCTCTCTCTTTATCAGGAGAGCCCTGGCCGGACTATGGTCAGCGAGGGTGGGATACGGACGATGAGGAAATTCAAAGCCCACCCACCACCCACTTTGTAGCCACTGTCGACGATCTAACCGACATGCTTGACTTCAGCTTCGAAGACATCAACGGCATGCACGACGATGTAGGAGACGAATAGGAACCAGCACCTGTAGGGCGTTGCAAGGCCACCTCGTCATATGACATATATATGGTGGATACTCCAAAAGATGGAGATGGCGATGGAACAATGGGGGATGAGGCCCCCAAGAAACAGCCAAAGCGCCGGCGTCAGCGGCGCCGCTCTAAATCCCGCCAAAGAAAAAACGGTGATTCCGGCAAGGGAGATAATACTACCCCGGATAGCTGTAACACCCTCGATGCGACTATATCTCCCATGTGTCGAGGCACGACTTAGAGGCATAATCGCATTGAAGGCATATGTCGCAAGTGAGGTAATCTTCACACAACCCATGTAATATCATAAGGGAAAGAGATACATAGTTGGCTTACAATCGCCACTTCACACAATTACATGAATAAAGCATTACATCAACCCAATACAATCAAGGTCTGACTACGGAACCAAAATAAAAGAAGAACCCCAAAAGCGACAAAGGTCCCCGATCGACCCCAACTGGGCTCCACTACTGATCAACTAGAACAAAACCACACAAAGGACAAGATCTTCATCGAGCTCCTCCTGAGCTTGGTTGCGTCATCTGCACGGTCTCATCGGCACCTGCAAGCTGGTTTTGGAAGTATCTGTGAGTCACGGGGACTCAGCAATCTCGCACCCTCGCGATCAAGACTATTTAAGCTTATGGGTAAGGTAAAGGTATGAGGTGGAGCTGCAGCACGCGACTAGCATATATGGTGGCTAACATACGCAAAAGAGAGCGAGAAGAGAAAGCAAAGCACGGTCGAGAATCTATGATCAAGAAGTGATCCTAGAACAACCTACGTCAAGCATAACTCCAACAACCGTGTTCACTTCCCGGCTCCACCGGAAAGAGACCATCACGGTTACACACGCGGTTGATTCATTTTAATTAAGGTTAAGTTCAGGTTTTCTACAACCGGACGTTAACAAATTCCCATCTGCCCATAATCGCGGGCACGGATTTCGAAAGTTCAAATCCCTACAGGGGTGTCCCAACTTAGCCCATGACAAGCTCTCACGGTCAATGTAGGAATAGACCTCCACCCGAGACATTCTGATCAGACTCGGTATCCCGGTACAACAAGACATCCTCGACAATGGTAAAACAAGTCCAGCAAGACCACCTGATGCGCCGACATCCCGATAGGAGCTGCACATATCTCGTTCTCAGGGCACACCGGATAAGCTAAGCGTACGGGAGCCAACGTAACCCAAGTTGCCAAGGGACGGCCCCGCACGGTGCTCTGGGTTGGACCAACACTTAGACAAGCACTGGCCCGGGGGGGGTTAAAATAAAGATGACCCTCGGGATGCGCGACTCCCAAGGGAAAAGGCTAGGTGGCAAATGGTAAAACCAAGGTTGGGCCTTGCCGGAGGAGTTTTATTCAAAGCGAACTGTCAAGGGGTTCCCATTATAACCCAACCGCGTAAGGAACGCAAAATCCGGGAACATAACACCGATATGACGGAAACTAGGGCGGCAAGAGTGGAAAAAACACCAGGCATAAGGCCGAGCCTTCCACCCTTTACCAAGTATATAGATGCATTAATTAAATAAGATATATTGTGATATCCCAACAAGAAAACATGTTCCAACAAGGAACAACATCACCATGTTCCAACAAGGAACAAACTTCAATCTTCACCTGCAACTAACAATGCTATAAGAGGGGCTGAGCAAAGCGGTAACATAGCCAATCAACGGTTTGCTAGGACATGGTGGGTTAGAGGTTTGACATGGCAATTTGGGAGGCTGACAAGCAAGTGGTAGGCATCGTAGCATTGGCATAGCAAAAGAGCGAGCATCTAGCGTAGCAAAGATAGTAGTGATTTTGAGGGTAAGATCATCTTGCCTGAAATCCCGCAAAGAAGAAGAACGAGTCCATGAAGAAGATAAATGGACGTAGACGAACGGGCCCTCACAAACGCGACGTTACCGGATCCAACACGAAGAAGCAATCATCGGAAAAGAAGCACACAACATAGTAAACAACCACCACAACAACATGGCATGATGCACAATCGAGTATGATGCATGTCCGGTTTAATGAAACATGGCATGGCAAAGTGCAACAAACAACACTACAAATTAAGTGGAGCTCAATATGCAACGAGTTGCATATTGACGAAACACCACGACACGTTATTTAGTTTGATCTCGTTTATGTACTCAACAATATTAAATGTTGGTTAACATGGCAAGAGGGTGAAGCAAAGTAAAACTACCTATCTAGTCAAGTTTAAATGAGGCCGGAAGCAACGAACAACAATTCCGGAAACTCCTCATGAGCATAAATTAGGTTTGGTACTGTTCTGCCCTAAACAATATTTTAGAGTTGTTAAACATGCAAGATGATGCCACCATGTTAAACTAGGCAAAATTCTACCCCATTTACATATAAAGTTTGTTAAAAACGGAGCTACGGTTATTTAGTTATGAATTAAATCATTTTAGCATGGCATAGGGGCAAATATATGCAAACAGCATCTTAAATATTTTAAACATGGGTGAAAATGACATATTATGAAACTAGATGCAATTCTAAGCATTTTTCATATTAAGTTTATTTTAATACGATGCATCGTTTGTGAGTTACAATATGCATGATCATGAAGGTGTTTTCTGTAAAACAGCAGTCTCTGGATAATGTCTAAAACCATAGGCAAGGAAAAAAACACATCACGGGCCGAAACTACTGGGCGCAGGACATCAGCAGTAGCCGAATCAGGCCAAGCCCAAGCAGGAACAGAGGAGGGGCGTTGGGGATCTGCTCACCATGGGCCAAGGCCCGGTCGGTGAAGAGGGAGGCCGGCAGGGGGCGACGCTGGGCCTGGAGGCGGTTGAGGCCTGGGCTCGTCCCGCTCCTCGATCCCGCCTGGATCGAGCGAGGGGGTGCGGGGGCCGCGGTCAACGGTTGAATGGGAGGCGGCCCATGTGCGTGTGGCGGCGGATCCGGGCATGGGGAGAGGCGTGATGCAGGCGGGGCCGCGCTGCTTGGTCTCCGGCGGCGACGGCAGACCATGAGGCGGGGCGATTGGGTCAGCGCGCAGGGACAACGGGAAAAACGGCGCGGAGGACGAGAAGAGGCGCACACGGGAGGGGCGCCATGGGTCTTGGGAGCATGCCCGAGTTCAAGCAGCGACGAAGCAGGGGAGGTTCGAGGCGCCGGGGAACCACGGCGCTAGGGCGGATCCAGCCGGAAAAGAGGTCGGGGACGACGAGGCTGGACGAGGCCCATGCTCGAGGTGGTTGACGGGGAAGACGACGCGGGTCGAGGTTGTTGCAGCTGGGGCTCCGGACTGCTGCTTCTTGGGTGGCCGGCGACCACCAGCACGAGGACGACGAGGAACACCAGCGAGCTTGCTCCGGGACAAGGCAGATCAGCGAGAGGAGACCGACGCGCGAGGAAGGGGCTCAGCTGCAGGAGAGGCCCGGCTGGGCAGCTCGTGGAGGAGGGGATCAACCAAAAGGTAGGGGCGGCGCGACTGAGGAAGGAGGAGGCGCTGCGGGATTCGGGCGGCTCCGATGTTGTGGTTGGCTCGCTGTGGAAAACGAGGGAGCATGGGTGGATCTGGATCCCGAGGAAGATGGTGGCGGCGGTGGGATGGATCCCTAAAATTTAGGGATTTGGTCTGAAATTAGACTAGGGGTGGACTATAAATATACCTCACGGATTAGGTTAGGGGCTATCTCGACCCTACGATCGCAAACGGACGATCGCGGATAAAATAGCTAGGGAGTGCAAATAAGAAAATGGAGACGTTTTGTAGATGTTTGGGGATGTTCCGGACACAGCGGTAACAACTGTTTGAGTCGGGTCCGGGACAGCTTTCGGACGCGTGCGAGGGGGTTGCGGGCTGACGAGAGAGGTTAGGCCGGGCCTAGGTGGACTGCGAGGGGGAGAAGAGAGAGAGAGGGCCCGGCATCTGTTTCCGGAGACCGAAAACGTCCGACGTTTTGACCGACTATATTGTCGCTATAGTTAACGGTTGGGCTATCAAACGGGCTCCGAACGAGATGAAACTTGGCAGGCGGCCTATCTACAACATAAAAACACCGCATGCCAACTTCCATCCCATTTCGAGAACATTTTCTGGCCACTTATAAAATAATATTTCGGACGTGCCGCGGGCGCGTGCAAGTGTGTCTGGGCTCAGAACGGACAACGGACGGAACGAGGAGACCGAGACGAATGCAAGTTTTGAAAACATGATGATGCAATGCACATGATGACATGATGAAATGCAACACGCAAGCAAATGACATGGCAACGACGGCGAATAACTGAACGACACCTGGCACATCGGTCTCGGGGCGTTACAATAGCGCCGAAGAAGACCCACCTCAGCAAGATTCGGCACAGGAAGATGGAGAAGCCAGCTCTCATGAGAGAGCGGCAGACCAAGAGGTCGAGGATGATAACTATACGCCTCCCTCCAAAGACGAGGCAAGCCTCGATGACGACGAATTCGTCATACCATCAGACCCCGCCGAACAAGAGCATTTTAAACACAGGCTTTTAGCCACGGCAAGCAGCCTCAAGAAAAAGCAGCAACAGCTTAGAGCTGCCCAAGATTTGCTAGCTGACAGATGGACTGAAGTCCTTGCGACCGAAGAGTATGAACTCGAACGCCTCTCTAAGAGTTACCCGAAGCGCAGGCCGCTACCCCGATCAGAGGAGGAAGCACCTACATCACCAGCTCATGACATGGCAGACCGGCCACCTCGCGGCCGCGACAGAGAGGCCTCTCGGCCCTCCACCCAAGCCATACCCCGACGCGGCTCAACTAAGGCACGGGAAAATGCACCCGACCTGCGAGACATACTGGAGGATAAGGCAAGACAAACAAGATCAATCTACGGATCGCGTAGGCGCCCTACGGCATGTGACAATGATCTTCACTCCGGATACAACAAATCCGGCCGGGCCGAACACAACAGACATAGCTCTTCCGAGCTGCATCGTGATATAGCCCAGTACAGAGGCGCCTCACACCCGCTATGCTTCACGAATGAAGTAATGGATCATAAAATCCCAGAGGGTTTCAAACCCGTAAACATCGAATCATACGATGGCACAACAGATCCGGCGGTATGGATCGAGGATTATCTCCTTCACATCCACATGGCACGTGGCGATGGTCTACACGCCATCAAATACCTCCCGCTCAAACTTAAAGGACCGGCCCGGAATTGGCTTAACAGCTTGCCAGCAGACTCAATCGGTTCTTGGGAGGACCTGGAAGCCGCATTCCTCGACAACTTCCAGGGCACTTATGTGCGACCACCGGATGCCGACGACTTAAGCCACATAATTCAGCAGCCAGAGGAATCGGCCAGACAATTCTGGACACGGTTCCTAACAAAGAAAAACCAGATAGTCGAATGTCCGGATGTAGAGGCCCTAGCAGCCTTCAAGCATAATATCCGCGACGAGTGGCTTGCCTGGCACCTGGGACAGGAAAAGCCAAAATCCATGGCAGCCCTCACGACACTTATGACCCGCTTTTGCGCGGGAGAAGACAACTGGCTAGCTCGCAGTAACAACTTATCAAAGAACCCTGGTAATTCGGATACCAAGGACAAAAGTGGCAGGACACGTCGGAATAAGCAAAAACACCGCGTTAGCAGCGACAGCAATGAAGACACGGCAGTCAATGCCGGATTCAAAGGCTATAAATCCGGTCAGCGGAAAAAGCCATTCGAAAAGAATACTCAGGGCCCGTCCAGTTTGGACCGAATACTCGATCGCTTGTGCCAGATACATGGCACCCCCGAAAGGCCAGCCAATCACACTAACAGGAATTGTTGGGTGTTCAAGCAGGCAGGTAAGTTAAGGGCCGAAAACAGAGACAAGGGGCTGCACAGCGACGACGAGGAGCCCAAGCCGCCGAACAACAATGGACAGAAGGGCTTTCCCCCACAAGTGCGGACGGTGAACATGATATACGCAACCCACATTCCCAAGCGGGAGCGGAAGCGTGCGCTACGGGACGTATACGCGATGGAGCCAGTCGCCCCAAAGTTCAACCCATGGTCCTCCTGCCCGATCACCTTTGATCGAAGGGACCATCCCACTAGCATCCGTCATGGCAGCTTCGCCGCATTGGTTCTCGACCCAATCATCGATGGATTTCATCTCACAAGAGTCCTCATGGACGGCGGCAGTAGCCTGAACCTGCTTTATCAGGATACAGTGCGGAAAATGGGCATAGATCCCTCAAGGATTAAGCCCACAAGAACGACCTTTAAAGGCATTATACCAGGTGTAGAAGCCAACTGTACAGGCTCAGTAACACTTGACGCGGTCTTCGGATCCCCGGACAATTTCCGAAGCGAAGAGTTAATCTTTGATATAGTCCCGTTTCGCAGTGGCTATCACGCCCTGCTCGGACGAACCGCATTCGCAAAGTTCAATGCGGTGCCGCACTACGCATATCTCAAGCTCAAGATGCCAGGCCCTCGAGGAGTAATTACGGTCAACGGAAACACCGAACGCTCCCTCCGTACGGAGGAGCATACGGCGGCTCTCGCAGCGGAGGTACAAAGTAGCCTTCTCAGGCAATTCTCCAGTCCGGCCATTAAAAAGCCAGACTGCCAAGCGCGCCCGGAGTAACCCACAGCAGGACCGCCCGGCACACTCTGAGCAAGCGTAGCAATGCGCCCCCAACCCCAGCTTTCGCGACATAGAGAAACCAGTTCCTCGCGTACATAACTACGCCCTTGAAATACCATGGGCACAGGGGAAGGGGCACAATAACGGCATGCCCAAAATACGGCTTAAAACGTACTAGGGGCTGCCGGATTCTTTTTTTTAATTTTTTCTTACTTTCAGGACTCCATACTTCGGACGACCTGTTCGGCAATTCGACTGCCGCACAAACGATGCAAGATCCAGGGAGGCAGACAAGCCATGCCGCATTATGGAACTCCCAGGTGGTCTCTGTTACGAGCGGTATACCTGTTTTAAATACAATTCCGCGGCCTGCCCCTGGTCAGGACATACTGAATAGTCCAATATCTTTTGCTTACCGCACTATTTGTATCGTTCGGCTTTGATAAATAGCCTCTCTATAAACAATGCCTAGCTTCTTGTCTATTTTTTGCATTATCTTCTTTTCACATTTATGTTTATTAAATGACATGATTGCACCCGTACACCATGGTACGGCAAACACGCCAGGGGCTTCAGTACCCCTCATAATGGTGTGAGAAGTCCGTACACTTTCACAAGTGCGGCACCCCGAACCTATAGCACTATATGCATCGGCTCCGAAGCATGATTTGGCTCAATAGTTGGGTTTGCCCGGCTCCTATATTTTGGTGCCTTACGTTCCGCTCTATCGGCTAAGGTAGCACTAGGAGAACCACTGCGATTGTGCCCCGGTTCAGCTGGGTTAAGCACCTCAGTGGAGAAAGCTAAAACTGACTGTCATGATGTGGCGAGAGACCGGTCGCTGTTCGAGAGGTTTTTCGAGTCCCTAAAGGCTTAAGCCGCTTCGCGCGAGGAGCTGGCTTCGTCCGGCCAAGGCGTGGATAGCGCCCCGAACTCGGTCTTCCAAACTAGGGGCTTCCCCGAAATTTAAAATTATAGAGTTCTATGGCTAAGTGAGAGTGTTCAAGCATTATAGTCCGATTGCCTGGTTCGTTGTGCTGAGCGCCTCCCTCGAAGGACCCAACTATGGGAAAAAGAGCGGTCAGGTTTATCCCGAACACTCCAGCACTAGTGGCATGGGGGCAGAAGCCGACGACTGGCCATCTCTCAATTTTTGATAAACGGCCGCACAGAAAGTAATATTTTAAATTCAATAAGCATTGCTTAGCGCATATGAACAAGTTTTCAGTGCACAGGATAAACACGAGCGAGTTCATTCAAAAATCACATCCTTGGTACATTCATCCGCCACAAGGCGGGCACCTGCAAGAACATCCTTGTAGTAGTTCTCGGGCTTGCGATGCTCCTTCCCCGGCGGCGGCCCGTCCTTCACAAGCTTCTCACCGTCCAGCTTACCCCAGTGCACCTTTGCACGGGCAAGGGCCCGACGGGCACCTTCGATGCAGACGGAGCGCTTGATGACCTCAAGCCTCGGACAGGCCTCCACCAGCCCCCGCACCAGCCCGAAATAGCTCCCAGGCAGGGCCTCTCCGGGCCACAGCCGAACTATGAAGCCCTTCATTGCCTGCTCAGCCGCCTTGTGGAGCTCGACCAGCTGTTTCAGCTGGTCGCTCAAGGGCACACGGTGTTCGGCCTCAAAATACTGAGACCAGAACACCTTCTCCGTCGAGCTACCCTCTTCAGTTCGGTAGAATGCGGCGGCGTCGGATACGCTGCGGGGAAGATCTGCGAATGCCCCTGGAGAGCTTCGGATTCGGGTAAGTAACAGGTAGTTCACTTTTATATTTCTGCTTTGCATAAAGAATGCCTTACCCACTGCTATCTTCCTCATCTCCTCCAACTCTTGGAGGGCCTTTTGGGCTTCGGCCTTGGCAGACTTGGCAGCCTCTAGGGCCGTTGCAAGCTCGGATGCTTGCGCCTTCGACTCCAGCTCCAAACTCTCATGTTTTTTCATGAGAGCCTGAAGCTCTTTCTGCACCTCACCGACCTGAGCCCCAAGTCTGTCTCACTCGGTGCGCTCCGCGGCTGTTTTCTTTTCGGCCTCAGACAGCGCCTGCTTAAGGGTCGCCACCTCAGTCGTGGCCCCTACAATAAGCAGTACAATCCTGTTACTCTTTTTGCAATCAAGCCTTTTTATAGGCACTTTTTCTGTAAGGTATTTCTTACCTTCTTCCTCCTCGAGCCGCCGCTTGGCAAGGCCGAGCTCTTGCTCGGTCCGCTCAAGGTCCTGCTTCAGGACACCCACCTCCGTAGTCAGTGCGGCGGTGGATAGCAGCGAAGCCTGCATGCACATATTGACTCTTTTTTGTTAGACTCCTGCGATATTTAATAGATCCTCTATTCGGCTTTTCTTTCCGAACGCCAAACAGAGCATCAGGGGCTACTATCTATGCGGTAATATTTTTACATATTTTTACTTACCTCGAAGCCTGTTAGAAGGCTAGCGCAAGCTTCAGTCAGTCCGCTCTTGGCAGACTGAACCTTCTGGATCACCGTACTCATAATAGTACGGTGCCCCTCGTCGATGGAGGCGTCGTCAAGAACCTCCAGCACATTGTCTGGCACCTCCGGTTGGACGGAGGCCGCCGGCTCAGAAGGCTTGCTCCTCTTGGAAGGAGTTCGCCTACCGCGGTCCGGAACTGATTCCGGCGCGGTGTCCGGCACAAAGACGGACTTACAGCCCTTGGGAGCCTTATCCCCTTCACTCCTGGAGTCCGGGAGGTTGCCTTGCGGCTCCTCCGGGACCACCTCCTCCTGCCCCGGAGCTTGTCGCGACGCCACTTCGGCGTCGTCTGCAGTGCGGGGGGAGACAGCGGGCGGAACTGAGTTCACGTCTGATGAGTCCAGGGAGCCGCCCGACGATTCGTCGAATTCGGCCCGGGGCGGACTGCATAATTACATTCGACATTAGGGAAAGCTGTGCAACAAAGGAACATCATGAGTTACTCTGATATCCGAACTTACGATTTCGCCGGACGCTTGGCCCTGTTTGGCCACTCCTCTTTGCCCTCTTCGGCGTTGGGGGCGTAGTCTGGTGGAGGGGTCTTCCTTTTCCAAGACCCCTCGGCCTCCCCCGTTGGCGTGGCCTTCCTCTTCTCTCCTCCCTCCGCTGGGGGGGGGAGAGTTTTCTTCTTCCTCCTCGTTTTCGCGGGAGGAGGGCGTCTCGGACTCGTCAGATGACGAGTCCGACACCACCACGTTGTGGGCACTCTTTCGAGTCCCCGTGGTCATCTTCTTCTTGGCCTTCTTCTCCGGCACCACATAAGGTGCCGGAACCAGCAGCTTCACTAGTAGAGCTGGGGCTGGATCTTCGGGCAGCGGAGCCAGACAGTTAATCGGTCCGGATATCGCCCGCCAAGCCTGTCAAAGGTAAGGGAATTTAGATCCCGCATAGAGTCAAACTGTGAAAAAAGCTTAACATCCTGTAAAAGGTGTAGATGGCATACCTCGCTAGCGTGACGCTGCGAGCTGTATCCGCGGTCCTCGGAAGCGGATGCGGGAACCTCGGCGCCCTTGAATAGCATCTTCCAGGCATCTTCGTACGTCGTGTCGAAGAGCCTGCTGAGGGTTTGATGCTGCGCCGGGTCGAACTCCCACAGATTAAAATCCCGTTGTTGGCACGGGAGGATCCGGCGGACGAGCATAACCTGGATTACATTAACAAGCCGGACTGGCTTGTTCACCAGGGACTGGATGCATGTTTGCAATCGGGTCACCTCTTTTTCGTCACCCCACGACAGGCCCATCTCTTTCCAGGACATAGGCCGCATGGGGGGTCCGGATCGGAACTCGGGGGCTGAGGTCCATTTTGGATCGCGCGGCTCGGTGATATAAAACCACCCAGATTGCCATCCCTTTAGGGTCTCCACGAAAGAGCCCTCGAACCATAGGACGTTGGCCATCTTGTCCGCCATGGTGCCTCCGCACTCCGCCTGGCTGTCGCGCACCACCTTGGGCTTGACGTTGACGGTCTTGAGCCAGAGGCCGAAATGGGGGCGGACGCGGAGAAAAGCCTCGCACACGATGATAAATGCCGAGATGTTGAGGATGAAGTTTGGAGCCAGATCATGGAAATCCAGGCCGTAGTAGAACATGAGCCCCCGGACAAATGGGTGGAGTGGAAAACCTAGTCCGCGGAGGAAGTGGGGGAGAAATACTACCCTCTCATGGGGCCTTGGGGTGGGGAGAAGCTGCCCCTCTTCGGGAAGCCGGTGCGCGATGTCCTTGGATAGGTATCCGGCCTTCCTTAGCTTCTTGATTTTGCCCTCCGTGATGGAGGAGACCATCCACTTGCCTCCCGCCCCGGACATTGCTGGAGAAGGTTGAGGTGGGAAGTGCAGGCTTGGGCACTGGAGCTCGGGTGCGCAGGAGATGGATAGGCAAAGGAGGAAGAAGGCGTAGGTAAAAAGGTGGATCCTTGTCCCCTTATATGGCCGGATGCGGTTGTGCATCCCCACCTAGTAAAACTCGCTTGCCTCCCAAGCGCCGTAATAAGTGGCGCGGTTGGGTTACCCACGTCCGTATTGATGAGAATCCCGTAAAAGGGGGTACACGATCTCTGCTTTGACAAGACGTGCCAAGGAAACCGCCTCGCAAAACACGCTGAGGTGGAAAAGTGAAAACGATTCGAGTGAAGGACTTGGCTGTAGTGTGATGACGCACTGCGGAATACGTAAGCAGATTTGATTTGTGTTAATATTATTCTCTCTATGGCAATATGTGGAAGCTTATTTTGCAGAGCCGGACACTACTCTTGGTGTTTACAATCTTCTATGAAGGACTTGGAGGAGGAACCCGCCTTGCAATGCCGAAGACAATTTGCGCTCCGGACTTGTCGTCATTGAAGCCTAGTTCAGGGGCTACTGAGGGAGTCCTGGATTAGGGGATGTTCGGGTAGCCGGACTATACCTTCAGCCGGACTCCTGGAATATGAAGATACAAGATTGAAGACTTCGTCCCGTGTCCGGATGGGACTTTCCTTGGCGTGGAAGGCAAGCTTGGCGATGCGGATATTCAAGATCTCCTACCATTGTTACCGACTCTATGTAACCCTAACCCTATCCGGTGTCTATATAAACCAGAGGGTTGTAGTCCGTAGGCAATCAACTCCAGATACAACAATCATACCATAGGCTAGCTTCTAGGGTTTAGCCTCCTTGATCTCGTGGTAGATCAAGTCTTGTACTACCCATATCATCAATATTAATCAAGCAGGACGTAGGGTTTTACCTCCATCAAGAGGGCCCGAACCTGGGTAAAACATCGTGTTCCCTGCCTCCTGTTACCATCCGGCCTAGACGCACAGTTCGGGACCCCCTACCCGAGATCCGCCGGTTTTGACACCGACAAGACCCCTTTTCTATTCTGATCTCTTTCATTTAAACCCATCAGATGCCTCCGAGACGTGACACCGGTTTTGCTTTCCCACTGGAGCTCACTCAGTTGATCCAGCAGCAGAATGCCTTGATGCAATTGCTAGTTCAGAACCAGGGCAACAACAACAACAACAACCCGCCGCCAGTGGACAACCTAGCCCGTTTTCTAAGGCTACAGCCGCCGGTGTTTTCCAGTAGCACCGAGCCTATAGTTGCTGATGATTGGCTACGCCGTATTGGAAGGGATTTGACCACCGCAGGTTGCACAGATGTTGAGAAGGTGCGCTTTGCCGCACATCAATTGGATGGACCAGCAACTTCATGGTGGGAGAATTACACGGCCACTTTTCCCATAGCCAATGTTACTTGGGACCAGTTCCAGCAAGCTTTCCGCACAGCCCATGTCTCAACTGGAGCTATGCAGATGAAGAAGCGGGAGTTCCACAACTTACGCCAAGGGAACCGTACTGTGGCTCAGTACGTGGATGAGTTTAGCAAGTTATCTCGCTATGCCCCTGATGATGTGGCCACAGATGCCGCGAAGTAGGAGAAGTTTATGGAAGGGTTGAATGATGAGATGAGCATGCAATTGATGGTAGCAACCTTCAACAATTACCAGGAGTTGGTAGATAAGGCTCTTATGATTGAAGGGAAGCAGTAGCAGATTGAGAGCCGTAAGAGGAAGTATGGACAAGGGAAGTATAACTCAGGAGCTCAGCAGAAGCCTCGCCTCACCCCGAACTCGGGAGGACTTGTTCATACCCATGGAGGTCACAACCACACTAGAGGAGGATCGCATAACCACAATGGTGCTATGAATGGAAATGGGAACGGAGCTAACAACAATCAGAACCGCTCCAACCCAGCCACACCCGCCAAAAGAGACCTAAGTCAATTACTTGCTTTAAGTGCGGGAAGACAGGGCACTATGCCAATGATTGCCCTGAAGGAAGGAATGGAAATGGAAATGGGAGCGCTGGGAAGAAGCCTAATCCATTCAACAAAGGACATGTGAACCACATTAACGTGGAGGAGGTTGAAGAGCAGCCGGACACGGTAATAGGTAAGTTTTTGGTTAAGTCATTTACCGCTCTTGTCTTTTTTGATACTGGTGCATCACATTCATACATATCAAGGGGATTCGTGGATAAGTTTAAACTACCAACCCAAACCCTTAGGACCCCTCTCCTAGTGAGTTCACCCGGAGTAGAGTACATGGCCAGCCGATGGTGCGACCAGATACCCCTAACCATTGGCACACATGTTTTTCCGTCTGACCTAATTATCTTGGAGTCACAAGGATTGCATGTGATATTAGGTATGGACTGGATGTCAAAGTATGGAGGAAGTATTGACTGTACTAGTAAGTCGATTTATCTCACCACCCCGGAGGGAAAAAGGATTAAGTATGTATCTAGGCATGTGCCTAGGAGGAGCCAAGTGAATGCCCTTACGGGAGTTGTTTAGGAGGAAGTGCCTGTAGTGAAGGATTTCCCGGATGTTTTTCCAGAGTTACCAGGCATGCCACCAGATAGAGACATTGAGTTTTTGATAGAGCTATTGCTAGGTACAGGGCCAATATCCAAGAGACCCTATCGGATGCCCGCAAATGATCTGGAGGAAATTAAGAAACAGATCAAGCAGTTATTGTAGAAAGGTTACATTCGAAGAAGTTCGTCACCTTGGGGAGCCCCAGTACTTTTGGTTGAGAAGAAGGATAAATCCCTAAGGATGGTTGTTGATTATCGAGCTTTGAGTGAAGTGACGATTAAGAACAAGTATCCACTTCCGATGATCAATGATCTGTTCGATCAGCTGCAAGGAGCTAAAGTGTTTTCGAAGATTGATCTACAATCGGGATATCATCAGTTGAAAATTCGAGAGAAGGATATCCCAAAGACAGCATTCACCACGCGGTATGGATTATACGAGTATACGGTCATGTCGTTTGGACTGACTAACGCCCCTGCCTATTTCATGAGCATGATGAACAAGGTGTTCATGGAGTATTTGGACAAGTTTGTTGTGGTGTTTATTGATGATATTATGGTATACTCGAAGAATGAAGAGGAGCACAAGGAGCATTTGTGCTTAGTTCTCGAAAAACTCAGGGAACACCAGTTGTATGCTAAGTTCAGCAAATGCGAGTTTTGGTTGAAGGAAGTCGGATTCCTTGGACATGCTATATCAGGAGACGGTATATCAGTAGACCCCAGCAAGGTTCAGTCAGTAACTGAATGGTTGGCACCCACTTCAGTTAGCGAGATTCACAGTTTCCTTGGACTCGCAGGATACTACCGGAGATTCATTGAGAATTTTTCCTAGATTGCGAAGCCAATGACTGAACTATTGAAGAAGGATACTAAGTTTAAATGGACAGAAGATTGCGAGGCAAGTTTTCAGGAGTTGAAGAAACGTTTGACTACAGCCCCAGTGCTAACACCGCCAGATATACATAAGGAGTTCCAAGTGTATTGCGACGCCTCTCGCTTAGGACTTGGATGTGTGCTTATGCAGGACGGAAGAGTTGTTTTGTATGCCTCACGACAACTAAAACATCATGAGTTGAACTATGCCACGCATGATTTTGAGCTAGCAGCCGTAGTGCATGCGTTGAAGACTTGGAGACATTACCTTATTGGAAACCGTTGTGATGTGTACATGGATCATAAGAGTTTGAAGTACATCTTCACACAGAAGGAGTTGAAGCTACACTATCATCCAGGAAAGGCCAATGTCGTAGCAGACGCTTTGAGCTGGAAGAGTTATGCCAATATCCTTGAAAGTAAGGGATTGCTGAAGAAGTTAGCAGAGGATATCATGGAACTTCGATTGGAGATTGTTCCAAGAGGTTTCGTTGCAACAATGGAGGTTCAGTCTACATTGTTGGGCAAGATTCGAGAAGCTCAGAAGGATGACAAAGAGATTGCCGAGATAAAGGAGAAGATGAGAAAAGGAAAGGCCAAAGGTTTTCGTGAGGATGAGCACGATACCTTATGGTTTGAGGACCGAGTTTATGTGCCCAATAACCCAGAGATCAGGAAGTTAATACTTCAGGAGGCTCATGACTCACCATACTCGATAAACCCCGGAAACACCAAGATGTATTTGGATTTGAAGGAACGTTTCTGGTGGACTGGTATGAAGAAGGATATTGCCGAGTATGTAGCCGTATGTGATGTATGTTAGAGAGTAAATGCAGAGCATCAGAAGCCAGCAGGACTGTTACAGCCTATGCCCATACCCAAATGGAAATGGGATAAACTTGGCATGGACTTTATCACCGGATTGCCCAGAACCAAAGTAGGATATGATTCTATATGGGTAGTAGTTGATCGCTTGACTAAAGTGGCTCATTTTATCCTAGTGAAAACCACCTATACAAGTGCGAAGTTGGCCAAGATAAATATGTCCAGGATCGTATGTCTGCATGGAGTTCCGAGGACCATTGTATCAGATAGAGGAACACAGTTTACTTCAAAGTTTTGGCACCAATTACACAAGACTTTGGGAACAAGATTGGAGTTCAGTACAGCGTTTCACCCGCAGACATATGGACAGACGGAGAGAGTCAATCAGATTTTGGAGGACATGTTGAGAGCCTGTGTGCTATATTATGGATCTAGCTGGGATGACAATTTGCCTTACGCAGAGTTCTCATACAACAATAGCTACCAAGCCAGTTTGAAGATGGCACCGTTTGAAGCCCTGTATGGACGCAGGTGCAGAACACCGTTGATGTGGGATGAGGTAGCAGACCGGCAGTTGTTTGGACCAGACTTGATCAAGGAGTCTGAGGAGAAGGTTAAACTGATTCGTGATAGACTGAAGATTGCTTAGTCCAGGAAGAAGAGTTATGCAGACTCGAAAAGCAAGGAGGTAACCTATGAAATTGGAGATAGAGCATATTTGCGAGTATCCCCCTTGTGAGGAGTGAAACGTTTTGGAGTTAAGGGAAAGTTACGCCCGAGATTTGTAGGACCGTATCATGTTTTGGAACGGATGGGAGAAGTTGCCTACAAGTTGGAATTACCTGAGGGATTGTCAGGAGTTCATGATGTGTTCCATGTTTCACAGTTGAACAAGTGTTATGCTGAGATGTCCGATATACCGTTAAGAGATACAGTACCCTTGGACGCGATTCAGTTGGATAGCGATTTGACTTATGAAGAGAAGCTAGTTAAGATTCTTGAGTTTGCCAGCCGAGTCACCTGCAGCAAGATTATTAAGTTTTGCAAAGTTCAGTGGAGCCATCATACCGAGGATGAAGCCACCTAGGAACGAGAGGATGATCTCCGCAAAGACCACCCACACCTATTTTCTAGCCAACCCAAATCTCAAGGGCGAGATTCATCTTAAGGGGGTAGGTTTGTAGCATCCCAAATTTTCAATTTGGAATGTTATACATAGGTCATTCATGCATATCATATTTTATTACATTTTCGTTCTGCAATCCTCGAAATCCTAAGCAACTAAAGGACCTTCAGAGAGAGTTGGGGATTTCCCAGTTTTCATATTTGATTTTTTTATCAAATAATGAAACGAGGATTTTGATTTTAATTATTTTTCTATCCTAAAAATATTTCATATTAAAAAAATATGAGAGGAGATAATATGACTTCTCCAAAATAATTGAAATATTGGAGGAAAAATATTAAAATCATTTATTTGATTTTATTTAATTTTACTTGGATTTTATTTGCATTAGAAAAATTGCACATTTTCAAAAATTGCATTTTAGGGCCAAGAAAATGTTCATCTCGTCCTAAATATTTCATTTAGGCGGTGAAAATTTGTTTTGGTATTTTTAGATTTTTATTTTATTTTCTAGGATTTTATTTCTGTCGGTGAAATAGTTTTTTTTAAGTTCCAGCTGACTGGGCCGAAACCCAGCCGGGCCGCCGGCCCAACCGCCCACGCCGCCGCCTTCCTCGCGCACGCGCCGTCGTCGCCGCCTCGAACGAGGAGTCCGAGCCGGACTCCACCACCGCCGCCTTGGCCCCTCTCCCAAGCCGCCCCGCTCCCTTTATACACGCGTCGCCCGAGCGCCCACCACCACCGCCGCCGCAGCTGCCCCGAGCCGCGCCGCCTCCCGCCGCCCGCGCCGCCGCCGAGCCCCGCCGCCCCACGAGCCGCCGCCCCGCCGTCCGACCCCGCCTCGCTGGAGCCACCTCGTCGAGGTACCGCGCCGATCCGTCGCCGCCGTTTTTTAGAAGCCCTAGTTCGTTTTTTTAGATCGGTTCACCGGTTTTTTCGGTTCTTCTAATTTGCAGACGTTCGTCCGTACGTTCGTTTAAACGAACGGTTTTCACACGTTAGTTACAGCTAACGAACGCTCATTACTTAGTCTGTTCGTCAGTTTTCTTTTAACGGATTTATCTGCAATTATTTTCGGTCGCGATTTCTGATCCGATCTTAGTTTCTGTTTATCTTTTCGCTTGTTAGTCGGAATCAGGCGATTCAAGCGCCTAGATCTTCGTCTCGAGACCCTCTTTCTGTTTAATCAATTTAAACAAGATTTTGGTAATGTAAAATTTGACCTTAGTTCAGATTAGTAATCAAATCTTGTTTCTTTGACCGTTTGAGTTTCGTTTCTCCGTTTGATTTGATTCTTTTTATAAACCGGAGTTCTTAAGTTGAACTTTCTGGTCAACCTCTCTTATTTGAGTTTTTCTTGTGCATCTTTGCTTGTTGCTTATGTATGCTATTGTTTGTTTGTTTGTGATAGAACTCCCATAGTGCGAAGCGTGTTACTACGAGTCCCTAGGATTCGCGGATCGTGAGCAAGGCAAGTAACACATTGATCATACTCTTTTCATACCCAGTTTTTCTGCATTAGTTCCAATCCTCAAACATTGCATGCTTAGGATGTCATTAACTTGTGGGTTGGGAAGTAGTTGTTGAGGTAGAACCTATTGCCCTGTTACTATCAAACCCTTGGGAGTTACTTCTACGCGTTACTTATATTGCTATGCTATGCTGTGCTATGCTCGTAGATGTGGTTTGGGTTTGAGTGAAATCCATGACAGATGTGAGATTGTTAACTAATGGTTCAACTTAAGGTGGCAACTTAAACAAACATCTGGGTGGATTGAGGCACCTGGGGAACCCAGTGTTGTCTGTTTTTTTGGAAATCCCGGGGTACCCGTGTGATCTTCCTAAGGACCGCCACCCAGGCTCAAAGGGAACTGAGATGATTCATGCTAGAACTTCCGTGTGCAGCCACAAGCTATTATGGGCTCTAGCATAGTTGAGTAAGTTACACGAAACTCTTGAAGAGGTGGATCAGCAGGTAGTGAGTTTTGTAGGTTTGGTATGGTCTACCCGGAGTAGAGAGTTAATGTTTCTGAAAGACTGTGTCTCGGTCATCCGTTTTCTCAAACACCATGTAGTGCGAGAAATCTAACGGAGGCGATCAAGTCTTGTGGGGAAAAGTGCGCAAACCTCTGCAGAGTGTACAATCTAATCATGTTTAGCCGTGTCCCGGGTTATGGACAATCTTGAGTATCTAGTACTTGGGTTATCACATGTATCTCATCACTTTTAATTAATATTGTTGGTTGATAACTATTTTAATTGGGATTGAGTTGGGGCTACCTTCTCAATGTTTCAATCACCATGATAGTTAAATTAAAAATATATTCCTTTGTTGTAGGGAAAAATTGGCTTTTCGCAAAAACTATAACCATAGAGCTTTCCACCAGCCAAATATGCATGTAGTGATAGCATTATTCTGTTCATGCTCTACTGTGTTATATTGCCAACATATTCCATGTGCTGACCTGTTTTCGGGCTGCAACGTATTATGTTGCAGACTTTTCAGACGAGGAGTATGGTTCGTTAGGTCGTTGCCGTGCAGCTCAGCTATGTCGTTGGAGTTGATGGACTCACTTTGTCTTCCAAGCCTTCCGCTGTTATCACATTAGATGACCTTAAGCCATATTATTGTAATAAATTCTCTCTTGAGACATTCGATATAATAAGTGTGTGACTGTCACTCTGTTATAAATCCTTCGAGTACTGTGTGTGTCAGCATTACCGATCCAGGGATGACAATGAAGCACAGAGACTTGACCGTTTGAGGTCGGGTCGCTACAATTACCATGCTAGAAAACAAATACCGCCGTCGAGCATCACATGCTTATAGCTGCAGCCCGACCACAAATATGTCGCCGGCCCGCCACAACCCACCAGCTCCTCCATACATCCTCTCTCTCATTGCCGGCGCCACGCGGGCTTTAATTGACGGTAGCTAAAGGGATCGGATCACGGGTGGTGGCTACGGTTAGAGCATCTATAGCCGGGAGCCGCAAACCCCCTCATGTGCCCAGGCGGACGGCTCGGTCACTGACCGGTAAAAATACCAACCCAGACGACGGGTACCTCAAACTGGCCTCAACGCCCGGGCTAACTGACTCTCCTCATATCTAGGTCAAATATGGGACGGATATAGGAAGGTCTGGGGCTCTGGGCGCATCTGTCATGTCAAACCTGGCCACGCTTACACATCCGACCCCACATATAATCGACCCTATCCGCTATCCAGAAAAAACCCTTGTTTGCTCTGCAAACTAAAACAGCCACATACTTCTGCAATAGCCTGCAGGTGCCTGCACAGACTGTCGGTATGTCTAGCCACGTGCGTGCCCGGCATCTTCACCGAACAACAGTTCGCGTAGATGCCGTGAGGTAAAGAGGCAAGACGCGGCGCGTCGACCGTTGTGGAAGCCGTGTTGGCTGATCGTGCCTTTTTCATCAGGTAGGTATATGTATCAGCCGAGCCGAGCCATCGACCGAACGTCGACAGGGCGGGTGGGTGCTGCCAAGACAGGGATCCAAACTGCTGTCCCGAGTGCATGCATGCGTCATGTCTGGCCGTCTGGGCGATTGTATATACTACTATATCGATACGTCGACGCATACAATGTCGTGTCGTGTCCGAGCTAGTCTTTCAATCATGTGATCGACATGCGCGGGAGGGACATACCGGGAGCAGTGCGGAGCGAGATATTTCTCTCCTCACTCAGTAGGCGCCTCACAGAGCGCGTCCACATGTCACGGGCATGGCCGTGGACGCAGCTCCCATGCGTGTCTCCGGCGCGCCATTGGACGCCCACGGTCTCCTGTCGCCTCTCATCGAATCGCACGGTTCGTATGGTCGAGCACGAGCAGGCGTCTATGTCCACTCGGGAATGCTGGCTCTCACGTCCTCTCGTGGATATCTTCTTCATTCCTATGTAGAAATTAGCTAAACGTAACCTAACGTGTATGGCTGGAATCCACCCCTCAGCGCCGGTGGCGACGTGGCGACGCTCCAGAATCTCACAATATTAGTTTGTTCCTGCCGCAGTCACGTCGCATCACATCGGATTGGCAAAGTCAGATAGATGCAGAAGCTGAACAGAGAAAAAAAACGTGACGCATCATGTCAACAGCAAACGATCGCGGGAGCGCCTGGTGTTCGTTCACGATCGCGGTCGCTGTCGGTGCTCGATCCGCCGAACCGTAGGTTTTTGTTTCCCCTGGCGGGTGACACACCAGTAGTATCCCGATTCTTTATTTTCTTCCCCAGGCTCTGCTCTCCGCGGATTTCGCGGGATTCGAATTTTGGGAAGTGCGCCAGACGGACAGAACCGAGGTTATCGGGACGGATTAGGCAAGTCTTCTCGATCCCCGCGCCACCTTTTTCGCCAAGTACTGCGCGTGCGACTGTTGCGGGATTTGTTTAGATCGTCTGGGTCCACCAGTCAGTCACTCGGGGACGACCTTATAAAAGGCCCCGGACCAGGCCTCTGCCCCGTGCGCTCCCATTCTCTCTTCTTCTTCTCCCGATCTCTCCGCCACGCTCGCTTCCGCTCTCGTCACCGGACTCTCGCTCTCGCTCGACCCGTTGCCATGGGGAAAGAGAAGACAGTGGCGCTGGAGCACGTGAAGAAGGCGACCGCGAAGGCGAAGGGCAAGCGGACCAGCCGGGGCGGATCCTCGTCGAGATCCGGCCTGCCGCCGGGCTGGATCCAGGGCGACTAGATCCGCTCGACAATCACCCAGGACGACCTCGATGACCTGGTGGAGGGGGGACTGATCCCCCACAAGTCGGCACGGCTCCAGGGGAACGAAACCGAGCCGCAACCAAGGGAGGGTGAGTGTGTTCTCCTCGCCACCCACGTAGATCGCGGATTCTCACTGCCTCCCCATCCTTTCTTCCGGGTTTTTTTGAACTTCTTTGGGGCTCAACTTCACCATTTCACTCCAAACACCATAGTCTATCTGGCTGCTTTCGTGTCAATGTGTGAAAATTTCTTGGGCTGTCGACCGCACTGGGGTCTTTTCAGACACATCTTCACCTGCCGCTCCCAGTCAGTCAAAAAGGCCAATCCGAGTGACGAGAGGACACAAATGATCCAGATGTGCGGGGGTCTGGGGATCCAGATGAGGAGCAATAATACCTTCCCAGCCATGATCCTACCCGACTCGGTCCGGGGCTGGCAGTCGACTTGGTTCTACTGCAAGGATCAGCCGACCCCGGGTCAGTCGACTGACTTCCTCCCTTTTCCTTGGCTCGAGTGGAGAAGCCCGCCCCTCTGAAGGTAGTTCCAGAAGAGAAGGCGCAGGTCAAGGTGCTGGTCGAGCGGGTCGTCCAACTCGTCCGCGACGGGGTGACCGGGATGGACCTGCTGGAGGTCTTTCTCGGTCGACGCATCCAACCGCTTCAGGCGCGTGATCATCCGATGTGGATGTACTCTGGGCTCGAGGATTCCACTCGGATCCACCCGGAGGATGTCAGCGAGGATACCTTGGAGAAGTGGTTGATGGGGATAACCAGCAACAAAGACAACCTTCGGGGGTCTAGGAGGGTGATTCCATTCGACAACTCGCACCAGCCGGAGCATGTATAATTCTGTTTTATCAAGTATCTTTCCGATTCACCGTGTGACATCTTGTTTATGGTCGACTGAATTTCCTTTGATCGTTGTCTTTTCAGGCCCTCATCGACATGTACTCAATGCCCAACGGAGTGCAGGAGCAAGACGTCGAGGAAGAAGCGAGCGGGGGCGAGAGCGGCGAGGGGCACTCGGATGCCGAGGAGGACGAGGAGAGCGACGAATCGACTGATGACGAAGAAGTCGACTCGCCTCCTCGCAGGGAGAGGAGATCCAAACACGCTCACGACCCGGCGAGCGCTCCGGACTTGGTGGCCGCGCCGATTGGACAGTCTTCGAAGCGTCCCAGCACGTCTTCCCCAACGCCGACTGAGAAGGCTCCAAAGTAGTCCAAAGTTGTGCCGCCTCCAGCGCCGAAAGCACCGAAAGCCAAAAGCTTTGCCCAGGATCAAAGTGACCGTTCCTACTATCTTCGGGTAATCATCTAACTTGTCCTTTTCGTCGACTCGATTAACCGGACGTAACCGATTGAATGCGGGTCTTTGCAGTACTACTACGTTAGGAACCTCTGCTCTCTAGTACCGGGACGAGGAGATGGAAGATGCAGTAACCTCCAACCCAGGTATAAACTCTTGTGATTTTGTTCTTGATTCCTTGGTCGATTGCGTTCTAGTGGTTCACTTGGGGTCGAATGATCTGCCTTGCAGCTCCACCCAACGTCATCGATCTTCCCGATGACGATGAAGATGTGGCTCTTAAGCCCAGGAAGAGCAAGAAGGTAGTAGCTGGTAGGATGTCTCGGCAAGAACCAACTACGACACCTCCCGTCCGTCAACCTGAAGACGCGGGCAGGGCCTCTGTGACCTTCGTTGCACCCTTGTCGAGTGAGCACCCTGCACCGTCGACTGCGCCTGTGTTTCCTTTAGTCGTCCAACTCCATGCCACGGAGCTCCAAGCCGCCGCACCTGGGTCATCTGCTCACTTTTTCACCGGCTATCCCGTCCCGGACAACCAGTCGGAAGCGGCTGCGGACGCCATCCGACAGGCTGACATGATGATGGAGCGGGTGAAGACGGTGCATGAGAACAGCCAGGCTACCTACGACGCCAGTGCTGCTCTTCGGGCCAATGTCCAGGTGAGTAGACTTTCCGACTGCTTTTGCTCTATGAGGAGATGTTACCCGAAAATATTCTTCTACACAATCTCGTATTGTTTGCGTCGAATTAGAGCACCCTCTAGGTGTTTTGTTGTTTTTGGTAGTTTCGTTCTTTCACTCGGTCTGGGCGAGTGGGATCTGAACCGGTGGGGGCATGCTAAGTGCACCCACTGGGTGTAGTCCCCGAGACCGCGGTCGACTGCTGGCAGTCGACTGGGGTCTGAGTTCTACTTTCCTTTCTTTTTCACTCGACTCAGGCGGACCGGTCGAGTAGGATCCGAACCGCTGGGGGCACGCCAAGTGCACCCACTGGGTGTAGTCCCCGAGACCGCAGTCGACTGCTGGCAGTCGACTGTGGTCTGAATAGCTTTTTTTTGACTTGGTCCGGGCGGACCGGTCGAGTTGAGTCTTAGTCAGCGGGGGCACGCCAAGTGCACCCGCTGGGTGTAGCCCCTGAGACCGCAGTCGACTGTATGTAGTCGGCTGGGGTCTAAGCGAACTTCTTTAGGTTTTATTCACTCGGAAGTAAACAACCTTTGATCTTATCGACTGATCCGTCTTTTGCCTTCTGCAGAAGTCTTGTACTCTTATTTCTAAGTTTGCTGAACTTGAGGAGAAGTAGAGGTAACTCAACCTCGACTTGGAATTGGCCCTGCAGAATCTGAAGAAAGCTCAAGGCGAAGCCGCTGGTATGGAAGGTAACTGACTGTTGACTGACTTTCAATATATTTGTTTGATCCCTTCTTTGATTCGATTGTTTCTTCTGCAGAGAAAATGAAGTTGGCTCTGGAGAAGAAGGACTCGGACCTCGCTGCCGCGCAAAAAGCAGCCCAAGATAAAACTGCTCTCACAGACCAGAAGCTTGCTTCAATCGGAACGCTGGAAGGGGAGGTGAACAAACTGAAATCTTGTCTTAATGAAGCTAACCGCGAAGTGACCAGTCTGAAGAAGGACAAGGTTGTCCTGAATGAAAAGTTGGAGTCTGCGATCTGCAAGAGGAATGACACGGAAGCTTATCTAAGGACTCTTGCCAAGAAGCTCTATCTCACGCTGGAAGGTATTTCTTCTAAACCGACTGTGTTGATGCTTGCGATCGGATCTTGCTCGGTCGATTCACTAATTTTTGGCTGCAGAATTCTGCCAAGACTTCGACGAGGAAACTGGAAGGGTCGAGACGGGTCTGGACCCTATCACTTCTCTAGTCTGCGACGAAACTGCAATGAATGTGCTCCGACTGGAGTCCCGTGTCGCCAACGCCACAAGCTACCTCGTGCGCTTGAAGGAGGTAGTCTCCCGAATTGACTCATTGCGTTGGCCGAGGGCGACGCTTGAAAATGACCTAGAATCCCTGATGACTCGACTGAACGAGATCCCTGACCGAGTGCAAGAATCGAAGAAATCCTCCGCCCGGTGTGGTGTTGACGTGGCGCTGTCCTTGGTGCGAGTCCATTGCAAGGAGGCTCGTGAAGACAAGCTGGCTGCGATCAAAGTCTCTAACACCAAAAAGCATGACTTCCAGTCCTTCATGGAGACTTTCATTGCTGCCGCCACTCGGATCGCTGATGGGATCGACCTGGACTCATTCGTGGAGCCTGCCAGCCCTCCTCCGGCCGAGTGAACAAACTTATGAAACTTGAATCTGCTTTAAATTTGCCTCAGAATGCCGAGTGATTGCTGTAACCGTTGAACTCCTTCGGGCTTGATGCCCGAGTACTTTTGATTTGCTGCTTGGAACTTTTAGGATTTATCTGAATTTTGTTTATCTCCGAATGTGCTTGCGTTTGCCTTCGAATGGACTTTGCTCACTGCTCGGAATAGTCTTTGCGCTAGAGAGGCAGCTCTGAGGTGGCAGCTCCAGTCGACATGCGCTTCGTCGTCCTTGCGGATAGGGATGGAGCGGACGTTGTACTTGTGACGTAGCTCCGAAGGAGAAGATTGCAGTCGACCTGCACCTCGTCGTCCTTGCGGATAGAGATGTAGCGTACATTGTACTTGTGCCGTAGCTCCGAAGGAGAAGGCTGCAGTCGACCTGCACCTCGTCGTCCTTGCGGATAGGGGTGGAGCGTACGTTGTACTTGTGCCGTAGCTCCGAAGGATAAGTTTGCAGTCGACCTGCACCTCGTCGCCCTTGCGGATAGGGATGGAGCGTACGTTGTTCTTGTGCCGTGGCTCCGAAGGAGAAGGTTGCAGTCGACCTGCACCTCATCGTCCTTGCGGATAGGGGTATGTTTCGGAGTTAGGCGAGTACTGGACTGCAGCTAAGACCCCCGAGTGGGAGGACTGCTCTCCACTCGGTAAGATTTTTTCAAACTTAGGCGAGTACTGGACTGCAGCTAAGTCTCCTAGTGGGAGAACTTGGGCGAGTACTGGAGTGCAGCTAAGCCCCCAAGTGGGAGGATTGCTCTCCACTCGGTAGGATTTTTCAAACTTAGGGGAGTACTAGACTGCAGCTAAGTCTCCTAGTGAGAGAACTTAGGCGAGTACTGGACTGCAGCTAAGCCTCCTAGTGAGAGAACTTAGGCGAGTACTGGACTGCAGCTAAGCCTCTGAGTGGGAGGATTGCTCTCCACTCGGTAGGATTTTTTCAAACTTAGGCGAGTACTGGACTGCAGCTAAGTCTCCTAGTGGGAGAAGTTGGGCGAGTACTAGACTGCAGCTAAGCCCCCGAGTGGGAGGATTGCTCTCCACTCTGTAGGATTTTTTCAAACTTAGGCTAGTACTAGACTGCAGCTAAGCCTCCTAGTGAGAGAACTTAGGCGAGTACTGGACTGCAACTAAGCCTCCGAGTGGGAGGATTGCTCTCCACTCGGTAGGATTTTTTCAAACTTAGGCGAGTACTGGACTGCAGCTAAGTCTCCTAGTGAGAGAACTTAGGCGAGTACTGGACTGTAGCTAAGCCCCCGAGTGGTAGTATTGCTCTCCACTCGGTAGGCTTTTTTCAAACTTAGGCGAGTACTGGACTGCAGCTAAGTCTCCTAGTGAGAGAACTTAGGCGAGTACTGGACTACAGCTAAGCCCCCGAGTGGGAGGATTGCTCTCCACTCGGTAGGATTTTCTCTCGAACTTAGGCGAAACGGATTCGCGACTAAGCCCACCCACTGGGGGATTTCAGAAGTAAATAAGAACACAACAATGGGATGATAGGGTCATAAGCTCTTGTCTTTGATAAACAGATTACAAATGTGTTTCTTATTACATTTTATTCGAACGAGTGCTTAAGTACAAAAGGGGCGGAGCAGCTCCGCGTTCCAAGCCCGTGGCTCGTCTTTCTGATGCTCAATACTGTAAAGATGGTATGCTCCATTGTGGAGAACTTTGGCGATGATGAAGGGACCCTCCCAAGTCGGGGCAAGCTTGTGTGGTTTCAGTTGATCCACTCGAAGAACCAGGTCTCCTTCTTGAAAGGCTCGACCCCTCACATTTCTGGCATGGAATCGACGCAAGTCTTGCGGATAAATGGTCGACCGGATCAAGGCCATCTCTCTTTCCTCCTCTAAGAGATCGACTGAATCTTGCCGGGCCTGCTCTGCTTCCTCTTCGGAGAAGAGCTCGACTCGGGGTGCATTGTGGAGCAGGTCACTTGGCAGAACAGCTTCGCCTCCATAGACTAAGAAGAAAGGAGTTCGTCCGGTCGACCGATTAGGAGTTGTCCTTAAACCCCACAGAACTGACGGAAGTTCATCAACCCAAGCGCCTGCTGCGTGTTTGAGATCACGCATCAGTCGGGTTTTCAGTCCTTTGAGAATTAGGTCATTGGCTCTTTCTGCTTGTCCGTTCGACTGCGGGTGAGCGACTGAAGCATAGTCGACTCGAGTGCCCTGAGAGGCGCAGAAAGCTCTGAACTCATCGGAATCGAAGTTTGACCCGTTGTCCGTGATGATGCTGTGTGGGACTCCATATCTGAATGCCAATTCTCTGATAAAACTGACAGCGGTGCTAGCATCAAGGTTCTTGATAGGTTTAGCTTCGATCCATTTGGTAAACTTGTCGACTGCAACGAGCACATGAGTGAAGCCGCTCCTGCCAGTTCTCAGTGGTCCAACCATATCCAGTTCCCAAACAGCAATGGGCCAGATGAGGGGGATGGTCTTCAGGGCTGACGCTGGCTTGTGAGACATGTCGGAGTAAATCTGGCAGCCTTCACATCTGTCAACTATATCTTTCGCCATTTCATTTGCTCGTGGCCAATAGAATCTAGCTCGGTATGCTTTAGCCACGATGGCCCGACAGGACGCATGATGACCATAGGTCCCCGAGTGGATGTCATTGAGGATCATTCGACCTTCCTCTGGTGTTATGCATTTCTGACCGACTCTAGTCACGCTTTCCCTGAACAGTTGTCCTCTTATCATAGTAAAGGCCTTGGATCAACGGACGATATGTCGAGCCTCTTCTTCATCCTCTGGGAGTTCTTTCCTAAGGATGTACGCAATGTAGGGCACCGTCCAGTCGGGAGTAATGGCCAGAACCTCCATGATCAGGTCGACCACAGCTGGGACCTCGACTTCAGTTGGATCTGTGGCGCTCTTAGGTTGCGGGGGCTCTTCAGTAAAAGGATCTTCCTGAACTGTCGGCGAGTGAATATGCTCCAAAAACACATTGCTGGGAATGGCTTCTCTCTTGGAACCTATCTTTGCCAAGTCATCGGCTGCTTGATTTTTCAGTCGGGGTATGTGGTGGAGTTCTAACCCCTCAAACTTCTTCTCAAGCTTTCTCACCGCGTTGTAGTAACCAGTCATGGCTGGGCTTCTGACGTCCCACTCCTTCATCACTTGATTAACTACCAAATCTGAGTCGCCATAGACCATGAGGCGACGGACGCCGAGTGAGATGGCCATGCGCAACCCATACAAGAGTGCTTCATATTCTGCTTCATTGTTGGAGGAATCAAAGTGAATCTGGAGGACATATCTGAGCCTGTCTCCTCGGGGGGATACCCGAACTACCCCAGCACCAGAACCATTCAACATTTTGGATCCGTCAAAGAACATGGTCCAGTGCTCAGAGTGAACTTGAGTCGGCAGTTGCTGTTCGATCCACTCGACGAGGAAATCTGCTATTGCTTGGGACTTGATAGCTTTCTTTGCCTCAAACTTGATATCCAAGGGAAGGAGTTCAATCGCCCATTTTGCCACTCGACCAGTTGCATCTCTGTTGTGCAGAATCTCTGAAAATGGAGCGTCGCTGACGACTGTAGCAGAGTGATCCGAGAAATAGTGTGCAACCTTCTTCGTGGTCATGTAAATCCCATAGACAAGCTTCTGATAATGAGGATATCTCTGCTTTGACGGGGTCAGGACTTCAGAAATATAATAAACTGGGCGTTGAACTTTATAAGCTTTTCCTTCTTCTTCCCGCTCGACCGTAAGTACTGTACTGACGACTTGTCCAGTGGCTGCTATATAAAGCAGTAGAGGCTCTTTGCTGATTGGAGCAGCAAGCACCAGAAGGGTGGAAAGCAGGGCTTTTAGCTCTGCAAACGCTGCATCAGCTTCTGGGGTCCACTCGAACTTATCTGATTTCTTCATCAGTCGGTAAAGAGGCAGCGCCTTTTCAACGATGCAAGAAATGAATCGACTTAGAGCGGCCAAGCAACCAGTAAGCTTCTAGACATCATGCACACGCACAGGGCGTTTCATTCAAAGTATAGCGCCTACTTTCTCTGGGTTAGCATCGATTCCTCGTTCGGAAACAAGGAAACCGAGTAACTTTCCGCCTGGAACTCCAAACGTGCACTTTGATGGATTGAGCTTGATATCATACCTTCTGAGGTTGGCAAAGGTTTCGGCAAGGTCAGTTAGTAGGTCGGAACCTTTACGTGACTTGACCACAACGTCATCCATGTATGCTTCCACATTCCGACTGCTCTGAGTGAGCAGGCACTTCTGAATCATCCGCATGAATGTGGCTCCGGCATTCTTCAAACCGAATGGCATTGTGACATAACAGAAGCACCCAAACGGGGTGATAAAAGCTGTATTTATCTCATCGGGCCCGTACAGACGGATCTGGTGGTACCCGGAGTAGGCGTCCAAAAAGGACAAACGCTCGCACCCTGCAGTCGAGTCGACTATCTGATCGATGCGAGGGAGAGTAAAGTGATCCTTCGGGAAGGCCCGATTTATATGCTTGAAATCAATGCACATGCGAAGTGAGTCATCTTTCTTTGGGACCATGACAATGTTGGCTAACCACTCGGAGTGGTAAATCTCTCGGATAAACTCAGCTGCCAAAAGCCGAGCCACCTCTTCACCGATTGCCTTTCGTTTCTGTACGGCGGACCGTTGAAGATGCTCTTTGACTGGTTTCACCTTCGGGTCGACTCGCAAACGATGCTCAGCCAGTCCCCTGGGAACACCCGGCATGTTAGAAGGCTTCCATGCAAAGATGTCCGAGTTCTCACGGAGGAGCTGGATGAGCGCTTCTTCCTATTTGGAGTCAAGTGTGGTTGAAATGTGAGTCAGATCAGCATTGGGATCTGTCGGGTGAATGTGAATCAACTTCGTTTCACCAGACGACTGGAATGCTGAATCTATGTCTGGCTTCTTGGCTCGCAGCAAGTCACTCAGATCTGCATTTTTCTGGTATTCTTGCAATTCTACCACGGCCATCTGGGCATCGGCGATCTTTGAGCCCTTCTGGAAGCACTCTTCTGCCTTCTTCCGATTACCAGAGATAGTGATCACTCCTCTAGGACCAGGCATCTTCAGTTTGAGGTACACGTAACATGGTCGAGCCATAAATCGTGCATAAGCTGGCCTGCCCAGAATTGCATGATAAGCACTCTGGAAATCCACAACTTCAAATGTCAAATTTTCTTTGCGATAATTTTTGGAATCACCGAAAACCACGTCGAGCGGAATCTGACCGAGGGATGCAGCCTTCTTTCCTGGAATGACCCCATGGAAACTCATATTGCTTTCACTGAGTCTAGACATCAGAATGCCCATTCCCTTCAACGTCTCTGCATACGGTATGTTCAGGCCACTACCACCATCCATCAGGACCTTTGTCAGTCGAGTGCCTTCGACCACCGGGTCGACCACCAGTGCTTGCCTCCCAGGGGTGGCTATGTGCCCTGGATGGTCAGACTGGTCGAATGTAATGGCAGTCTGTGACCACTTCAAGTAATTGGATGTCACCGGAGCGACCATGTTCACTTCCCTGTTGATGACTTTCAATCGACTTTTGCTCTCAACGCCAGCAAAAATCATCAGAGTGGAATTCACGTGCGGATAACCATAATCATCCTCTTCCTCATCCTCAGCCTTGTCTTCTTCCTTCTCCTTTTCCTTGGGCTGTTTCTCTCGGAACTGCTGGATTAGGAGCCGACACTGCCGAGTGGTGCACTTCGGGTAAATGAAATTACCTTCTTCATCTTTTTGGGTATGGATATGGCATGGCAGATCCAACACGTCATTTCCATCTTGATCTTTTACTTTCTTGGGGTTCCACGGCCCTTTGGGCTTCCCCTTGAAGTTTCCTTGAACCACAGCCAAGGCTTCACCCGGAGCAGCTGGCTCGGAGTTGCGCTTCTGTTTTCGACCGGAGTTTCCTCCTCCGGCTTCGTGGGCGACAGCTTTGTGCTTGCCACTCCGGAGTCGCTCTTCTAATTCACCATTGGCATAGTTGGTGGCAATTTCCATCATCCGAGCCAGAGTCATATTTCCTGTTCGGCCGAATTTCATATTCAACTCCCGATACCCGACGCCTTCCTTAAAGGCACAAATTGCCTGATGATCTGACACATCTTCTATCGTGTGGTGTAGGGGGATCCATCTCTGGATATAATCCCTCAAAGTTTCATTCGGTTTTTGAACACAACACTGTAATTCTGTCAAACCTGCCGGCTGTTTGCAAGTGCCCTCGAATGTTCTGACAAACACTCAGGCAAGATCTTCCCAAGTATAGATGCTGCCAGGCGCTAACTGATTCAGCCATGCTCTAGCCGAGCCCTCCAACATCAGAGGAAGGTGTTTCATGGCCACTTCATTATTGCCGCCACCAATCTGGACAGTCACTCGGTAGTCTTCAAGCCAAGTGTCAGGCTTGGACTCTCCGGTGAACTTACTGACTCCAGTCGCCAACCTGAAGTTGGGGGAATCACCGCAGCTCTGATAGCTCTGCTGAAGCACTCTGGACCAGAGACATGTACCCTATTGCTGGTTTGCGGATCTCTGTCATGGACCTCTCGGTGAGCTCTGTTTCTGTCGACCAAGCCCTGCACGAGAATAGATCTCGCATCAAAGCCTGGCTCCCTGGGGTCGACTAGAATACCTCGTTCGACACTGTGAGGGCGTCTGTCTTCATGTGGCCGAGGTACGTATGACCCACTTCTTGGAGGAGGCGTGGGCACTCAACGGCGATCATCGCGATCGGCACGGCGATCATACTGCTCTCGGTTTCTGTACTGATCACGCCGATCTCCACGTCCCTCACGCCTCAGGGGCGATCTTGGGCTATGGGCCGACTGAACTGTGTCTGCCATCACAGATCTTCTGTGGATCCTATTCCGCGACTAAGATACGACCATATTCTGCTCTCCCGCTGCCCGGAGCAAGGCTCGGATCTTCACCAGACCTCGGCCAGCTTCTGATTGGGAAGGTTGGACCGACTCTGCTATTCGAGCAGCAGCTGCTAGATTCTGGATCGGTGTTCGGTATACCTGAGTCGGAGGTGGAAAAAGATGGCGTCGACTGGACTCAGGAGCACGTTGTCGAGCGTGATCGTCGACTGCGCGCTGGAGGTTCTCCAGTCGAGTGCGCTCAGCCAGGTTGGCCAAGCGCGCCTGCTCCAAGGCTTGGGCCACAGGGGTTCCTCCAACTATAGGAGTATGCAGTGCATCCATGTTCCGGCGGCGAATTGAAGGAAATATGCCCTAGAGGCAATAATAAAGTTATTATTTATTTCCTTATATCATGATAAATGTTTATTATTCATGCTAGAATTGTATTAACCGGAAACGTAATACTTGTGTGAATACATAGACAAACAAAGTGTCACCAGTATGCCTCTACTTGACTAGCTCGTTAATCGAAGATGGTTATGTTTCCTAACCATAGACATGAGTTGTCATTTGATTAACGGGATCACATCATTAGGAGAATGATGTGATTGACATGACCCATTCCATTAGCTTAGCACCCGATCGTTTAGTATGTTGCTATTGCTTTCTTCATGACTTATACATGTTCCTATGACTATGAGATTATGCAACTCCCGTTTACCGAAGGAACACTTTGTGTGCTACCAAATGTCACAACATAATTGGGTGATTATAAGGGTGCTCTACAGGTGTCTCCAAAGGTACATGTTGGGTTGGCGTATTTTGAGATTAGGATTTGTCACTCCGATTGTCGGAGAGGTATCTCTGGGCCCTCTCGGTAATGCACCTCACTTAAGCCTTGCAAGCAATGCAACTAATAAGTTAGTTGAAAGATGATGTTTTACAGAACGAGTAAAGAGACTTGCCGGTAATGAGATTGAACTAGGTATTTCGATACCGACGATCGAATCTCGGGCAAGTAACATACCGATGAAAAGGCAACAAACGTATGTTGTTATGCGGTCTGACCGATAAATATCTTCGTAGAATATGTAGGAGCCAATATGAGCATCCATGTTCCGCTATTGGTTATTGACCAGAGACGTGTCTCGGTCATGTCTACATTGTTCTCGAACCCGTAGGGTCCGCACGCTTAACGTTATGATGACAGTTTCGTTATGAATTTATATATTTTGATGTACCGAAGGTTGTTCGGAGTCCTGTATGTGATCACGGACTTTACGAGGAGTCTCGAAATGGTCGAGACATAAAGATAGATATATTGGACGACTATATTTGACACCGGAAAGGTTCCGGGTGAGATTGGGACAATACCGGATCACCGGGAGGTTATCGGAACCCCCCGGGAGGTATATGGGCCTTATTGGGCCTTAGTGGAAAGGAGGGGAAAGGAGCAAGGGAGGGGGCGCCCCCCAAGCCCAATCCGAATTGGGAGATGGGCCGGCCCCCCCTTTCCTTCCTCCCTCCTTCCTGTTCCTTCCCTCTCCCACTCCTAATAGGAAAAAGGGGAGTCCTACTCCCGGTGGGAGTTGGACTCCCCCCTAGGGCGCGCCACCCTCCTTGGCCAGCCCCCTCCTCCAGTCCTTTATATACGGGGGCAGGGGGGCACCCCAGAGACACAACAGTTGATCATTGATCTCTTAGCCGTGTGCAGTGCCCCCTCCACCATAGTCCTCGATAATATTGTAACGGTGCTTAGGCGAAGCCCTGCGACGGTAAAACATCTGCATCATCACCACGCCGTCGTGCTGACGGAACTCATCCCCGACACTTTGCTGGATCGGAGTCCGGGGATCGTCATCGAGCTGAACGTGTGCTAGAACTCGGATGTGCCGTAGTTTCGGTACTTGATTGGTCGGGCCGTGAAGACGTACGACTACATCAACTGCGTTGTGCTAACGCTTCCGCTTCCGGTCTACAAGGGTACGTAGACAATACTCTCCCCTCTCGTTGTAATGCATCACCATGATCTTGCGTGTGCGTAGGATTTTTTTTAAAATTACTATGTTCCCCAACAGTGGCATCCGAGCCAAGGTTTTATGCGTTGATGTTATATGCACGAGTAGAACACAAGTGAGTTGTGGGCGATATAAGTCATACTGCTTACCAGCATGTCATACTTTGGTTCAGCGGTATTGTTGGATGAAGCGGCCCGGACCGACATTACGCGTACGCTTACGCGAGACTGGTTCTACCGACGTGCTTTGCACACAGGTGGCTGGCGGGTGTCAGGTTCTCCATCTTTAGTTGAACCGAGTGTGGCTACGCCCGGTCCTTGCGAAGGTTAAAACAGCACCAACTTGACAAACTATCGTTGTGGTTTTAATGCGTAGGTAAGAACGGTTCTTGCTAAGCCCGTAGCAGCCACGTAAAACTTGCAACAACAAAGTAGAGGACATCTAACTTGTTTTTGCAGGGCATGTTGTGATGTGATATGGTCAAGACATGATGCTAAATTTAATTGTATGAGATGATCATGTTTTGTAACCGAGTTATCGGCAACTGGCAGGAGCCATATGGTTGTCGCTTTATTGTATGCAATGCAATCGCGCTGTAATGCTTTACTTTATCACTAAGCGGTAGCGATAGTCGTGGAAGCATAAGATTGGCGAGACGACAACGATGCTACGATGGAGATCAAGGTGTCGCGCCGGTGACGATGGTGATCATGACGATGCCTCGGAGATGGAGATGACAAGCACAAGATGATGATGGCCATATCATATCACTTATATTGATTGCATGTGATGTTTATCTTTTATGCATCTTATCGTGTTTTGATTGACGGTAGCATTATAAGATGATCTCTCACTAAATTTCAAGATAAAAGTGTTCTCCCTGAGTATGCACCGTTGCCAAAGTTCGTCGTGCCCAGACACCACATGATGATCGGGTGTGATAAGCTCTTCGTCCATCTACAATGGGTGCATGCCAGTTTTGCACACGCAGAATACTCAGGTTAAACTTGATGAGCCTAGCATATGCAGATATGGCCTCGGAACACTGAGACCGAAAGGTCGAGCGTGAATCATATAGTAGATATGATAAACATAGTGATGTTCACCATTGAAAACTACTCCATTTCATGTGATGATCGGTTATGGTTTAGTTGATTTGGATCACGTGATCACTTAGAAGATTAGAGGGATGTCTTTCTAAGTGGGAGTTCTTAAGTAATATGATTAATTGAACTAAAATTTATCATGAACTTAGTACCTGATAGTATCTTGCTTGTTTATGTTTGATTGTAGATAGATGGCCCGTGCTGTTGTTCCGTTGAATTTTAATGCGTTCCTTGAGAAAGCAAAGTTGAAAGATGATGGTAGCAATTATACGGACTGGGTCTGTAACTTGAGGATTATCCTCATTGCTGCACAGAAGAATTACGTCCTGGAAGCACCGCTGGGTGCCAGGCCTGCTGCTGGAGCAACACCAGATGTTATGAACGTCTGGCAGAGCAAAGCTGATGACTACTCGATAGTTCAGTGTGCCATGCTTTACAGCTTAGAATCGGGACTTCAACGACGTTTTGAACGTCATGGAGCATATGAGATGTTCCAGGAGTTGAAGCTAATATTTCAAGCAAATGCCCGGATTGAGAGATATGAAGTCTCCAATAAGTTGTATAGCTGCAAGATGGAGGAGAACAGTTCTATCAGTGAGCATATACTCAAAATGTCTGGGTATAATAATCACTTAATTCAACTGGGAGTTAATCTTCCGGATGATTGCGTCATTGACAGAATTCTCCAATCACTTCCACCTAGCTACAAGAGCTTCATGATGAACTATAATATGCAAGGGATGGATAAGACAATTCCCGAGCTCTTCGCAATGCTAAAATCTGTGGAGGTAGAAATCAAGAAGGAGCATCAAGTGTTGATGGTCAACAAGACCACTAGTTTCAAGAAAAAGGGCAAGGGGAAGAAGAAGGGGAACTTCAAGTAGAACAACAAGCAAGTTGATGCTCAAGAGAAGAAACCCAAGTCTGGACCTAAGCCTGAAACTGAGTGCTTCTACTGCAAGCAGACTGGTCACTGGAAGCGGAACTGCCCCAAGTATTTGGCGGATAAGAAGGATGGCAAGGTGAACAAAGGTATATGTGATATACATGTTATTGATGTGTACCTTACTAGAGCTCGCAGTAGCACCTGGGTATTTGATACTGGTTCTGTTGCTAATATTTGCAACTCGAAACAGGGACTACGGATTAAGCGAACACTGGCGAAGGATGAGGTGACGATGCGCGTGGGAAATGGTTCCAAAGTCGATGTAATCGCGGTCGGCACGCTACCTCTACATCTACCATCGGGATTAGTATTAGACCTAAATAATTGTTATCTGGTGCCAGCGTTGAGCATGAACATTATATCTAGATCTTGTTTGATGCGAGACGGTTATTCATTTAAATCAGAGAATAATGGTTGTTCTATTTATATGAGTAATATCTTTTATGGTCATGCACCCTTGAAGAGTGGTCTATTTTTGATGAATCTCGATAGTAGTGATACACATATTCATAATGTTGAAGCCAGAAGATGCAGAGTTGATAACAATAGTGCAACTTATTTGTGGCACTGCCGTTTAGGTCATATCGGTGTAAAGCACATGAAGAAACTCCATACTGATGGACTTTTGGAACCACTTGATTATGAATCACTTGGTACTTGCGAACCGTGCCTCATGGGCAAGATGACTCAAACGCCGTTCTCCGGTACTATGGAGAGAGCAACAGATTTGTTGGAAATCATACATACAGATGTATGTGGTCCAATGAATGTTGAGGCTCGTGGCAGATATCGTTATTTTCTCACCTTCACAGATGATTTAAGCAGATATGGGTATATCTACTTAATGAAACATTAGTCTGAAACATTTGAAAAGTTCAAAGAATTTCAGAGTGAAGTTGAAAATCATCGTAACAAGAAAATAAAGTTTCTACGATCCGATCATGGAGGAGAATATTTGAGTTACGAGTTTGGTTTACATTTGAAACAATAAGGAATAGTTTCGCAACTCACGCCACCCAGAACACCACATCGTAATGGTGTGTCCAAAAGTCGTAATCGTACTTTACTTGATATGGTGCGATCTATGATGTCTCCTACAGATTTACCACTATCGTTTTGGGGTTATGCTTTAGAGACGGCCACATTCACGTTAAATAGGGCACCATCAAAATCCGTTGAGACGACCCCTTATGAACTATGGTTTGGCAAGAAACCAAAGTTGTCGTTTCTGAAAGTTTGGGGCTGCGATGCTTATGTGAAAAAGCTTCAACCTGATAAGCTCGAACCCAAATCGGAGAAATGTGTCTTCATAGGATACCCGAAGGAGACTGTTGGGTACACCTTCTATCACAGATCCGAAGGAAGACATTTGTTGATAAGAATGGATCCTTTCTAGAGAAGGAGTTTCTCTCGAAAGAAGTGAGTGGGAGGAAAGTAAAACTTGATGAGGTAACTGTACCTGCTCCCTTATTGGAAAGTAGTACATCACAGAAACCGGCTTCTGTGACACCTACACCAATTAGTGAGGAAGATAATGATGATGATCATGGAACTTCAGAACAAGTTACAACTGAACCTCGTAGATCAACCAGAGTAAGATCCGCACCAGAGTGGTACGGTAATCCTGTTCTGGAAGTCATGCTACTAGATCATGATGAACCTACGAACTATGAAGAAGCGATGGTGAGCCCAGATTCTGCAAAATGGCTTGAAGCCATGAAATCTGAGATGGGATCCATGTATGAGAACAAAGTGTGGACTTTGGTTGACTTGCCCAATGATCTGCAAGCAATTGAGAATAAATGGATCTTCAAGAAGAAGACTGACGCTGATGGTAATGTTAGTGTCTACAAAGCTCAACTTGTCGCAAAAGGTTTTCGACAAGTTCAAGAGATTGACTACGATGAGACCTTCTCACCCGTAGCGATGCTTAAGTATCTCCGAATCATGTTAGCAATTGCCGCATTTTATGATAATGAAATTTGGCAGATGGATGTCAAAACTGCATTCCTGAATGGATTTCTGGAAGAAGAGTTGTATATGATGCAGCCGGAAGGTTTTGTCGATCCAAAGGGAGCTAACAAAGTATGCAAGCTCCAGCGATCCATTTATGGACTGGTGCAAGCATCTCAGAGTTGGAATAAACGCTTTGATAGCGTGATCAAAGCATTAGGTTTTATACAGACTTTTGGAGAAGCCTGTATTTACAAGAAAGTGAGTGGGAGCTCTGTAGCATTTCTGATATTATATGTGGATGACATATTGCTAACCGGAAATGATATAGAATTTCTGGATAGCATAAAGGGATACTTGAATAAGAGTTTTTCGATGAAATACCTCGGTGAAGCTGCTTACATATTGGGCATTAAGATCTATAGAGATAGATCAAGACGCTTAATTGGACTTTCACAAAGCACATACCTTGACAAAGTTTTGAAGAAGTTCAAAATGGATCAAGCAAAGAAAGGATTCTTGCCTGTGTTACAAGCTGTGAAGTTGAGTAAGACTCAATGCCCGACCACTTCAGACGATAGAGAGAAAATGAAAGATGTTCCCTATGCTTCAGCCATAGGCTCTATCATGTATGCAGTGCTGTGTAGCAGACCTGATGTGTGCCTTGCTATAAGTCTAGCAGGGAGGTACCAAAGTAATCCAGGAGTGGATCACTGGACAGCGGTCAAGAACATCCTGAAATACCTGAAAAGGACTAAGGATATGTTTCTCGTATATGGAGGTGACAAAGAGCTCATCGTAAATGGTTACGTAGATGCAAGCTTTGACACTGATCCGGACGATTCTAAATCGCAAACCAGATACGTATTTACATTAAACGGTGGAGCTGTCAGTTGGTGCAGTTCTAAACAAAGCGTCGTGGCGGGATCTACATGTGAAACGGAGTACATAGCTGCTTCGGAAGCAGCAAACGAAGGAGTCTGGATGAAGGAGTTCATATCCGATCTAGGTGTCATACCTAGTGCATCGGGTCCAATGAAAATCTTTTGTGACAATACTGGTGCAATTGCCTTGGCAAAGGAATCCAGATTTCGCAAGAGAACCAAGCACATCAAGAGACGCTTCAATTCCATCCGGGATCTAGTCCAGGTGGGAGACATAGAGATTTGCAAGATACATACGGATCTGAATGTAGCAGACCCATTGACTAAGCCTCTTCCACGAGCAAAACATGATCAGCACCAAGGCCCCATGGGTGTTAGAATCATTACTGTGTAATCTAGATTATTGACTCTAGTGCAAGTGGGAGACTGAAGGAAATATGCCCTAGAGGCAATAATAAAGTTATTATTTATTTCCTTATATCATGATAAATGTTTATTATTCATGCTAGAATTGTATTAAGCGGAAACGTAATATTTGTGTGAATACATAGACAAACAAAGTGTCACTAGTATGCCTCTACTTGACTAGCTCGTTAATCGAAGATGGTTATGTTTCCTAACCATAGACATGAGTTGTCATTTGATTAACGGGATCACATCATTAGGAGAATGATGTGATTGACATGACCCATTCCATTAGCTTAGCACCCAATCGTTTAGTATGTTGCTATTGCTTTCTTCATGACTTATACATGTTCCTATGACTATGAGATTATGCAACTCCCGTTTACCGGAGGAACACTATGTGTGCTACCAAACGTCAGAACGTAACTGGGTGATTATAAAGGTGCTCCACAGGTGTCTCCAAAGGTACATGTTGGGTTGGCGTATTTCGAGATTAGGATTTGTCACTCCGATTGTCGGAGAGGTATCTCTGGGCCCTCTCGGTAGTGCACATCACTTAAGCCTTGCAAGCAATGCAACTAATAAGTTAGTTGCAAGATGATGTATTACAGAACGAGTAAAGAGACTTGCCGGTAACGAGATTGAACTAGGTATTGAGATACCGACGATCGAATCTCGGGCAAGTAACTTACCGATGACAAAGGGACCAAACGTATGTTGTTATGCGGTCTGACCGATAAAGATCTTCATAGAATATGTAGGAGCCAATATGAGCATCCAGGTTCCGCTATTGGTTATTGACCGGAGACGTGTCTCGGTCATGTCTACATTGTTCTCGAACCCGTAGGGTCTGCACGCTTAACGTTACGATGATAGTTTCATTATGAGTTTATATATTTTGATGTACCGAAGGTTGTTCGGAGTCCCAGATGTGATCACGGACTGGACGAGGACTCTCTAAATGGTCGAGACATAAAGATCGATATATTGGACGACTATATTTGACACCGGAAAGGTTCCGGGTGAGATTGGGACAATACCGGATCACCGGGATGTTATCGGAACCCCCCAGGAGGTATATGTGCCTTAGTGGAAAGCAGGGGAAAGGAGCAAGGGAGGGGGCGCGCCCCCCAAGCCCAATCCCAATTTGGGAGGGGGGCCGGCCCCCCTTTCCTTCCTCCCTCCTTCCTCTTCCTTCCCTCTCCCACTCCTAATAGGAAAAAGGGGAGTCCTACTCCCAGTGGGAGTTGGACTCCCCCCTAGGGCGCGCCACCCTCCTTGGCCGGCCCCCTCCTCCACTCCTTTATATACGGGGGCAGGGGGGCACCCCAGAGACACAACAGTTGATCATTGATCTCTTAGCCGTGTGCGGTGCCCCCCTCCACCATAGTCCTCGATAATATTGTAGCAGTGCTTAGGCGAAGCACTACGACGGTAAAACATCAAGATCGTCACCACGCCGTCGTGCTGACAGAACTCATCCCCGACACTTTGCTAGATCGAAGTCCGGGGATCGTCATCGAGCTGAACGTGTGCTAGAACTCGGAGGTGTCGTAGTTTCGGTACTTGATCGGTCGGGCTGTGAAGACGTATGACTACATCAACTACGTTGTGCTAACGCTTCCGCTTCCGGTCTACGAGGGTACGTAGACAACACTCTCCCCTCTCGTTGTAATGCATCACCATAATCTTGCGTGTGCGTAGGATTTTTTTTTGAAATTACTACGTTCCCCAACACGAATTTCCTCCCTCTGCTATGAGGAGAGGGGTGCGGGGCGGTACTCCTCGTTAACGCACGATGGATCGCCGTTCCCGTCGCTTCCGTCTTCACGGTTGAAGCCAGGAGGGCTGCGTGTTCCATTGACCATCAGGACTTCCGCTGCCGGGTCGCTGCTGTCGCACTCGGATGCAGTCTCTACGGAGCCAGTCGACAGATCGAACAGTCCGTAGAGAGTTTCGTCGGGCTCGATCGCCGCGACTTGAGGGGTGGCCGACTGGCGGGCCACCGCATGCTTCACCCACCGCTGAAGCCTCGACCGACCGGAGCGATTGCTCCGGCGGGCCACATGGAGGGGGAAAGCTGCTGGAGTTAACTGATACTGGGTCGACGGCTGCCGCAGGAGGACGCCGCGGACGCACGCGCGAAAGTGTGTCGCCCCGCGGGCGGGGAGCGTGACGGTGTCGAGTGGTGCCTCCTAAAGCCAAGCGGAGTCGTCGGCGACAAACACGAGCGCGCCGAGACGGATCTCGCGGCCCTCAGCCAAACCTCCGCCTGGAACCATGATGAAGGAGATCGGAAAAATTGCAACTTCTAAAACAAGTCGCTAAGACACCTGCCCCACGATGGGCGCCAACTATCGTGGTTCTAGGACTGACAGTAGAATAGGGGGATAGGAATGTAGAGGCAAGAACCTAGCCACGGAGGAGTTGTACGCACGAGTTTTACGAGTTCAGGCCCTTCTCGGAGGAAGTAACAGCCCTACGTCTCGGAGCCCGAAGGCGGTCGACTGAATATATGCGTGTGAATTACAGAAAGTGCGAACCCCTGTCCCAGAGGAGGGGGTGGCTTATATAGAGTACGCCAGGACCCCAACTCCCCTCTGTTACACAAGGTTCAATGCTCATAAAGGAGGGGCGTTACTGGTAACGCCTGTAGTAAAGTGTTGTAAATGTCCATAAAGCTATGGTTTAAGTCCTGACCGTTGCAGAGTGGAGGGTTTCCCATCTTCTGGTGGTCGAGTGTCTTCAAGGTGGTCGAGTGAGCACATCTTCATGGTCGAGTGGATGATGGTTTCTCTTCGACTGCTTCTGATTCTTTGTAGAGATGTCCTTGGGGAGGGTATGTTGGACAGATCCATGACCCTACCCTAGGTACATATCTTCATCACCCGGTTCGTTAGCCCAGGGGGTCGACCGGGGCCTCGTGGGCATTGGTCCTGGTTCGTATGGACCCATTTGTCCCGGTTCTAGGCACGAATCGAGACCAATGGGCCTCGCTCCTGGCCCACAACCATTGGTCCCGGTTCTTGGCTCGAATCGGGACAGAAGGCTGGGGCTTTAGTCCTGGTTCCAGTCACGAACCGGGACAAATGAGTTGCCTATATATACCCCTCGCCCATGAGCATAACACTCCACATTGCTCTATTTTTTCTGGTCGACAAGGAGAGGGCATTTGGGTGCTCTAGCTCACCTCCTATGCACACGAGGTGTTCGATGAAATGCCTGAGCCACGCTAGTTAAGCTTTTTCCTCTCGAAGCTCGACCTCCAAGCTCCATTTTCCCCGAGATTTGTCTAGGTTTAGCGTTCCATCATGTCCCGTCCCCGTCTTCACCACCGTCGATCGCCCACGCCGATCACGTCGCCTGCACCACTGTGGTGAGCCTCTTATCTTCTTCTGAAAGAAAAAAATTCTTACTTTAGATAGATACTTGTCTAATTTTCTTACTTTTATTATTGCTTGTTATTATATAGTGCGATGGTTTTGGTATCCGCCCCCGTCGGCCCTCGTCCTGGCTATGATTCAGATGTGGTATATATTATCTTTTATAACTATTTGGTTCATTTATTGTTTATGACAATTATGCCCATCAAGTTGACATAGATTTTATTTATGTAGGAGGTAGTTGAACCGGAAATTCCAACCGACCCTATTGTTGAGAGGTTAAATTTAGTTGAAGTAGAAAACAATTACTTGAAGGAAAAAATAAAAAAAATTGAGGAGGAGAAGATGATATTGGAGTTGCATGTTGCGGATGTCGTCGATGATCACAAGATCAAGATAGATGCAATGCAGTTGAAGATGAGAAAGATTAAAAAATATGCCATTCATACGAGGCTTGGTATCATTATGCCGTTGGATCAATTTTTACCTTAGTTGTGATTATGATCGCATTTATTGTTGCATTGAAATGCCTAGGTTTCACATAGTTTCAATGTATAGTTTAACTAGATGCTCTAGAGTGCTATATGTTGTTCAGTGAGAACTATGTATGTACTTTGTTTTTAATGTGATGATGAACTTCTATTAATTTGGTCACTTATCTATTTTGTAACAGATGAGTTTTTGTCCGAAACCCTGATACTTCGTAAGAAATTGTCCATTTTGTACAAGAAGTGCATCCAGTTTTTGCCGTAACCCTCTCAACTTTTTAGCACATTCTATGTGGGTGAAATGATGATACCATGCCAACTTTCAACCTTTTTAGAGTTTATTTGTAGTGCTTTTCAATTTCAAGGTCATTCAGCTAAAAAAATCAGTAAATGCATGAAAAATAACAAATGAAGTCAGAAAGGGTTGAAAATTGATGATGTGGCTTTGAATGGTGCATTTTCAACACACAAAAATTCTGGAGTTGAAATAAGTTCAAAAAAATGAAATCCCTTTGTAACAGATGAGTTTTCGTCCGAACCCCTGATACTTCGAAAGAGATTGTCCATTTTGTACACGAAGTGCATCCAGTTTTTGCCGTAACCCTCTAAACTTTTTAGCACATGCTATGTGGGTGAAATGATGATACCATGCCAACTTTCAACGTTTTTAGAGTTCATTTGTAGTGCTTTTAATTTCAGGGTCTTATAGCTCAAAAAATCAGTAAATGCATGAAAAATAACAAATGAAGTCAAAAAGGGTTGAAAATTGATGATGTGGCTTTGAATGATGCATTTTCAACACACAAAAATTCTGGAGTTGAAATAAGTTCAAAAAAATGAAATCCCTTTGTAACAGATGAGTTTTCGTCCGAACCCCTGATACTTCGAAAGAGATTGTCCATTTTGTACACGAAGTGCATCCAGTTTTTGCCGTAACCCTCTCAACTTTTTAGCACATGCTATGTGGGTGAAATGATGATACCATGCCAACTTTCAACGTTTTTAGAGTTCATTTGTAGTGCTTTTCAATTTCATGGTCATCCAGTTAAAAAAATCAGTAAATGCATGAAAAATAACGAATGAAGTCAGAAAGGGTTGAAAATTGATTATGTGGCTTTGAATGGTGCATTTTGAATACAGAAAAGTCTGGAGTTCAAATAAGTTAAAGAAAATGAAACCCCTTTGTAATAGATGAGTTTCCGTATGAAACCCTTATAATTCGAAAGAGATTGTCTGTTTTGTACACAAAGTGCATCTAGCTTTTGCCGTAACCCTCTCAACTTTTATGCACATGCTATGTGGGTGAAATAATGATACCATGCCAACTTTGAACATTTTCAGAGTTCATTTGAAATGTTTTTCAATTTTAGGGTCATTTAGTGCGAAAAGAATGAACTAATAGCAAAAATAATGAACTTAAAATAATCAATTATAATATTATGTTATGATCAACTAAAACAAAACTATAATATTCTAGTATTTTTATAAACCTCTAGTATTTTTTATAAAACAATACTCTAATAGCAAAAGAAATCAACTAAAAAGTTTTTATAAACCTCTAGTATTTTTTAAACTACAATTATATAAAATTTATGAAACTAAAATTATCAAATTATTTTCTGTTAAAAAAATTAATGGCAAAAAGAATTATCATAAAGAATGTTTTTTGTTAAAAACTTTAATAGAAAACTAAAATAACAAAATCTGTTCTTGATTAAAACAGAGATTTAAAATTACCTAAAAATTACCATATTTAATATAATGATAAAACACAATAATGTTAAATAGATGGAAAAAGAATCACTCAAAAATCTATTTTTTTAGTAAACTTATTCACAAACTAGTAATTCACACTAATTTAAAAGAAAGTCTATAATTTTAGTGATCCTACAGCAAAAAAATAAAGAAATAAAGCAAAAAACAAAAGAAAATAAATAATGCAAAAAACAAAAGAAAATAAATAATGCAAAAAACAAAAGAAAAAATAGAAAAAATGTCACCTACTGGGCCACAACGGCCTGAATACGACTAGAAACCCAATTGGGCCAGGATTCAGGCCCGCGGCTCTCCCAGCAGGCCCACAGGCACAAGTGACAGATTAGGCCTGAAAGCCTGCAGTTGAGAGGAGCTCGAGAGGGTGGGCTCAGCAGCGCTTATAAATCACTCTCGAGCTCTTTCAACTAGCGAGGTGGGACTAAATTTTTGACGCCGGCAGCACAAGGCCTTTGGTCCCGGTTGGTGGCACCAACCGGGACTAAAGGGGGGGCATTGGTACCGGTTGGTGCCACCAACCGGTACCAATGCCCCCCTTTGGGCTGCTGAAAAAAGGCCTTTGGTCTCGGTTGATGGCACCAACCGGTACTAAAGGTCGCATTCGTCCCGGTTGGTGTCACGAAGCGAGACCAATGCTTAATCTATATCACTGGCACTTGTGAAATTCATCATTCAGTTCGTCTTCCCCGCCCCAACGACGCTGCCAGGCTACCCTCTGCGCCTCTGCCTCCGACGCCGTCCCGCGCCGCCCCGACGCCTTCCCGCGCTGCCCAGACGGCGTTGCCGCCCCGCACCCCCTGCCTCCTCATCGCCCGTCGCAGCGCCCCACCCGCCCCGGCCTGCCTCCTCGTCTCCCGTCGCCGCCGCGCCCCTCACCGTCGCCACCCCCTGCCTCCTCGTCGCTTGTCGCCGCGCCCCTCACCTTCGCCGTCGCCGTGCCCCTCACCGTCGCCCCCGTGCATGCCCTGCCTCCTCGTCGATCGCCACCCCCTTAGTGAGCTCATATGAATTTTACTAATTTGGATGTGTAGTTAATCTATATGTGTAGGTTAGATGTGTAGTTAATTGAGTTGTTGTAATTGGTTCATAAATGAATATGCAAAAGTTAGATTTTTTATATATAATGCAGATGTATATGTAGTGTATGTATGTATGGATGGATGTGTAGTTATATTATTTTAGTTTATGTTTAGTTTAGTTTTAAGATTAGGAACATTTCATATGTGTAGTTATATTTATTTAGATGTATAGTTAATTTAGATGTTGTAATTTGTTCATAAAAATTGTGCACTTTTGTCTAGAAACTTTATTTTTTTCATATGTACGAAAATGTAGAATGAAAACGAAAATAAACATATAAGAAAAAACAAAGAAAAAAATGAAGAAGGAAAAGAAAACCGCCCGGCCCGGCCACCACCACATTTTCATAAAGTGTTTCCACCGATGACTCCATGTCGCACCGATCGAGCACCCATAGCGAAGCAAGTCTTTTTTTAAGGTAGTTCTTTGTTAAAGTGAGGGGGGCATTGGGAGCACCCCCCGGCCCTCTCGCTCGACCAAAACTCTCGAGGACACCCAAAACCTAGAAAAGAACGATGTCGGTCTCCTACCCCCTCCCGCCGCGCCCCTACCCGATCGACAAACTCTCTTGAGGCCACCCAAATTTACCAAGTTAAAAGAGCGTTGTCGTCGAGGCCACCCCGAACCCTTGAAGCGTTGTTGAGGCCACCCTGGACCCTTAAAGAGTTGTCGAGGCCACCCCAAACCCTAGAGAAGCGTCAAGGCCAGGCCACTAATATGATTCCTTATTGTGCTTAGCTAGTTAGTTCTATGTTTGCCACTAATATATCCATCTATCATGTTTGAATAATAATTGCCATGTTGTAAATATTTGCAGAAACTATGGATGCGCACCCCCGAGACGAAGCAACAGAAGCGGTGTTGGGGGAGATAATCGCACACGGAAGTGATGCTGTCTTGTCGCTTCTCAACGACACATGCACCGATGGTCTGGAAAGACATGATGAAGAAGTAGGCTACGACGACGATGATCAAACAATGGAGGAGGAAGGACACCGTGATGACGGCTCCGGTGACCGAATGGTGGGGGAAGGACACCGTGATGACGGCTCCGGTGACCGAACGGAGTTTGGCCAGGTATATATATTAATTAATTAAGCATGTGCTGACTATAGCTAATTGATGCATTAATTGTTTTTGGTATGTACACATATTAACTCTCTTCTTTTTCTTCTTTTCTAGCCCTCCGGATCGAGCAACACTTCGGTAATGAGACGAGGCCCAAAGAGAAAGTTGCACGTGGATGAAAGGTACACGATCATCGAAATTGATCGCGCTGGCCAACCTCTTGAACCCCTCTGGACCAAGCAAAAATTTAATGCTCAGTGCAGGGTTCTAGATAGGGACATGATCCCGATCAGCATCGAGCAATGGTTGAAGCCTAAGGACAATGACTCTCAGGTGTCCTATGTTAGCGATAGGTAGAAAGCTGATCTTTGGACCGCGCTGCAGGAAAATTTCACCTTCCCGCCAGAGGAGGATCCGAAGAATCCGGTTAAAAAGCGAATGATCAAGGCTTATGCTCTTAAGAAGATGGCTGAGCTATTCAAGAGGTGGAAGAATGAGCTGAAATCATCGTTTGTCGACCAAGACAAGACTCCAGAATTTATCGGCCGATTTGAGAAGATCAAAGATCAGTGGCCCGCATTTGTCACCAAAAAGAAATCTGAGAGAGTAGCGAAGATGTCAGCGACAAATAAGAAAAATGCTGCAAAGAAGAAGCATCACCATCGCACGGGGTTAGGTGGCTACCTGAAAGCCCAGCTGTTGTGGGACAAGGCTGAGAATGACCTCATTGATAAAGGGATCGAACTAGAGACGCGACGCTGGCTAGACCGTTGCAGGACTTGGTTCTTCGGGGTTGGGGGGAAATTGGACCCTTTAACAGGGAAGTGCGTTTGGACCAACGAGCAACTGGACACACCCATTGAGAAGCTTCAGGAGTATATCGAAAAGGCGCGGCAAGGGACGTTCGTTCCGGACAGGGAGAACGATGAGCTCACAGAGGCCCGCCTGAACCTGGTGCAACTTTTCACTGCCGGCCGATTCCAGAAGGATATGCTAGGGTGATGGTGGATGAAATCACAGAAGGATTTGAGGACCTCCAGCTTGACCACCCTACGGGTGACGGGGAGACTCGGCTGTGTTCTTGTCTGAAGACTCCATGCCTATGGCGGAAGGAGCTCATCAACCTTCCGAACTAGACGCCTCCGCCTCCTCCTCCTCCTCCGGCGAGTCAGGGCATTGCGCCTCCTCCACCACCTCCTCCTCCGGCGAGTGATCAGGGCACTCAACCTCCTTCTCCCGTGCGTGGTGGCACTCCGCCTCCTTCTCGGCCTGCGCCCGAGCAGCCGCCAGCCTCCTCCTTCTCCGCCTCGCTAGCAAAGGCGGAAGAGACCCGCCGCCACCCCGGCTGCTCCGGCGCGTCGTAGTCCTTCTCCTCCGCCTCATAAGCAAGCACGAAAGAAGACAGCCGCAACCTCTCCGTCTGCTCCGGCGTCTAGCAGTACAACCAGAGGCGGGAGGCAATACAGATTTGGTCCACCTCTGAAGCCTCTAGAGAAGTTACCGTATGAGAGGACCGTGGAAGAAAATGCGAAGATCGTGGAAAATAAGTGAAGGACTTCTTTGAAGGGTGAAAGCAAAGATACATCCACCTCCGGAGGAGAAGGTAGGCCGGGTGAAAGCAAAGCGCACTCTCGATGCCCTGAGGAAACCACCAAAGTCTCCGCTGAAAAACAACTATGAGCGCATTACTGCAAAGGTATATATCGAAGTCGAGCGGTCAAGAAATACTATCAGTGATCGATGGTTAGCAGAATGACGAGTTGGGAAAAAAATTGCCCAGCTTGGCGAACAAGCGGACCAATCGTGCCCCCCGCTCAAGGTCTCTAGCGATATCGTCGCTAATGATCCAAGGATGGTGCCCGGTTATAGCAACCTTGAAGATTACCTGCCCGACGATGTACATTATGATTTCTTGGAGGTGGAAGAACACTAATACCATTATGGGAAGCCTTGATAACCCACAAGTATAGGGGATCGCAACATCTTTCGAGGGTAGAGTATTCAACCGAAATTTATTGATTCGACACAAGGGGAGCTGTTGGGGATATTACTACTGGGCGTAAACCGGCCTATCTGGGCCAGGTTAACTTCGTCAGTAGTCAAGTATGTTAAAGCCCAAGAAGAGAGAGGAAGGCTCAAGGCCCATGGTCGGTTCAAGGCCTGTAGCCGTAAACCGGCGTTAGTAGTTAACTTGTATTGTAAGTTAGGAATAAATAGAGACCAAACCGGACACATCTATGAGCCGGTATTGGGACTCCATAAGCCGACAGGAGTCACCCGTGTATATAAGGGGACGACCCGGCAGCGGTTCAAGGACAAGAGACAACAACTCGACACATAGGCGAAGCTTGTTTGCTCCCTAGTCATCGAAACCCCATCAATTCCATCACAACTAGACGTAGGCTTTTACCTTCATTGAAGGGGCCGAACTAGTATAAACTCTCTTGCGTCCCTGTGTCCGCTTTAACCCCTTCAAGCTAACCCATCACGATGGCTCTATGACTAAGTCCTTTCTCTAGGACATCTGCCGTGACAAAACCACGACAGTTGGCACCCACCGTGGGGCTATCGCACGATGGTTTCCGCTTCTTGGAGGGCCGCTTTGAAGGACTCGAGGGCTACGCTGTAGGCCGGATGACTAAGAGTCGTCGCGACAAGCTCTACATCGACGACGCAGGCTGGGGCCCCGAGGCAGGCTCAATTGAGTATGGGTACCGGGTCCCCTTTGGTGGCATTCACGTTTTCATTGGCAAGATCGGTGAACCGGGCCCTGAGCCAGACATCTGCACCGACCTCGTCGAGATGGCTCAGCGTGCGCGATCCGCCCGGGCTAAACCGGCCATGAAGCGTGCCTTTGTGGGAGTCATCCATAGAGGAAGTTATGAGGATGGATCGGAATCTCGCGGCGATGCCGTCGTTTGTTCTGATGATGAGTCATCGACCGGAGAAACCGAATCTCTTTATCAGCTACAAGACGGCCGGATTGGGGGCTGTTCTGATGGCGACAGTATTCCGGACACCTCTGATCTGCCCAACCGGGTTGGAATATTCATGACTGGCACACAAGCAGTGCTTCATTCTTCGATCGCTGCGGCAACGACCTCCAGTTCAGCAGCGGCAACGGCTGCCGGGGCAGGAGGCCCTGTGCGCCCGCCGGCTCAGGTTCTATCAGAACTATTTGATGCGTTGGCTGTGCTTATGGCGGAGGTTAATCTGCCGGATTAGGACGTTCACAACACGGAGATTGCAAAGGTAAAGGAACAGATCACCCAGGCCAAGGCGGATCTGGCGGCTGAGGACACCAGGATGGCCGCAGAGCGGGCCGCTTTAGACGCACAGGCCTACAAGCTTATGTTGGACCAGAGTGCGTCGCATGAAGTCATGAGGAGGAAGCACCGATCCCGCTTACCTCCGGTTTTCGAGGCCAGAGACCTTTTGAACACTCCAGGACCAAGAGCCGGCAATCCGCTGGAGGGAAACCGGGCAGAATCCCCTGGGACCGGTGCACCGGTTCAGCCTCGTCAGACGGACCCGCCTTGTCAAAACACTGTTATACCTTAGGATGCTTTAATACCTCCGGGTCACTACTCCAACCCAATGGACAATCTTGTTGCCGCTGCTGCATGGCTGGAGGCCATTCCAATTGAAGGTGACTCGCCGCAGGTAGTAGAGACGCGACGGGTCAAGGAACTTCTGAGGACAGCTTTGGCCCAACAGGAAGCGTACTCGTACAGCCGCGACCGGATCCACTCGATCCCCGTCCAAGCCAGAGCTATAGCAGACATATGGATGAACCAGCAGTGTCGAGTAATGAACAACGTGGAGCACCCCGTGGCAACAACCCGATGGGTGGTGCTGATGACGCTTAGGAAGTGGTGAACCGGGCCCGACCGCGCAGGGAGGCCGAGTTAGCCGCACAACATCAAGCTCGGCAGCTCACACCGGTTCGTCCAACCACCTTGACTGAACCTGGTCTTACTTCTAGTTCTTTGGGGGTGCCTTGCCTTATCCCCGCTTTACGCAACGTGCGCCTGCCCAAGGATTTCAAAGGCCCGCGCAAGGTACCAAATTACACGGCGGATCAACCTCCAGAGACATGGGTGGAGAGCTATGAGATGGCCATGGAGATGCTTGATGTGGATGACGCGGCGTGTGCGAAGTACTTCACCATGATGCTTGAAGGAACGGCCTATACTTGGTTAAAAAGCTTGCCGGCTAATTCTATCAGTTCATGGGCCCAATTACGAGCCCGGTTTATCAGCAATTTCAAGGATACCTGTAAACAGCCTATGTCGATAGTGGACTTAGCTGCATGAGTCCGGGAGGAAGGAGAATCAACGACTCATTGGGTGCGCCGGGTTTCACAAGTGTTGCACTCATCAGACCGCATCAACGCTAACACCGCAGTATTAACCCTAGAAGGCAACTGCCGGTTTGGGCCCCTAAAGCTGAAGTTGGGATGGATGAAGCGTCATTGCACTGACATGGGGACCCTCATGGCCGCTTTGGTGAAATATTCTTATTCTGATAGTACCAAGGATCCCGAATCTGATGATGACAAGATAGGGAATGGAAAGAAGAACAGCAGCTCCAAAGGCCAGCAGCATCACTGGGCAGGCAATGGTGGTGGAGGCAAGCGTAAAGCGGATGGTAACATGGACTTTGTGGCTAATACCAACGCACAGGACAATGGCCAGCCATGCAAGGGTAGACCAAAAAATCGTAATGGAGCGCCCAACCCTAACCCAAACCACCTAAACTATCTGCTAAGCCAGCCCTGTCCAAGACATGGGACGAAGGAGGCGCCAGCGAACAACCTTTGGAAGGATTGCTTTATTATGCAGGAGTTCAAGAATTCTAATAATTTCCGGTACGATCACGAATCTGGCGGTGGCTCAGGATCCGGGTCGGGTTACGGTGGAGGAAGTTCCGGTTCAGGATTCAATGGTAATCCGGGCGGACATAATGGTCAAAATAGTCAGAAGAACCAGGGTGGTTACAACCAACAGCAGCAACAGTCAGGCTACCAGAGCAACCCAAAGCAGTTGAGTAGTGGGCAGTACCATGTCTTCACCACTAGCTTGGACAAGCGAGACCGGAAGTTTCAGAGGCGGGTGGTCAACTCTGTTGAACCGGCCGTACCCCGTTATCTACGTTGGTCTGAACAACCAATCATATGGAGCAGAGAGGATCACCCACCCCAGGTCGATAATCCGGGTCAGTTGGCTCTGGTGGTGGCGCCTCAGGTGGGAAGTTATAAGTTCACCAAAGTGCTCATGGATGGAGGTAGCAGCATTAATATCTTGTACTATGAGACCTTCCGTCGTATGGGACTGATAGATAAAAATCTTAAACCGTCTAATACGGTGTTCCATGGTGTAGTACCTGGCAGATCGGCATATCCTGTTGGCCAGATAGCTCTGGAAGTGGCCTTTGGGGATGACCATGATTCCAGGTCGAAGACATTGACGTTTGAAGTTGTGAAAATCCAGAGTCCATGTCACGCCCTATTTGGGCGACCGGCTTACGCCAAGTTTATGGCACGACCCTATTATGTGTATTTGCAGCTCAAGATGCCAGGTCACAGGGGGACAATAACGGTTCACGGAAGCCGCAAAATCGCTTTGGAATGCGAGGAAGGAGATGCGGTTTATGCAGAGTCGGTTTGTATCACCGAGGAGTTGAAGTACTATAAAGACAATGTTGATCTGGCGAACATGACTCCGTTGAAGAAGCCAACTATGGAACATGATCCGGCCCTGAAGTTCAAATCGGCAGCAGAAACTAAGCTTGTTGACTTCGTACCTGGCGATTCGTCCAAGCAGTTCAGCATCAGTGCCAACTTGGATCCGAAATAGGAAAGCGCGCTCATCGAGTTCATCCGTGAGAATCGGGACATTTTTGCATGGAAGCCCTCTGACATGCCAGGTGTACCGAGGCAACTCGCTGAGCACACACTTAATGTGGATCCTAAATATAAACCGGTGAAACAGTTCCTCCGCCGGTTTAACGAAGAAAGACGCAAGGAGATTGGAGAAGAGGTAGCCAGGCTCTTAGCAGCTGGCTTTATTGTTGAAGTTTTTCACCCTGAGTGGCTTGCCAATCCGGTGCTGGTCCTCAAGAAAAACGGCACCTGGCGCATGTGTGTGGATTACACAGACCTTAATAAGGCTTGTCCAGCAGATCCTTTTGCCCTCCCCCGTATTGATCAAATTATTGATGCTATGGCGGGTTGTGAGCGTTTAAGTTTTTTGGATGCGTATTCTGGCTATCATTAGATCAAAATGGCAGTTAAGGACCAGGAGAAGACAACATTTATAACCCCCTTTGGAGCCTTCTGCTATGTGTCTATGCCCTTCGGGCTCAAGAGTGCCCAGGCAACTTACCAACGGTGTGTACAAAATTTTCTTCACAAGAAGATTGGCCGTAATGTACATGCTTACGTGGATGATATCGTGGTTAAGTCCAGGGAGAAGGAGACTCTGATTGATGATTTGAAGGAAAGCTTTGATAACCTGAGAACATACAAGATGATGCTTAATCCGGACAAGTGTGTCTTTGGTGTATCGGCGGGCAAGCTATTGGGTTTTCTGGTGTCCAACAGGGGAATTGAGGCTAATCCGGAGAAGATCACTGCTATCACCTCCCTGGCTAAACCGAAGTGTATCAACGATGTTCAACACCTGGCAGGCTGGATTGCTGCACTAAGCCGGTTTATCAGTCGCCTTGGTGAGAAGGCAATCCCTTTGTATCAGATGTTGAAAAAGACGGATTAGTTTGTCTGGAGTTCTGCTGATGATGAAGCATTTGAGGACTTAAAGCGGCAATTGGCCAATCCGCCTGTGCTCGCTGCTCCCATTGACAAGGAGCCGTTACTGCTATATGTTGCTGCTAATGCTCGGGCGGTCAGCGTGGCTATTGTGGTGGAGCGAAAGGAGGCAGGTAAGGAGCATCCGGTTTAACGTCCGGTCTATTATAGCAGCGAGGTGCTCATTGAGTCCAAGCAAAGGTATCCGCATTGGCAGAAGCTGGTGTATGGAGTTTTTATGGCAAGCCGGAAGCATAAACAATATTTCCAAGGGCACCCAATTACGGTGGTCAGTTCTGCTCCTTTGGGAGATATCATCCAGAACCGGGAAGCAACTAGCGGATTGCAAAGTGGGTCATAGAGCTGGGGCCGTACGGTTTGAAGTATGTGCCTCGGACAGCGGTTAAGTCTCAAGCACTTGTTGATTTCATCAATGATTGGACGGAAATGCAAGCACCTAAAGAAAAGCCGGATCACACGTATTGGACCATCCATTTTGACGGATCCAGGCAGTTGGAAGGCTCGGGGGTTGGAGTCGTATTAACTTCCCCACGAGGTGATAAGTTTTGTTATGTTCTCCGCTTAATGTTCCCTTGTACTAACAATGCAGCTGAGTATGAAGCCTTGCTCCATGGTCTCCGGATGGCTAAGGAGATGAATCTAAGTCGAGTTAAGTGCTTCGGTGACTCGGACCTTGTGGCTCAGCAAGTGTCTGGCACTTGGGACTCCAAGGATCCACTCATGGCAGCGTATCGTCGGGAGGTGGGTATTGTTGCAGGTTATTTCAAAGGCTATCAGGTGGACCACGTGGACTGGCGGAAAAATGAAGCGGCGGACGCTTTAAGCCGGCTGGGCTCTCAGCACAAACCGGTCCCGCCCAATGTTTTTCTGGATGTGCTGCACAACCCGTCGGTCAAGATCCCTGGTGAAGAGGACTTGGCTATTCCTGATCCGGAGGCTCAATTGGTGGCGGCTATTCATGTTATTCTGGATTGGACGCTTCCTTACCTGGCGTACATGAACCGGGGCGAGTTGCCAGAGGATGAGATTCTGGCCTGGCAGATAATCCGGCGATCCAAGTCCATGGCTATCATCAACCGCGAGTTGCATCATTGCAGTGTATTAGGAGCTTTTCAATGCTGCGTGTCTCCTGAAGAAGGCCGTGAAATTTTGCGTGAGATACATGAAGGAGATTGTGGTCACCACGCCGGTTCAAAGTCTCTGGTGGCTAAAGCGTTTCGCCATGGCTTCTATTGGTTAACCGCTCATGCTGATGCGGAGGATCTGGTCAGACGATGTGATGGTTGCCAAAGGTTTTCAAGATGTGCTCATGTACCAGCTCAAGAGTAGAGAATGATTCCAATTACTTGGCCGTTTGCGACTTGGGGGCTGGATATGGTTGGGCCTTTCAAAAGATCCAAAGATAAGAAGACCCACCTCCTAGTGGCGGTTGACAAGTTTACAAAGTGGGTGGAGGCAGAACCTGTTAGCAAGTGTGATGCGGCCACGGCGGTTCAATCCATTAAAAAAGTGATTTTCCGGTTTGGCTTTCCACACAGTATCATCAGAGATAATGGTACCAATTTGTCCAAAGGTGCTATGAAAGAGTTCTGCGAACGGGAGCACATCCGGCTCGATGTTTCATCAGTGGCACATCCACAGTCCAATGGTCAAGCAGAAAGAGCTAATCAAGAGATCTTGAGAGGCATCAAGCCCCGGCTCATGGTTCCTTTGCAGAGAACGCCGGGTTGTTGGGTAGAAGAATTACCATCTGTGTTATGGAGCATCAATACAACGCCCAACAGATCAACAGGATACACACTATTCTTCATGGTTTATGGAGCCGAGGCGGTTCTTCCCAGTGATATCCGTCATGATTCACCTCGTGTAACGGCTTATATTGAAGCGGACAACGAGACAGCACGGCAAGATGCTTTGGACCGGTTGGATGAAGAGTGTGATATCGCAGCCGCCTGATCAGCGATTTACCAGCAGGATCTTCGTCGTTATCACAGTCGCCGAGTCAGAACCAGAACCTTTCAGGAAGGAGATTTGGTGCTTCGGCTCATCCAAGATCAGACTGATATGCATAAGTTATCCCCACCTTGGGAGGGGCCTTTCGTGGTCAGCAAGAATCTGCACAACGGGTCATACTATCTGATCGATATTCGAGAACATAAGGACTCACGTACATCAGAGGAGGAGACCAACAGGCCGTGGAACATAGCTCATCTTCGGCCTTATTATACCTGAGCAATTGGTTCTACTTATGTACATATTACAACGATGTATATATTAACTATAATAAACCGGAACCTCAGCTAAAGCGGGGTATCTGTTCTTTTACATCATGTGTGGTTACACGGAGTTGCTCTAAAGCGGCTTCCGGTTTACCCCTTGAGTTCGCTTTGCTAAAAGCATCGTGTTATATCACTTGGAGGATTGGTCGTGTCCGAACCAATACCATGCCTCTTGATAGGCGAGAGCCACCAGATCACTTGGGGACTTGGTCATGTCTGAACCAGTCATGCCTCTTGGTTGGCTTAAGGCCACAAAATCACTTGGGGGCTTGGTCGAACCCGAACCATGACCATGCCACTTGATCGGCATAAATGCAACGGTTTCATTTGGGGACCTGGCTGACTAGAACCATAGTTACACCTAACGGGATCTTGGTCGTGTTCGGCCATGGTAACACCATCTAATCAGCTCAAATAAACCTTTTTTGCAACGTTTTGTCATTGCACTTGATTTACACTTTTCTTTGAAGGGTTTTTTTGATTTTTATTGCGTTTCTTAAAACGACAAAGTTTTTTAACAAATCAATTGACGGAACACAGTTCACGTCAATTCGGAGACTATTTGCCCGGTTTGATCCTTGTTGTTAACATCCTCTTATGGAGTAACACGGTGTTTATTATAACCCGGCACGGTTTACATGGTAAACTAGCGTAATATATATACAGGAGCTGTTATCTCCTCCAACAGTGTGTGTTTGCAAAACTCCGCTTCAAGATTGGCTAAGCCAACTTCACGCTCAACGATGGCAGACATCATATTCCACCTGACGGTACAACTGCGGTGGCACTTGACGAATTTTTCATTTCAGAAAGTGTTTTGGAAAGTTCATTACCACAGGAAGAACAAATTATGCACGAAGGCATATCAACATCAAAGGTATCAGCTAGCCTATTACAAGGCAACATGGTTCCCATAATAATATAATTGTTTTTCGCAAAGGAGAGGCGGTTTTAAAACCGGCTTCCGGTTCAAGCTTGGTCACCAGCCTGGCCTGATGGTTGTGGGTCATCCCTCGCCGCTTCAGCCTCCGTTTCTCTACCCAGTGGCTGGACATCCACAGTTGTCCAGTCGATTCCCATTAATGCTTGAAAAAGAGCTTCATCATGGATCAGCAATGACGGGTCAATATCGGGAGTGTAAGTATGCTTACAGATTGGAGGGATCAGATTTTCCGATTCATGGATTGGTGCGGCTATTCGCTTGTTCTGACTGTCATATTGGGCTTGATAATGAGGCAAGTCTGCTTCCTCATCCAATTGACAAGCTAGCGGACGTACCTCCCGGTTTATTGCTCGCAGATCCGCTTCACCAAATTCTGACCCGTCTTCCTTCAAGCTGGGATAGCCCTGAGCCGCTTCAATAGGATCAAAATCCGGCACCTAGGCTTTTGCCCGGATTAAGGCATTGATTGCACCAGTTCGAGCAGCAGATTTCTTCAGCTCTTCAACCCGGGCAGGAAGCACCGACAGTTTCATCAGAGTATCTTGAATCAAAGTGGGCGCCGGTTTGTTATGAGATGCGGTACAGATGATCCGCTGGGCACCAGTATACAATTGTTCAACCAATGTATAGACGGCTTTCAGTTTCTTCCGCACATCTGACCCCAAGTGACCAATGCGTGTCCCTGAAATACCATAAAGGGTTAATAAACCAGCGACTCTGTAAGAAGGCAGAGCCAATTCAGAAGGCAAAGTGGATTACCAAAGATAGCAGTAGTCATGGCATGCACGTGCCGCTTTATGCTGGTCAGCTCATCCGCCACTGGTTTTAGTGCAGCCTCGGCATCCTCTGCTCGTTTGATCAAAGCAGACTTTTCAGTGGCCCAATCCGCCCGCTTCTTCTTGAAGCTCTCCTTAAGCTGTTCCATGGCGCTTAAAGCGCTGGCCAATTCCTCTTTTGCTTTGGAGGTTTCAGCCTGTTGGGTTTTCAGTTTTTCTTGGAGATCGGTGACTTGGTTTTCTTTCGTCTTCAGCTCCACCTGCATGCATACAGATATATGCTTCAACAAATCGGTATAAGGATTCAAGTACCAATCACATAACAAGTTATGCACTTAGCACTTGGGGGCTAATGCATATTCGATCTTCATCTTTCAATTGCTTACAAAGTTCCAAGATCAATACAAGTATTCAACTTGGCACTTGGGGGCTAATGGCTATTTGCTCGTATATATTCTGATGCGGCAATTTCAATTACTTAAAGTACCGATTTAACTACGTTAAGTTGAACCGGCCCTTGGGGGCTACATCAGCGAATTTCAAAGCACCAAGATTTATATTGGTAAGTCCCGGTTTGAAAGAATATTACAAACCGGCCCTTGGGGGCTAGGAGAGTCAGCAAGAATTGAAGCATACAAGCAGGAAGGAGCATATGGAAGTTACCTCATATTTCTCTTTCATCATATTAAACAGACCGGCTTCATAGTCGTGACTGGTATACAACCAGTTCAGATAGCCGGAATGGATATCTTGGGCGTTCAGAGCAGCATAAGTCATCAGATCAGCGTTCCACTTACCTTTGCCAAAGGCAGCAAATTCTTCCTTAGCAGAATGTTTGGATAAAGCGACAGGATTGCTTGGCTGAGTATGGCTAGTGCCAGTAATGACAACCTCATCATCCTGGGTACCGCCAGTTTGCACTGGGGCTGTTGGCTTGTTAGTAGGTTTTGCTGGACCGGTGGAGCTTTCAATCCGGATGGAACCTGTGGGCTGATTGACAGGACCTGAGGCGTCAGTAGGTCTCTCTTCAGCAATAAGATCATCGTCTTGCTGCGGTGGATCATTGGGTATATCCTCAGGAATAGCCGTTTCAAGATTGGGTGTCTTGCCTGGTTCAAGAACGACATCTTCTTCGGCCGCTTTGTCCAGGCGGGCCTTCTTGCTTGGCCTAGGTTTGGCCCTGAGAAGAATAACAAATCAAATACAGCATATGTTCTAAGGCGATGTACTGCAAATATCACAATAAGTATAGCTTACCCAAGCACCGTTTTGAGCGGTGGGAGCTGAGTAGCCGATGACTCGCCAGAAGATGAGTGGGAAGTAACCTGGTAATTGGAGTCAGACGGATTAAGAGGTTGACGAAAGCAGCCCACTTTAGGATAAGCACTGACAAGCAAATTAGAGACCTCTGAATGGCGTTTCCGAACCGGACTGTTCCGTAAACCGGCGGAGGTAACTACCTGGCCGCTGTGTCGGGTTGTGCGACGAGCTTCGTGTTGTTGGGTCTTCATAAGAAATTTAGGATCCAAATAAGCAAGAGGATGAGAAAATTTAACTTTCCGGTTTTCCTGACGGATTTTTTGTGAAGGAAAAGTTTCTGAATGGGAAGAGAGAATAATTACCTCTGCAACATCCATGTGGCTGGCTTCGGCATCATCCTGACAAATATCATCATCAATAAGACGCATGAAAAATAAACCAAGTGAGTCAAGCTCTACCTCAATGTCCGGATTATCCCCATCATCATCAGGGGCCGGATTAGAAGATGCAGTGGTTCTTTTCCTGTGGGCAGTCTTCTTCACAGCTTTAGTCTTTTGCCGAGTTGCTCTTTCCGGTTTGTCTGGTTTTTCTATTTTCTCCTGCGGCAGTTTCTTGCTCCAAAAGGATCATTGCCCTGATTACACAGACACTGATATTAAACAAAGACCAGATATATCATTAACAGATTCAGCAAAAAGAAAAATCAAAGTCTTACAGCTGGCGGTTTGTTGGTGGCATAGAAGGGAAGCAGGCCGTTTCTAGGACAGGCGTGTTCCGGTTCATTCAGCATCTTATTCACAGCCTCTATGATTTTTTCATCGGTGAGCTGGATTTTGGAATGTCGCAGTGGGTCATCAACACTGCCAGTATACTCGCACATCAAACCGGAGCACTGACTAAGGGGCAGTATGCTCCATGATATCCAACAGCGAGCGAGATCAACCCCTGTTAAACCGTTGGCCATAAAGGCTCTGAGCTTTGACAGTTGAGGAACATATTTACTTCTCTCCTGAGTAGTCAATCTTTGTGGAAAAGGGTGTGTATTGCTGAGCCGCTCCGGACGAAAGCCAGGCATGGGATTCTCACCAGTAGGGGAGGTGTCTTTGCAGTAGAACCATGTCTGATTCCATTCTTTGGGGTGGCTATGCAGTTTGGCGTGAGGGTATGTGACCTCTTTCCTTTTCTGAATCGCCACGCCACCCAACTCCGTATTGGAGCCGTCAGTAAACTCAGTACGGCGGTTTAGATGGAAAAGGTCTCTGAACAATTCCACTGTGGGCTCCTCTTGAAAGAACGCTTCACAGAGCACTTGGAAGTGACACATATTTGTAACAGAGTTGGGGCCAGTATCTTGTCGATGGATCTGGAAATCGGCTAAAACATCCCGGTAAAATTTAGAACCGTCCGTCTTAAAGCCCCGGGCTAAGTGATCTACGAAAACAACAACCTCTCCTTCTCGAGGTGTGGGAGGGCATTCTTTGCCAGGAGCCCTCCAATGGATGGTATCTTTGCTGCCTAAAGCGCCAATCAGGACTTAATCGTCCAGTTCAGCCTCTGTGACGCGAGAAGGAACCCAATTGCACTCATACACTTGCTTGGCCATGATGGAATCTACAAGGTAGAAGATCCCGGATCAAAAATGCATTTGATCAAGATACATTGGTATGGGCACTATTAAACCGGAGACAGAACTATCTGAACCGGAGTTTTATGAAGCAACAAGCATCTGGCGGTTCAATAAGGGGACTAATGGCATATACCGGTTTGGAAAAATTTTCTATAAGGCTAAACCGCCTGATCTAAGCATTGCGGATGGACAAGTACGCAGAAATAGGTTTCACAAGATTTCCTTATAGCATTGGATCTGAAGCAAGTTCAGAAAAAGAGATAAATACTTAGAGGTTCAAAGGAGCAGTACCGAACCAATGAGCAAAACATTCATATAGATCTATGGTTTGAGATGCATAAGTGAAGGCAAAGGTCAAACAACTATCATTGCACAGAGTAAAGATTTGCGGATTCATCTAAAGATCTATCGTATGAGCAAGAGGCAGACGATGAACACTGAAGAACTGCGAAACCTTAGGTCAGATCTGCAGGGGAAAGGATAGAAGATTTACCGGAGCTAAGGAAGATGCAGAAGGTTGCCGCGATGTTCTGGTGCGCACAGGTTGATGCAGCAGCCAAGGATGAGGCAGAGGTCGACGGTGGTGGCGGAGCTCCGAGGCTGGCGACGCGAGGAAGACGAAGAAGGCACGGAAGGAGAAAAGAAATGACCCTTCGGTCATATTTATAAGGCGAAAGAACATGAGTCAGGCGCGACAATCAAGGGGCCACAAAACGGAGTTGTCGCCTCGATTTCCGCCGATCTATTAAACAAAGAAGCATAATGGATAGCTTCGTTATGACAGGTGACGTCACTCCGGTTTACAGAAATCAGAGAAGATGACATCATGGCGGTTTACCAATTTATAAGAAGATGTTGAAGATGAAGCTTTTATTAAAGAATTGACATGAACCCGTTCAAATCAATCTGGGGCCTAATGTTGGGGATATTACTACTGGGCGTAAACCGGCCTATCTGGGCCGGGTTAACTTCGTCAGTAGTCAAGTATGTTAAAGCCCAAGAAGACAGAGGAAGGCTCAAGGCCCATGGTCGGTTCAAGGCCTGTAGCCATAAACCGGCGTTATTAGTTAACTTGTATTGTAAGTTAGGAATAAATAGAGACCAAACCGGACACATCTATGAGCCGGTATTGGGACTCCGTAAGCCGACGGGAGTCACCCGTGTATATAAGGGGACGACCCGGCGGCGGTTCAAGGACAAGAGACAACAACTCGAGACATAGGCGAAGCTTGTTTGCTCCCTAGTCATCGAAACCCCATCAATTCCATCACAACTAGACGTAGGATTTTACCTTCATTGAAGGGGCCAAACTAGTATAAACTCTCTTGCGTCCCTGTGTCCGCTTTAACCCATTCAAGCTAACCCGTCGCGATGGCTCTACGACTAAGTCCTTTCTCTAGGACATCTGCCGTGACAAAACCACGACAGGAGCCAAAGAATATTCTCGAGTATTAGCAGCTGAGTTGTCAATTCAACCACACCTGGAAACTTAGTATCTGCAGCAAAGTGTTTAGTAGCAAAGTAATATAATAGTGGTGGTAGCGGCAACAAAAGTAAAGACAGCAAAAGTAATGTTTTTGGAATTTTGTAGTGATTGTAACAGTAGCAGCGGGAAAGTAAATAAACGTAAACCAGTATATGGAAAACTCGTAGGCACCGGATCAGTGATGGATAATTATGACGGATGGGGTTCATCATGTAATAGTCATAACATAGGGTAACACAGAACTAGCTCCAATTCATCAATGTAATGTAGGCATGTATTCCGTATATAGTCATACGTGCTTATGGAAAAGAACTTGCATGACATCTTTTGTCCTACCCTCCCGTGGCAGCGGGGTCCTATTGGAAACTAAGGGATATTAAGGCCTCCTTAGAGAACCGGAACAAAGCATTAGCACATAGTGAATACATGAACTCCTCAAACTATGGTCATCACCGGGAGTGGTCCCGATTATTGTCACTTCGGGGTTGCCGGATCATAACACATAGTAGGTCACTATAGACTTGCAAGATCGCATCAAGAACTCACATATATTCATGAAAACATAATAGGTTCAGATCTGAAATCATGGCACTCGGGCCCTAGTGACAAGCATTAAGCATAGCAAAGTCATAGCAACATCAATCTCAGAACATAATGGATACTAGGGATCAAACCCTAACAAAACTAACTCGATTACATGATAAATCTCATCCAACCCATCACCATCCAGCAAGCCTACGATGGAATTACTCACGCACGGAGGTGAGAATCATGAAATTGGTGCTAGAGGATGGTTGATGATGACGATGACGACGAATCCCCCTCTCCGGAGCCCTGAACGGACTCCAGATCAGCCCTCCCGAGAGGTTTTAGGGCTTGGCGGCGGCTCCGTATCGTAAAACGTGATGATTTCTTTTCTCTGATTTTTTTTCTCTCCGAAAGAAAATATATAGAGTTGGAGTTGGCGTTAGAGGGCATCCAGGGGGCCCACTAGTTAGGGGGGCGCGCCCTGGGGGGGCGCCCCCCATCCTCGTGAGAAGGGTGTGGGCCCCCTGGTCTTCATCTTTGGTGAGGATTTTTTATTTTTTTTTTCTAAGATGTTCCGTGGAGTTTCAGGTCATTCCGAGAATATTTGTTTTCTGCACATAAAACAACATCATGGCAATTCTGCTGAAAACAGTGTCAGTCCGGGTAAGTTCCATTCAAACCAGACAAGTTAGAGTCCAAAACAAGGGCAAAAGTGTTTGGAAAAGTAGATACAACGGAGACGTATCAAGCCTCTTGTCAAAGATGAAAAGTCTCTAACAACGATGATGCGAAGATTCCATGATTGGTACATGAAAACCCGCAGAGAGTTTGGGGGGATGAATACTTTGTATCTGAGAGTTAAAGAGGAGCACGACCTCGTTGGAATTGATTTGTTGACTATTCCATTTGAGGAGTTCTTCCAGTGGTTCAATCAAAAGGCCCTCGATAAATTAACGGTCACTTGCTACTGTCTGTAAGTACTACTTCTGTCATTAAGTCTCTATATATAGCTCAGCTCTTTCATTGCATGTATATATGATTATCCTCACTATATTATGCAGATTGAAGATAGTCGAGTGCAGAAAAGCAGAAATGTATGGTATTGGGTTCATTAACACAAATCTCATAGATGAATTTCAGGTTAAAAAGAACACCGATGATGCTGAGGCCAACTTGCTCAAATCATTGATAATAAATCAAAACAAAGATAAAAATACTCTTTTCTTACAACTTTGAGTGAGTGTTACTGTCTTGTACATATTCGGTTTCCCTTATTACTCGAGCGAGGTTATAGTAATGTAATTGATGAGTTATGCATGTGTGCGCAACTTCCACTATATTCTCCTGGAGATTAAGCTTGAGCAGGGACTAGTAACTATCATAGACTCGAGATGAAAGGTCCCGAGACCTATGCGGACATGACTAAAATTCTCAACAAGTAAGATCAATCGATCATTATCGCACCATATCGGCAACTTTTTGTTCCTTTCCTGATATCTCAAGTAATAATTATTTTCTTTGTCTTGCAGGGTTTGGAAAAAGTTCACCGAAGAAGCTCCGGGACTGCCAAGGGAGCTGCGATATACATACCCGAAAGTAAGTACTACTAGCTAGCTAGTTCCGCGCATCTCCCGTTGATTCTAGCTACTTTCGTCAATGCCATTTATAATGCTTCATTATCAGTTTGATTGACCTCCATTTCTTGTAAAGTGCTTGTGCCAGGAACAAGGGAATGATCACTGTGGATACTATGTGTGCGAGTTCTTCTACAACGCGACTTGCAAAGATAAGCGGGGCTACTCTAAAAGACAATTTGATGTGCGTAAGCAATAATATTCACAATTTCATTTTATTACACCATCATTTCTGTTGAGTTTCATTCATATATATGTGTTAACCCACTTCTTCAAATTAGACATGGGAGATGCGGAATGAACTCCTACCAGAAGATCGCATGAAATCAATTCAAGAGGAATTAGCGGGATTCTTTCTTGACCACATCATCAATAAAGCCGGAGAATACCATGTGGAAATTGATTTCAGATGCTAGGGGATTGTAAGAGATCTTACATATTGTATATGTATGTAGCCAGTAGCGTCGGATAGATAATACGAAAACTTGTTGTTCGACCAATCTCTCGGAGAAGGAGAGGTTGATCACTGCTCTCTGTATGCATGAAGAACTTTTGTACTTAATGGTTTCCTCCATTTTCTTACTAGCTAGCGTGTCGAGGGCCTCTCCATACGTATAGTACGTAGCATCGACCAAGCAAGGAGATCAGAGATGACACTTCTCTCTATTAATTAATTAGCTACATAACACAATATATGAAACACCTTAATTAACCATACAAAACCCCCAAATCCATCCCCCCTTTCAAAAAAACAAAAACCCTAGCCCCTGAACAACTGACGTGTGGATGCCTATTGGTCCCGGTTGGTGCCACCAACCGAGACTAAAGGGCCTCCTGCCTGGGCTCGCAGCACCGGCCACATGGAGGCCCATCTGTCCTGGTTAGTATAAGAACTGGGACTAAAGGCCTAGGGCATTAGTAACGACCTTTTAGTCCCGGTTCCCCAACCGGGACAGATGGGCCTTATGAACCGGGACAAATGGCCCTTTTTTTACTAGTGATGGTTCTGGCCTGCCGGAGGGCTGTTCAAATGGCCGTCGAGCTTCAAGTCCAGAGAGCGCATGTGGAGCTGGACAGCAAGGCGGTGGTGCAAATAATCAACCAACCAATCCGGAACCTATCCGCTTTGGGGCCTTGGGTGTAAGATATCAAGGATATACTTAACTCAATGATGGAGTTCAAGGTTTCTTGGGTTCGTCGTTCTAAGAACGTTGCCGCGCATAAGGTAGCTAAAGTAGCGAAAATGCTACATCTACGCCTACATTCTCCTTTACGTAAACATCCTAATTATTAATCTCTCCACCCCCTGTTTCAACTGGGTGGGCCCCCGCCTCTAATTTAGCCCAACAAAATTATGCCACCTGACCTGTTATGTTCATTACGAAGATTGATTTCGTAGATGTAGAATTACTCCTAAAGTACGGGTAGGAGAGGAACGGTGTGAGACTTCGTTGGCTTCGCCACCAGACTGTATTTTAGATGTAATTTCTGATGACATTCCAAACTTTGTTTAAATAAAGTGGCAAGAAGTTACCCTCAAAAAAAACTGCTCATGTTCTCATCAGGTTCTACCTACGCTAGTGAACTACTTGTTCCTGACACGAAGGGAACAAAAGAAAAACATTTCGTCCATGTCTTTGTGTCGTTCAATTTTAATTTGTCCGAGGAGTATGATCAAATCTTCGTGCGCTTTATTCTTGGAAGAGACCATCTTTGATTGCTATTTTGTCACTTCGATGATACATATATTTGATCATGTGTGGATTGACCTTGATCACTTCCAAGTTGGAGCTAGGTGCGCAGAGGAATTCATGTCTGCCCTAGATCACAGGCAAAGATTGGCACCAGCTGGTTCCCTGGGAAAATATCTGATGCACCGGAGCTTGTAGTGATACCGGTGCACCAAGCTCACATTGTGCTTTTAAAATATTCAAAAACTCCTAAAACAAATTAGCACACTCACATAACATTAATGTCGGCTGTCACAAAAATTCAAGTTAAAATTCAAAACATAACTCGAAAAACAAAAATGACAAATTCAACACCGAATAGTACGTAACATAACTTGGGCTTTAGATTTGACACATTATCACACCGATGTCAAATTTGTCATTTTTGTATCTAAAAAAATATTTTAATTTTTTATACGAAATTCTGTATCTCAATTGATGTTGCGTTAGCGTGCTAGATATTATTCAGATTTTTTAAAATATTCTATGGCATCCGGTGCACTGACAGCACCACACGTGTGGGTGCACCAGATACATTCCCCTGCTTCCGTATGTACAACTTAAGATCCCACTGTGCTGATCATTCTTTCCTTGCTTCTGCCAATGTGCAAGTGGAACCTAACTAACGGCACATATGGATAAGCACGTTTGGCTGTTACTCAGTCAAGTATACATTGTTAGGCTTCATCAGCCGATCAATGTGCAAGGAGGAGCTTGGCCAAGACCAAGGTTGTCAGAATCATAATTTCGTTTTTGATTTTGTGTTTATACAGGTTTATCCATATTTTTGTCGGGCCGATTCTATGATTCTGATAGATCTGGGATCTAATATTATGTTAGTTAGGATCCTACAATTTACAACCTTACTAGAGGGGTTTCGATCCAATTCAGATTACAATTGTGACAACCTTGGCTGAGACTAAGGATTTATGGTTGCGGCGGCAGAAATAACTATCTACCTCGGACTTTGAGGCTGTCTATCGGGTAGGGGCCGGGGTGTTGCACTAACCGACATACATTAACAAAGAGGAGGCCCCGGCCCGCCGGTGAAGCAAAGGACATAGATCCATTATGAAGTATGTTTATGATGTATTTTTTATATTCAGAATGTAGTTTTTTCCGATAAATTTGGTCAAATTTTAAAATAAACTAACTTAGGACCAAGTTCATAGGCCATATATGTTTTAACTATCATATCACTTTTTGTGTCATTACTTAGCCAATAAGCGATTATACTGCACTCTTTTTTTCTCTGGCAGTCATTAAGAAAAGCCCTTGCTTTCTAGACCTTGGAGAGATGCTGCTCCGGTAAGGAGAGGTTTCTTCTTCTTATTGGGCCATTATCCTCTTCTAACCTTTTCTTTTGCGAAAGGGCTAACTGTCACATATTAAGTATCACTAGTACTTACAAACACACCTATAGAAAAATATAAAATTACATTTAAATTTATGGGAGGGGGGAGTCTTCTTCCTCTTGCATCCACTAGCGGCGCGCCATGAGTATAGCTTGATGCCGCCTAGGCCTACACCTCGACGGAGCAAACTTTTTAAACCCAGAAGTTTGTAGAAGTAGCAACCATGAAGTCTTCGATGTGACCAAGAGACGCCGACGATTGCGATCTGCAAAGCAAATCGCCACGATAGAGAGGAAAACCCCGATGAGGTCATGTAAAATCTGAATAACACGAGCGCCGGCCATGTTCATACGGATCCATCGGATAACTGAACCAACCAGATCCTGGAAGACCTGACAAAGACACGGCTCCACATGCCCTTCGCTGGTGATAAGCACATCAACAGAACAAGGAATGAGCAGGATGGACATTATTCCTATGAGAGGACAGCACCACCGCCTTGCCGCCCCAAACCAAACTCGAAGACTCCCTAAGAAACCTTAAAAAAATCATCAATCACGTTGCATGATATTTCTGGGTCTGATGTCGGCCTCGCCACCGTCTAGGACCTGTACACCGACTCACTGTTCTCCGGTGGCATAGCCAGACCGTGTTGCTGCTGAAGATCACCACACTAGATCACAAATACCGCCATCGCGCATCACATGCTGACAGCCGCAGCCCGACCACGGATCGCCATCGCCGTACGGCCACAACCAACCAGCTTCATAAATTCTCTCTCTCGTTTTCGGAGCTAGATAGGCTTTGACTGACGATAACGACAGGGATCGGATCACGAGTGGCGGCTAGGGTTAGAGCATCTATAGTCGGGCTCTGTAAAACCCCCTCATATGCCCAGGCAGGCTCGGTCACTGACCGGTAAAAAACTGACCTAGACGGGACCCTCAAACCGGCCTCAAACGCCCGGTCTGACCAGCTCCCCTCATATCCAGCCCAAATATGGGACATATATGGGGAAGTCTGGGAGCCTCCGCCATGTTGAACCCAGCCCACGCTTGCACACCCGACCCCACATATATTCGTCCCCATCCGCTACCTGGACAATGAAGGAAATATGCCCTAGAGGCAATAATAAAGTTGTTATTTTATATTTCCTTATATCATGATAAATGTGTGTTATCCATGCTAGAATTATATTAACCAGAAACTTGATACATGTGTGGATACATAGACGAAACAATGTGTCCCTAGTAAGCCTCTACTAGACTAGCTTGTTAATCAAAGATGGTTAACTTGTCTAACCATAGACATGTGTTGTCATTTGATGAACGGGATCAAATCTTTAGGAGAATGATGTGATGGACAAGACCCATCTGTTAGCTTAGCATGTTGATCGTTCATTTTTATTGCTATTGCTTTCTTCATGTCAAATACATATTCCTTCAACTATGAGATTATGCAACTCCCAGATACCGGAGGAATACTTTGTGTGCTATCAAACGTCACAACGTAACTGGGTGATTATAAAGATGCTCTATAGGTATATCTGAAGGTGTCTGTTGTGTTGGCATAGATCAAGATTAGGATTTGTCACTCTGAGTATCAGAGAGGTATCTCTGGGCCCTCTCGGTAATGCACATCATAATAATCCTTGCAAGCAATGTGATTAATGAGTTAGTTGCGGGATGATGCATTACGGAACGAGTAAAGAGACTTGCCGGTAACAAGATTGAACTAGGTATGATGATACCGATGGTCGAATGTCGGGCAAGTAACATATCGATGACAAAGGGCATAACATATGTTGTCATAACGGTTCGACCGATAAAGATCTTCGTAGAATATGTAGGAATCAATATGAGCATCCAGGTTACTCTATTGGTTATTAACCGGAGAGGTGTCTCGGTCATGTCTACATAGTTCTCAAACCCGTAGGGTCCGCACGCTTAACGTTCGATGACGATTTTGTATTATATGAGTTATGTGATTTGGTGACCGAATGTTGTTCGGAGTCCCGGATGAGATCACGGACATGACGAGTAGTCTCGAAATGCTCGAGAGGTAAAGATTGATATATAGGATGATGGTATTCAGACACCGGAAGTGTTTTGGGATGCACCGGGTACTTATCGGGTCACCGGAAGGGGTTCCGGGTTCCCCCGGCAAAAGATATGAGCCTTATGGGCCAAGAGGGGAAACACACCAGCCACAAAGGGGCTGGTGCCCCCCTCATATGGGCTGGCCAAATTGGAGAAGGAAAGGGGAAGAAGGAAAGGAAAAAGGGAATAGGATTCCCCCTTCCCCCTCTTCCCTTCCTACTCCGAATAGGAATAGGAAAGGGGGGAGGCCAAATTGGGAGGACGCCAAGTAGGATTCCTCCTACTTGGGGCACCCCCTTGGCTTCCTCTACTCCCCTCCAACCTATATATATATATGAGGGGGGGCACCAACGATTGTTTGCCGTGTGCGGGGCCCCCCTCCATAGTTTACGCCTCCGGTCATATTCACGTAGTGCTTAGGCGAAGCCCTGCGCGGATCACATCACCATCACTATCACCACGCCGTCGTGCTGATGGAACTCTCCCTTGACATTTTGCTGGATCAAGAGTTCAAGGGATGTCATCGAGATGAATGTGTGCAGAACTCGGAGGTGTCGTATGTTTGGTGCTTGATCGGTCGGAACGAGAAGAAGTTTGACTACATCAACCGCGTTGTCAAACGGTTCCGCTTTCGTTCTACGAGGGTACGTGGACACACTCTCTCCCTCTCTTTGATATGCATCTCGTAGATAGATCTTGCATGAGCGTAGGATTTTTTTTAAATTGCATGCTATGTTCCCCAACAGTGGCATCCGAGCCAGGTCTATGCGTAGATGATATGCACGAGTAGAACACAAAGAGTTATGGGTGGTGATCATCATACTGCTTACCACAAATGTCTTATTTTGATTCGGTGATATTGTTGGATGAAGCGGCCCGGACCAACCTTACATGACCACGTTCATGAGACCAGTTCCACCGACAGACATGCAACTAGTTTTGCATAAAAGTGGTTGGCGGGTTTCTGTTTCTCCAACTTTAGTTGAATCGAATTTGACTGCGGCCGGCCTTGTTGAAGGTTTAAACAACAAAATTGATAACTCACCGTTGTGGTTGTGATGCTTAGGTAAGAACGGTTCTTAATAGAAGCCCGTAGCAGCCACGTAAAACTTGCAACAACAAACTAGAGGACATCTAACTTGTTTTTGCAGGGCATGTTGTGATGTGATATGGTCAAGACATGATGTGATATACGTTGTTGTATGAGATGGTCATGTTTTGTAAAAGTTATCGGCAACTGTCAGGAGCCTTATGGTTGTCGCTTTATTGTATGAAATGCAAACGCAATGTAATTGCTTTACTTTATCACTATGCGTTAGCGGTTGTTGTAGAAGTAATAGTTGGCAAGACGACCACGACGCTACGATGGAGATCAAGGTGTCAAGCCGGTGACGATGGAGACCATGACGGTGCTTTGGAGATGGAGATCAAAGGCACAAGATGATGATGGCCATATCATGTCACATATTTTGATTGCATGTGATGTTTATCTTTTATGCATCTTATTTTTCTTGTACAGCGGTAGCATTATAAGATGATCCCTCACTAAAATTTCAAGGTATAAGTGTTCTCCCTGAGTATGCACCGTTGCGACAGTTCGTCGTGCTGAGACACCACGTGATGATCGGGTGTGATAAGCTCTAAGTTCACATACAACGGGTGCAAGACAGTTTTGCACATGCGGAATACTCAGGTTAAACATGACGAGCCTAGCATGTACAAACATGACCTCGGAACACTGGAGACCGAAAGGTCGAACGTGAATCATATAGTAGATATGATCAACATAGAGATGTTCACCATTGAAGACTACTGCATCTCACGTGATGATCAGACATGGTTTAGTTGATTTGGATCACGTGATCATTTAGATGACTCGAGGGATGTCTATGTAAGTGGGAGTTCTTAAGTAATATGATTAATTTAACTTAATTTATCATGAACTTAGTCCTGATAGTATTTGCATATCCATGTTGTAGATCAATATCTCGTGTTGTAGCCCCCTATGTTTTTGATGTGTTCCTAGAGAAAACTAAGTTGAAAGATGATAGCAGCATTGATGCGGACTTGGTCCATGATCTGAGGAGTATCCTCGTTGCTGCATAGAAGAATTATGTCGTTGATGCACCACTAAGTGACAGACCTATTGCAGGAGCAGATGCAGACGTTATGAACGTTTGACAACCTCGGTATCATGACTACTTGATAGTTTAGTGCACCATGCTTTATGAGCTAGAACCGGGACTTCAAAATCGTTTCGAACGCCACAGAGCATATAAGATGTTCCAAGAGTTGAAAATGGTATTTCAGACTCATGCCCATGTCGAGAGGTATGAACCTCTAACGAGTACTTTGCCTACAAGATGGAGGAGAATGGCTCAGCCAGTGAGCATATACTCAGAATGTCTGGGTAGTACAATCTCTTGAATCAAGCCGGAGAGGTACTTTGACGATGCCCTGGCGGGTGTCTGAATAGTAAAGGGCCAATGCTCAAAGGATGTCATGTTTGAGTGAATGTATCATGGTTATCCAGACTTTGTTTTATGAACCAAGGCTTGTAATATATTTATGCCTTTATCTGAAACTATTTTCCTCTTGTGCGGCCGTTTCAATTCTGAAAGTTTGCTAGTCGTCGGCTTCAGCCCCCACGTAGATGCTACGGGGGTGTTCGATATGTTGGAAATATGCCCTAGAGGCAATAATAAAATGATTATTATATTTCCTTGTTCATGATAATTGTCTATTATTCATGCTTTAATTGTATTATCCGGAAATCGTAATACATGTGTGAATACATCGACCACAATGTGTCCCACGTAAGCCTCTAGTTGACTAGCTCGTTGATCAACAGATAGTCATGGTTTCCTGGCTATGGACATGGGGATGTCATTGATAACGGGATCACATCATTAGGAGAATGATGTGATGGACAAGACCCAATCCTAAACATAGCACAAGATCGTATAGTTCGTTTGCTAGAGTTTTTCCAATGTCAAGTATCTTTTCCTTAGACCATAAGATTGTGTAACTCCCGGATACCGTAGGAGTGCTTTGGGTGTACCAAACATCACAACGTAACTGGGTGACTATAAAGGTATACTACGGGTATCTCTGAAAGTGTCTGTTGGGTTGACACGGATACAGACTGGGATTTGTCACTCCGTATGACGGAGAGGTATCTCTGGGCCCACTCGGTAATGCATCATCACAATGAGCTCAAAGCGACCAAGTGTCTGGTCACGGGATCATGCATTACGACACGAGTAAAGTGACTTGCCGGTAACGAGATTGAATGAGGTATTGGGATACCGACGATCGAATCTCGGGCAAGTAAAGTACCGATTGACAAAGGGAATTGTATACGGGGTTGCTTGAATCCTCGACATCATGGTTCATCCGATGAGATCATCGAGGAGCATGTGGGAGCCAACATGGGTATCCAGATCCCGCTGTTGGTTATTGACCGGAGAGCAATCTCGATCATGTCTACATGTCTCCCGAACCTGTAGGGTCTACACACTTAAGGTTCGGTGACGCTAGGGTTGTAGAGATATGAATATGCAGTAACCCGAAAGTTGTTCGGAGTCCCAGCTGAGATCCTGGACATCACGAGGAGTTCTGGAATGGTCCAGAGGTGAAGAATTATATATAGGAAGTGCAGTTTCGGCCATCGGGAGAGTTTCGCGGGTCACCGGTATTGTACCGGGACCACCGGAAGGGTCCCGGGGGTCCACCGGGTGGGGCCACCCATCCCGGAGGGCCCCATGGGCCAAAGTGGGGAGGGGAACCAGCCCATAGTGGGATGGTGCGCCCCCCTTGGCCCACCCCATGCGCCTAGGGTTGGGAACCCTAGGGTGGGGGGCGCCCCACCTGGCTTGGGGGGCACTCCACCCCTTGGCCGCCCCCCCCTAGGAGATCCCATCTCCTAGGGCCGGCGCACCCCCTAGGGGGCCTATATAAAGGGGGGAGGGAGGGAGCAGCCGCACCCTTGAGTCATGGTGCCTCCCTCTCCCCTGCAACACCTCTCCCTCTCGTAGTAGAACGGCGAAGCCCTGCTGCGGTGACCCCTGCATCCACCACCACGCCGTCGTGCTGCTGGATCTTCATCAACCTCTCCTTCCCCCTTGCTGGATCAAGAAGGAGGAGACGTCACACAGACCGTACGTGTGTTGAACGCGGAGGTGCCGTCCGTTCGGCGCTAGGATCTCCGGTGATTTGGATCACGTCGAGTACGACTTCCTCATCCCCGTTCTTTGAACGCATCCGCGCGTGATCTACAAAGGTATGTAGATGCAATCCGATCACTCGTTGCTAGATGAACTCATAGATGGATCTTGGTGAAACCGTAGGAATTTTTTTGTTTTCTGCAACGTTCCCCAACACGGTATAGCGCGCGATCACACTTGACCCAACGTCTTAGTCCGTAAAGGAGGTCTCTGTGTAGCGAACCAGGCAATCAGACTATGTGGCTTTATTACTTTCACTTACCATAGGAGTTTGATGGTGGGGCTAAGGACTAGACCCTGGTGCGTATGCAACCGTCCGAACTAGGATGGCTTTATCGCATGACTGGGCGAAGACCAGTCCTTCGTATAATACGGAGTAAATCACAAAAGATTTGTAGTCAGTCGCCGAATCGCCGACGATCTCTCACCCTATCTTGACAGTTAGTTTTCTGCTTTCTCTACGGAGGTGTTTGACCGGACAAACCAGAAACACAATCGTAGTAGTTCTCCCTTTACTACCTTAGCCGAACTAGCAGAACATAAGGTGGTAATCATAAGTGTCGGGCAACACAACTATAGAACAAAGACATGATTCGGAGCTGATGCATATAATGCAATATTCGGGACGCCGAAGTATACACTAAAAGTATTAGGACTTTTGAACATATACGTGGCCGAATAGAGCCCCCGACATTTAGGCCGGACCAAAGTATACATGGCAATCTGAAGAAAGGAGGGAATACATGTTATGAAATAAACCAGTACCGAACAGGGGTTAGCAAAAACGGTTTCCATTCTAATCTGATTGATACGTCAAAACGTGCTATTACAGATAATGCCATAGACATCAAGGCTATTTTACATGCCGAGAATTTGTAAAGAAGGGGAAGCTATATACAGGTCCTAAAAGGAAAGGGTAGTCTTGAAGATCCCATTGATGCCCTGCCGGATGTCTGCGTCGTTTCTCCTTGGTAGAAAATCATTTGAGAGGAGCGGTCGATGGTCGTTTATATGAAAAGGGTCCCAGAAAGAGCCCATGCACGACCGTAGGGTAGTTAGGTTTTAATGAACCTATAGTATGAGGGAGAAAAGATCAAAGAAGAAAAGTTAAGGTCCAAATAGGGTCAAGCCGCACTATAGACCTTGTCCGCAGTGTACCTCCGTCGTTGCCTAGGGTATTTTGAGTGCGTAATTATGCACACGCAGTACCTATGCCGCGGTTGTGTGGGGCGATCGGCGGAGGAGAAACTGCTAATCTAGCTCTGGATTCACCGAGATGTCATTCTACAGAGTAGGCCAGACTCGCTTAGCAATGTCCGGGGTCTTGATGACCGATGAAGTATTCAGCTTGATGAAGCCGCTCCGCACTTCAGCTGCGAGGGCCGTCGTGTGCTCCTCCGTACGGAGGGAGCGCTCCATGTTTCCATTGACTGTTATAACGCCACGCGGTCTGGGAATTTTGAGTTTTAAGTAAGCGTAGTGCGGGACTGCATTGAAATGGACGAAGGCGGTTCGTCCAAGCAGTGCCTGATAACAACTGCGAAAGGGGACAATGTCGAAGATCAAGTCTTCGCTTCAGGAGTTATCCGGTGAACACAATACTACTTCCAATGTTAATGAACCCGTGCAGCGGGCCTCTACGTCGGGTATCACTCCTTTAAAGGTGGTGTTACTGGGCTTGATTCTTGATGGGCCAATACCCATTTTACAGACAGTGTTTTGATAGATCAGGTTAAGACTGCTGCCGTCGTCCAAAAGGACTCGGGTGAGATGGTATCCATCAATGATTGGATCAAGGACCATGGTTGCCGAACCTCCATGACAAATAGTGGTCGGGTGGTCCCTGCGATCGAAGGTGATCGGGCAAGCCGGCCCTGGGTTGAATTTATGGGCAACAGGCTCTACGGCGTAGACGTCCCTTAGTGCGCGCTTGCGCTCCCTCTTGGGGATATGCGTGACGTATATCATATTCACTGTTTTCACCTCAGGGGAAAATTTCTTCTGGCCCCCTGTGTTCGGTGGGTGGGGCTCATCATCGTCCTCGCTTGGCGGCCCTTTCCCGTTATGTTCGGTATTTAACTTACCGACCTGTTTAAAGACCCAACAGTTTCTATTGGAATGATTGGCAGGCTTGCCGGGGTGCCATGAATCTGGCAAGGCCAGTCGAGTATTTTTTCCTTTGAATGGCTTCTTCCGCTGACCGGGCTTAGAGCGACTGAATCCGGCGTTGACTGTTGTATGTTTAGTTTCTTCATTGTTATTCCGACGCTTGTGTTTGTTATGTCGTGGCCTTCCGTTGTCATCCCTGGCTTCGGAGGTGCCAGGGTCGCTGGTACTGTTCATTGGTATGCGTCGGTGCTATACAAACGGTTTTTGACCCCTTTCCGCGACGGCATTTGGAACCGTCTCCTAGTTTGTGACGGTGATAGGGGGGTCCTTCCCACACGACAAAGAAACTGTCGGGGATATGCCGTCCTGGCACACACGCTATCCCGGCTAGTGCTCAAATACGTAAATACGTACAGTAGAGCTAAAAAATACAATTATACAGGCGAAATTGTTTCCGGTTGCAAGTACATCCCATACAGCCAGTCACCACTAAATGTTTCCGTTCGTATGTACATCTCACATAGTCGCTCCAAGGAAAACATTTTCGTTCATAGGTACATCACACACAATTTTCCCCATTAAACCGTTTGTGATAGCGTTGCCACTACACATGATATTAACAATTTTATCGTTTGCGTTATTGAATGCATCACACACGGTGCGTAGAAGAAACTGTGTGGCAAAGGCTGTCCATCACACACAGTTTTTATGTGGTAAACGGTTGCGCAAGGTGGCCTAACGCAAACAGTTTTCAAGAGGATGTCATGTGTGATTGTTCATTGATCCAGCAACATTTATTCCTAGAAACTATGTGCATTGCCTTAGGTCATCGCCCACGGTGTTTTCTCAATAACCTTTTGCAATAGGAAAACTCAATTAGCAGGCTAATTGCCCTATTATTAATATAATCCATTTACTAATCTAATCGACATTCATATTAAGCACATAATATATCTCATTCCATATTAAGGAAGCAGGATTTCATAATTGAAATACATCCGAGTACAACATGATTTAGCTTCAGCACTCAGCTACCCCATTACACGACTGCACCAACACCAAGTTTCACATCCAACATCTAGAACTTTTCGAAATTAGCATCATAGACGGTACATCACTACTAGGGAAAAGCTTATAGGCAGTCGCTTACTAGTAGCGAGGGTTTATAACCCTCGCTACTGCTACTTACTAGTAGCGCTGGTTTTTAACCCTCGCTACTACTAAGTTGATACTAGTAGCGCGGGTTTTGAACCCTCGCTACTACTAGGCGGTCTCTACCATGCCCTCCCGGGCCATGCCATAGTAGTAGCGAGGGGTACAAATCCGCGCTACTACTAAGTTGATAGTACTAGCACGGTTTTACACCCCTCGCTACTACTAAGTACGAGGTAGGTGAAATCCCCGTATCCTCACCCGAATCCCTCCTCTCTCCCTCGCTTTCCCTCTCTCTCACTCTGCTCGTCTCTCCCTCATACTCCAACGGTGGCTGCCGCTGGTAAACTCTACTTTCTTCGCCCCCTCCCTCTCCGGGATCCCTTCGGTGGGCGGTCGCCGGAACTCCTCGCCGCCACCAAGATGCGGAAGCGCGACCACAGCATCCTCCTCCTCGCCACCTTCACCGTCTTCTTCTTGCTCCAGGTCAGCCCTCCTCCTTCCCCCTCTCCGATTCGATCCGGAATGCTAGCTGACCCATCCCCCTCCTCCTCCGGCAACACGAGGGCGACTTCTCGTTCCGGGTGACATGGACCTCCTCCTGCCGCCGCTCGTCGCCAACCTCAACGGCGATGGCCGCCGCGAGGAGCTGCTCCCCACATACGATGCCAAGATGCAGGTGCTCCAGCTCCCGGCCCACGCCGGGCTGGCCTCAGCGGCCGCCCTCGACGACTTCCACGAGGCATGCGCCATGGCCGAGATATCCCTGCTCCCGGCCAACGTGCGTGTGTCACGGGGTCGAGATTTTTTTTGGTTTTTCAAATTAATAGTAGTAGCGCGGGTCACAGACACGCGCTACTACTAACACACGTACTAGTAGCGCGGGATGCACCGCGCTACTACTACTAGTTAGCTGTAGCGCCGTAGTAGTAGCGCAAGCACCCGCGCTACTACTAGCTTTTAACCCGCACTACTACTAGGCTTTTTCCTAGTAGTGCATAGACAGATGCATCTCATCTCGAAAACTGTTGAAGCAGAAGGCGAATATTGAGCCTTCATTCATGTTGAAGGTCTTTGCAACTTTAGGCCAGTGCATGTGGATGATATACCGTCCATCCTTTGACCTTTTCAAGACCACTTCAATCTTGAACCATGGATGTTGTATGAAAACTTTCCTCGCCTCCTGACCACAGAGGTGGTTTGAGTGGTAATCATCAGTGAACCCTGAAAACAAGGATGTGCATAAATATCTTCTCTATATTGGAAATGGGGCAAAGGAATAAAAAGGCAAGGTATAATAGTTAGTACCATCTTGTAAACCTCAGTTCTTCCCATTGTTTCCTTGCAACACATATAAGGTAGTTAGTCATCATGTTAAGTAAGGGTTCACATGTTATCAGTAAAATATGTTGATAATAAATAAGCACATTGCAGATTCATTAGATTAATTCAAGCCACATGGAAAACCCATTTATCCAAACCAAGCATGATTAAGTACTAGGAAATATAGCACTTGTATATGTTTCCCATGTATTAAGTGCAGCCAAATTTGATTTATTCCTCACATGGTATACAATAACAGAATGCAACCACAACAATTGAACATCGCATTGCAGAATTGAACCAAGCAGTTAACTAAACACCACAATAAATGAACCAAACGTTAACTGAGCACCACATTGCACAATATAACATACTCCTAATAGAAGATCAGACAGTTAACCAAACCAAGCATGCGTAACAACTTGGAAATATAGCAATTGTATTTGTTTCTCATGTATTTAGTACAACCAAATTTGATTTATTTCTCACATGGTATACAATAACATAATGCACCCACAACAATTAAGCATCGCATTGCAGAATTGAACCAACCAGTTAACTAAACACCAAAACAAATGAACCAAACGTTAACTGAGCACCACATTGCACAATATAACATACTCCTAATAGAAGATTGGTCAGTTAACCAAACCAAGCATGCTTGCCAACTGGGAAAATTGCACCCTGAAGAATTGAACATCACATTTGCAGAATTGAATCAAATAGTTAACTGAACACCACATTGCACGACATATAGAACATATACACTAGAGCAAAAGATTGTATGGTAAAAGTAGATAGCACAATTCACTAGAATTTGTTAAGGAAAGGCAGTAGCTAGCAAACTGAACATGGGTCCATATAGTGAGGTAATAAGACAAGCCACTCCTCATTGTCAGAGATATCGATGACGATTGGCTCCTTGGACATGGAAGAGGGCGAGGCCTCCGCATCGTGGGTGCCCTCGTCATAGTGGCGAGTTTTCTGAGCTGCTTCGCGCACCAACCTGCTGGCTCTCGAGATGAGGTAAGCACGTGCACGCTGAGAAAACACCACGTAGTCTTTGTCGAAGGCACCGACGGTGACCTTGAGGAAATGCCACGAACTATCATTTAAAGCAGCCAACTGAGTCGCGGCGTTGGCACGCGAGGCGTCGACGGTGGCCTCGACGGCGAGGTGCTCCTCCAAGATCTAGGGTTTGGCATGAATGGAAGCCATCGCGACCTCATCCACGTGTGCAGCTGCGATTTTGCTTCTCTGCTGCAAAATGGTCCTTGAGATCCTGGCTATACTGCATGCACGATGGCTTAGGGCGGCAATTATTTGGTGGAGGGGTCGGTGATTTGGGTGGAAGGTGTCGCGCTTGCGCCGGCAGTCGGGGCATGTGGGATGTGGAAGGAGGAGGAGGATGGGGTCAGGTGTGGATTACCTGCCTGGATAGGTGAGGCCGAGCAGCATGAAGGAGGGTCGCCGGCGAGGAGGTGGCGTTGCAAGCAACGAGTGAAAGTTTCAACTTGGAAAGGAAAGAGGAAACAGGGGAAATGTGGCTTTTGGTAGGGGGGGCGGGAAGGTAGGTGTTTCCGTGGAAGCCAAAAATTTGGAATCGCTTCAGCAAAAAAACTAGCGCGCAAAGTGTCATCAGACATGGTCCCTTATTCAGAGCGGGCTATGGACTGTAGCCGTTGCACCTTCTAGCATAAGCCTGTTACGTCTCCAACATATCTATAATTTTTTATTGTTGCATGCTATTATATTACCTATTTTGGATGTTTAATGGCCTTTAATATGATCTTTTATATTATTTTTGGGACAAACCTATTAACCGGAGGCCCAGTGAGAGTTAGTGTTTTTTGCCTATTTTAGAGTTTCGCGGAAAAGGAATACCAAACGGAATCCGAACGTAATGAAACCTTCGCGATGATATTTCTTGGAACGAAAGCAAACTAGAAGACTTGGAGTTGAAGTCTGGAACTCCGTGAGGTGGCCACGAGGCAGGAGGGCACGCCCAGAGGGGGTAGGCGCGCCCCCCACCCTCATGGGCCCCATGTAGCTCCGCGGACATACTTCTTCCGCCTATATATACTCTTATACCCTAGATCGATCAGAGAGAGCCACAAAACCACTTTTCCACCGCCGCAACCTTCTGTAACCGTGAGATCCCATCTGGGGACCTTCTGCAGTGATCTGCTGGAGGGGGAATCAATCATGGAGGGCTTCTACATCAACACCATAGCCTCTCCGATGAAGCGTGAGTAGTTTACCACAGACCTTTAGGTCCATGGTTATTAGCTAGATGGCTTCTTCTCTCTCTTTGATTCTCAATACAAAGTTCTCCTCGATGTTCTTGGAGATCTATTCGATGTAATACTCTTTTGTAGTGTGTTTGCCAAGATCCGATGAATTGTGGGTTTATGAACAAGATTATCTATGAATATTATTTGGTTCTTCTCTGAATTCTTATATGCATGATTTGATATCTTTGCAAGTCTCTTCGAATTATCGGTTTAGTTTGGCCTACTAGATTGATCTTTCTTGCAATGGGAGAAGTGCTTAGCTTTGGGTTCAATCTTGCAGTGTCCTTTCCCAGTGACAGTAGGGGCAGCAAGGCACGTATCCTATTGTTGCCATAGAGGATAAAAAGATGGGGTTTATACCATATTGCTTGATTTTATCCCTCTACATCATGTCATCTTGCTTAAAGCATTACTATGTTCTTATGAACTTAATACTCTAGATGCATGCTAGATAGCGGTGGATGTGTGGAGTAATAGTAGTAGATGCAGAATCATTTCAATCTACTTGACACGGACGTGATGCCTATATTCATGATCATTGCCTAGATATTCTCATAACTACGCACTTTTCTATCAATTCTCGACAGTAATTTGTTCACCCACCGTAATACATGCTATCTTGAGAGAAGCCACTAGTGAAGCCTATGGCCCCCGGGTCTATTTCTTATTATATTGCATCTCTTTTATTTACATGGCATCTTTTTTACTATTTTGCAATCTTTACTTTTTAATCTATACAACAAAAATACCAAAAAAAATTACTTTACTATCTCTATCAGGTCTCACTTTTGCAGGTGACCGTGAAGGGATTGACAACCCCTTTATCGCGTTGGTTGCGAGGTTCTTGATTGTTTGTGTAGGTACTAGGTGACATGTGTGTTGTCTCCTACTGGATTGATACCTTGGTTCTCCAAAACTTTGGGAAATACTTACGCTACTTTGCTGCATCAACCTTTCCTCTTCAAGGTAAAACCAACGCATGCTCAAGAGGTAGCAATGCCGTATGCGTACTATACTCCGACGGTGATCCAAGATATTTTTTGTTGTATCTCACACGGTTGGTTATAATAAACTGTGTGGGATCTACTTGATTTTTCGTCTTGATTTGAATTACATAACAGGGTCACAGCGGCAATGGACGATGTTTGAATTGTTAGACCTTTTACCTGCAGTGAGCATGCAACTATATGTGTGTCATAAAAGAATTGTTGGGGATATGACTATTTGTGTAAGCCATCCAGGAGGGGCCGGGTTACGCAATAGAGGTTCATCAGAATCCCAAGACTAAGGCATGAAGATGGCGGTTCACTAAAAGGCTTAAAGGCCCACAGGCGACTCTGAGGCCCGTAAAGATAAACCGCCATGATGGTATAACTTGTACTGTAAGGTAGAAGTCACTAGTCGCCGAGCCGGACACTGTTTATGAGCCGGCCGGGACCCTGTAGGCTGCAGGGCGTCAACCCGTGTATATAAGGGGACGACCCGCTAGCAGCTTAGGGGAGAAACAACTGATCGAGAGCAAGGCATAGCGTATTTCGCTCCCTGGTCATCGAAACCTCAAGCAATTCCAACCCAACTAGACGTAGGCCTTCCTTCACCGTAAGGGGCTGAACTAGTATAAACCTCGAGTGTCCTTGTCCTGATTAACCCCTTTAAGCTTCCTAGTTGCGATGGCAACACGATTAAGTCCTTGCAAAAGGACATCTACCGTGACAATTCCACGACAGTTGGCGCCCACCGTGGGGCCAGCGCACGGTGGATTTGATTTCTTGAAGGGAAGCTTCGAAGGGCTCAAGGGATACGCAGTTGGCCGGATGACCAAGAGTCGTCGCGGCAAGATCTACATCGACGACGAAGGCTGGGGCCCCGACGCCGGCTCATTTGAGTACAGGTACCGGGTCCCCTTTGGCGGAATTCACGTCTTCATCGGCCGGATTGATGAGCCGGGCCCTAAGCCGGACAGCTGCACCAACCTCGTCGAGACAGCTCAGCGTGCGAAACCCGCCCAAGCTCAACCCGTCGTGAAGCGTGCCTTTGTGGGTTGCATCCACGGAGGTGAACTTTCTGAAGGCTCTGAAGGTGAAGGTGAGCCGGCCGTCCTCTCTGACGGTGATTCGTCCGCCGGCTCAACAGATTCGCTGTATCAAGTTCAAGATGGTGTGCTTGGGGGCTGTTCCGATGGCAGCACTATTCCAGACCCCTCAGAGTCGCCAAACTGGGCAGGAGTCTTCATGGCTGGTACTCAACCCGGCCAAAATTCTACGGCCTCAGCGGCTATAACGTCCGGGTTAGGAGCAGCCATGGCAGGAGGCCCTGTGCGCTCACCGGCTCAGGTGCTGATGGATCTCATGGATAAACTTACGGCCTTGTTAACTGCTACAGTCGTCCCTGCGAACCAATCTGAGCATGAGGCAGAGGTGGCACAGGTTCGCGATGAGATCGCCCGGGCCAAGGAAACCTTAGCAGCTGAAGATACTAGATTAGCCACAGAGCGGGCGGCTTTGGACGTACGGGCGCAGCAAATTCAGGCAGAGGCCTTTTAGCTCACGTTGAGCTTGAACGCATCTAATGAGGTAATGAGGAGGAGACATCAGAAAACTCAGTCCCGTTTACCTCAGATTTATGATCCTCGGAATCTCTTTGCTACACCCGGGGCCGGCCCAAGTAACCCGCCAGGTGCAAATCATTTTATGACATCCGGAGCGGGAGGCCCAGTCCAGCCTCAGGTGACGGTGCCTCTTCACGGCAATATGGCACCGCCCCATTACGTACCAATACCACAGGGTCACTTCTCCAACCCCATGGAGAACTTAATCACAGCATCAACACGTTTGGCGGCTACCCCGGTAGATGGTGATGATCCGACAGAAGTGGAAACCCGAAGGATCAGGGAACTTGTCCAAACAGCCCTGGCTCAGCAAGAGATCTACTCCTACAGCCGGGACAGGATTCACTCAACTCCTCCGCCCTCGTTAGCTCCACCTCGTCAAAACCGGAGCCCGAGTTACAGTAGACACATGGAGTCAGAGGCCTTGTCAAGTAGCGCTCAGCGCCGGAACCAGCCCGGCGGGTATAACTCGGTTCAGGAACGGATACGTCAGGAGGACGAGCAGGCAGCTCAGCTAGCGGCTTAGCTAGTAGCCCAACAGGACTCACCGGCTTACCCGACAACTTCCGTTGAGGTGGGTGTTGCTACTAGAACCGGAGGAGTTCCTTGTCTGGTACCGGCTCTACGTAATGTATGTCTGCCCAAGGATTTCAAGGGACCTCGAAAGGTGCCGAATTATACGGCCGATTTACAGCCTGGGGCGTGGATTGAAAGTTACGAGATGGCCATGGAGTTGCTGGAGGTTAGTGATGAAGCGATGGCTAAATACTTCACCATGATGTTGGACGGAACGGCCCATTCTTGGTTAAAGGGTTTGCCACCCAATTCCATTAGTTCATGGGCAGAGCTAAAGGCCCGTTTCATCCAGAACTTCAAGGACACTTGCAAGCAGTCTATGTCGATTGTGGACCTGACAAATTGTAAGCAGGAGGAAGGTGAATCTACGACTCATTGGGTGCGCCGGGTCAAAGACATAATACATTCGTCTGACAAGATGGATGCCGGCTCAGCAATTCTCATGCTGGAGAAGAATTGCCACTTTGAGCCTCTGAGACAGAAACTGGGGCGCCTTAAGCGTGATTGCAACGATATGGGGACGCTGATGGCAGCTTTAGTCAAGTATGCCGATTCTGATAGTACCAAGGATCCCGCGTCTGATGAGGAAAAGACAGGGAAGGGAAAGAAGAATGGTAATGGAAAGGGTCAGCAGCATAACCCGGCGAGTCAAGCAGGCAATAAGCGTAAGGCGGACGGTAACCCGGAATTTGTGGCCAATGCACAGAGTAACAATCAGAATCACAAAGGAAAGCCACCCCCTCGGTTTGGTGGGTCAGGTCCGTCTCTTGAGCAACTACTCAATGAGCCCTGCCCGAAACACGGCACCCGGGAACGACCAGTGACTCATTTATGGAAGGATTGCGCAATCATGAAGGCTTTCAAGAATTCTAATACGTTTGATGGCAATCAAGGCCCGGGCGGCAGCTCAGGAGCTGGCGGCTTTCATGGCCCGGGCGGCGGTTCAGGATCCGGTTTTCAGGGAAGCCAGGGTGGTTATAATCAACAGCAGTCTGGTCAAGGAGGTCAGCAGCAGCAGCAGTCGGGTTATCAGAGTCATCCAAAACAGCTAAACAGTGGGCAGTATCACGTGTTCACCACAAGTTTGTGTAAACATGATCAAAAAGTTCATAAGAGGGCTGTGAATTCTGTTGAGCCGGCAGTCCCTCGTTACTTGAGGTGGTCGGAACAGCCTATTGTCTGGAGCAAGGAGGATCACCCTCCCCGGATTGATAATCCGGGTCAACTGGCCCTGGTGGTGGCACCGCAGGTTGGTGGTTATAAATTTACTAAGGTGCTCATGGATGGAGGGGGTAGCATCAACATCCTCTATTACAAGACCTTTCGGTGCATGGGCTTAACTGACAAGAATTTAAAGACTTCTAACACCGTCTTCCATGGAGTGGTGCCTGGTAAGTCGGCATATCCTGTGGGTAAGATTGAACTAGAGGTGGCTTTTGGAGACGAGCATGATTCTAGGGTGGAAAGGTTAACTTTTGAAGTGGTCAAAATCAAGAGTCCATATCACGCTTTGTTCGGGCGACCAGCTTATGCCAAGTTCATGGCGCGGCCGTGTTATGTTTATTTACAGCTCAAGATGCCGGGTTACAAGGGTACCATCACTGTGCATGGAAGCCGAAAGGTGGCCCTGGAGTGTGAAGAAGGCGATGCGGCTTATGCCGAGTCTGTCTGTGCAGCAGAGGAGCTCAAATTTTATCAAGATAACGTTGACTCGGCGGATATGACCTCCCTCAAGAAGCCGACTACGGAGCATGACCCGGCCATGAAGTTTAAATCGGCTGTAGAGACTAAGCTTGTTGATTTTACTCCGGGCGATTCGTCTAAGCAATTCAGCATCAGTGCCAACTTGGATCCTAAATAGGAAAGCGCGCTCATCGAGTTCATCCATGAGAACCGGGACATCTTTGCGTGGAAGCCTTCTGACATGCCGGGTGTACCGAGAGGACTCGCTGAGCACACTCTTAATATTGATCCGAAGTATAAGCCGGTCAGGCAGTTTCTGCGGGGATTCAATGAGGAACGACGAAAAGCTATAGGAGAAGAGGTCGCCCGGCTCTTGGCAGCTGGGTTCATTGTCGAAGTTTTTCACCCGGAGTGGTTGGCTAACCCGGTGCTCGTGCTCAAGAAAAACGGCACCTGGCGGATGTGTGTGGATTACACGGACTTAAATAAGGCATGTCCGGCTGATCCTTTCGCTCTCCCCCGTATTGATCAAATCATTGATGCTACGGCGGGTTGTGCGCGTTTGAGCTTTTTGGATGCTTACTCTGGTTATCATCAGATCAAGATGGCAGTTAAGGACCAGGAGAAGACGACTTTCATCACTCCGTTTGGAGCCTTCTGCTATGTGTCTATGCCTTTTGGGCTCAAGAGTGCCCAAGCGACTTATCAACGGTGTGTACAGAATTGTCTCCACAATCAGATTGGGCGCAATGTTCATGCTTATGTGGATGACATAGTGGTGAAATCCAGAGAGGCGGAAACCTTGATATCTGATCTCAGAGAAACCTTTGACAATCTCCGGGTTTACAAAATCATGCTTAACCTAGAGAAGTGTGTATTTGGTGTGCCAGCAGGCAAGCTTTTGGGATTCTTGGTCTCAAACAGGGGCATCGAGGCTAATCCGGAGAAGATTAAGGCAATCACTTCTTTGGCTAAACCGGCATGTATCAATGATGTTCAGCGACTGGCGGGTCGTGTTGCCGCTTTAAGCCGGTTCATAAGCTGGTTAGGTGAGAAGGCCCTACCGCTGTACCAACTGATGAAGAAGGCAGACACCTTTGTCTGGAGTAATGCTGCTAATGCTGCTTTTGAGGATTTGAAGAGGCAGTTATCCGAGCCGCCAGTTCTTGCAGCTCCCATTGACAAAGAGCCTTTTCTATTATATCTGGCTGCTAATTCACGAGCCGTCAGTGTGGCAATTGTGGTAGAGCGCAAGGAGGCTGGTAAGGAACATCCGGTTCAACGGCCGGTTTATTATGTCAGTGAGGTACTCATCGTGTCAAAACAAAGATATCCTCATTGGCAGAAACTTGTTTACGGGGTGTTCATGGCAAGCCGGAAGCTGAAGCAATACTTCCAAGGTCACCCTATCACTGTGGTAAGTTCTGCCCCCTTGGGAGACATTATTCAAAACAGAGAGGCTACAGGACGAGTCGCCAAGTGGGCCATCGAGCTCGGGCCTCATGGTCTGAAGTACGTACCACGCACTGCCATTAAATCTCAAGCTTTGGTAGATTTCATCAACGACTGGACAGAGCTACAGGAACCTGAGGAGAAGCCCGATAACACTTATTGGACTATTCACTTTGATGGGTGCAGACAGTTGGAAGGCTCGGGGGCTGGAGTCGTGTTAACTTCCCCTCGAGGTGACAAATTTTGTTATGTGCTCCGGCTTATGTTTCCTTGTAATAACAATGCAGATGAGTACGAGGCCCTACTCCATGGTCTCCGGATGGCCAAAGAGATGAACTTGAGCCGGGTAAGATGCTTGGGAGACTCAGACCTTGTGGCTCAACAGGTGTCAGGCAAGTGGGACTCTAAAGATCCCCTTATGGCGGCTTACCGTCATGAAGTCGATGTTGTGGCTGGACATTTCAAGGGTTATGTGGTGGAACACATTGATCGAAGGAAGAATGAGGCGGCAGATGCCTTAAGCCGGCTGGAATCTCAGCGTAAGCCGGTGCCGCCTCACACCTTTCTTGATGTTTTGCATAATCCTTCTGCTAAGTTACCTACAGAGGAAGATCTGGCAATACCAGACCCAGAGGCACAGCTGGTGGCGGCTCTCCACGTTATCCCGGATTGGATAGTGCCTTATTTGGCTTACATGACCTGGGGAGAGTTGCCTGAAGATGAGACCTTGGCAAGACAAATCGCCCGGCGGTCCAAGTCCATGACAATTGTCAATGGCGAGTTACATCATTGCAGCGTCACTAGAGCGTTTCAACGTTGCGTGTCACCTACAGAGGGTCAGGAGATCCTTCGTGAGATTCATGAAGGCGATTGTGGTCATCACGCCGGCTCAAAATCTCTTGTGGCCAAAGCTTTCCGTCATGGGTTTTATTGGCTGACGGCTCATGCTGATGCAGAAGACCTGGTCAGTAAATGTGACAGATGTCAGAAATTCTCACGACGAGCCCATGTGCCGGCTCAAGAATTGCGGATGATTCCAATTACTTGGCCGTTTGCAGTCTGGGGGATTGATATGGTCGGGCCTTTCAAAAGGTCTAAGGATAAAAAGACGCACCTCTTGGTGGCGGTTGACAGGTTCATAAAGTGGGTGGAGGTGGAGCCAGTCAGTAAGTGTGATGCAACCACGGCGGTCCAGTTTATGAAAAAGGTGATTATTCGCTTTTGTTTTCCACACAACATCATAACTGATAATGGCACTAACCTCTCCAAAGGAGCTATGGAAGAGTTATGTCAACGAGAGCATATCCGGCTTGATGTTTCAGCTGTGGCTCACCCTCAATCCAATGGTCAAGCATAACGAGCTAATCAAGAAATATTGAGGGGTATCAAGCCCCGGCTCTTGGTCCCGTTGCAGTGGACGCCGGGTTATTGGGTGGAGGAGTTACCTTCTGTACTTTGGAGCATCAATACTACACCTAACATATCTACGGGTTACACGCCTTTCTTTATGGTGTATGGAGCAGAGGCGGTCCTGCCAAGTGGCATCCGTCATGACTCACCCCGTGTGGCGGCTTATGTTGAGGAAGACAATGAAAAAGCTCGGCAAGACGCACTTGACCTGTTGGATGAAGAGCGAGACTTGGCAATAGCCCGCTCGGCGATTTACCAGCAAGACCTGCGCCGCTATCACAGCTGCCGGGTTAGGTCCAGAACCTTTCAGGAAGCCGACTTAGTGCTCCGACTCATCCAGGATCAATCTAACATGCACAAGCTATCCCCTCCTTGGGAAGGACCCTTTGTGGTCAGCAAGAATCTGAACAACGGATCATACTACCTTATCGACGTTCGGGAGCACAAAGACTCACGTAAGTCGGAGGAGGAGACCCGTCGGCCGTGGAATATCGCTCATCTTCGGCCTTATTATACTTGAGCCATCAGCTCTAATGTGTATATATTTATACTATGTATATTACATAAAGCAATAAAGCAGGACCTCTGTCCTTTTTTCCACTCCCGAAAAAGGTTTGTGTGTTTTCTTTGTCAGGTGGTGGAGATAACCAAGGAGAAGCGGATCATATCTGAATCCGGCTTTCCTTTGGTCCGACTTATGATCATATCTGAATCTAGTCGTGATCACTTGGGGGCTTTGTGTTCAAACATAGGTCGTATTCGAACCAAAGAGAACATAGTTGTCGATACCCACTTGATCGGCATACTGCCAAACCCACTTGGGGCTTCTTGATCATATTTGAATCATAGCTTAACCCCTTTGGGTCTGACGTGGATTGTATTCGAATCAGCGTCATTAAACAACTCGTATGGTCACTTGGGAGCTTCTTGTTCAAACATAGGTCGTATTCGAACCAAAGAGAACATAGCTGTCGATACCCACTTGATCGGCATCGCCACAGCCACTGGGGGCTAACAGATCGTATCCGAATCTAGCTCAACCCCTTTGGAACGGTTCACTGATCGTATTCGACTCAGAAACCCTAGAATTTTGTTCATCATATTTTACAAGTATCAACATTGGATATCTTGCGACCCTCTTGAAAATACAATGGAATACATTGCAATCCTCCAGGATTAATATTGGTTACATCAGGTTGTTAAGTACCAGGTGAACTTTTATGTGCCAATTTTCAGGAGTAAACTTACCCTCAGGGGTTGGCTTATATAAGCCTGAAAAGCATCCGTAAGCATCACAGGGCAATGCAAGACATTTCTGCAAAGGACATAACAGATTCATATAAACTACAAAGTGCATAGTGACGGCGGCTTATGCAAGTATTAAGGGCCATAAGCATGCGCAAAGGCTGTCGGAGTAATGGGCCACGGGTAGGCTAACCCGAGCCCCACGACCTTTCAAGACATCAGGGCAGGCTGCGCCCCTCAAGACCACAGGGCGAAGAGCCGCCTCCTGGGGAGTCTACGGCAAGACGGCCGACTGCCCGCTCACGGCCGAGTCCCAGGGACGACTTCCAGAGAAGCCGGCTTTGGGGAGTCGACCGGCGACTCCAACAAACCGTGACCTCATCGAGGGGGACGGGGCAGGGGCGTGGCTACAATGAAGCCCACTCCCCACCCCTTACCAAGGGCAGGCACGGCTACAGCGCGCCGTACTTGGGAAGATCTCCCCGCGGCGCAGCACTGTTGCCCAGCAGGCCCTGACATCACCACCACTGTACCTAGCCCTGCGCCCATGATGGCTTGTCTGTACGGCCTGGAGGCAGTAGGGCCCACCAGCCAGCGAGACCTCGGGAGACGGCGGGAGCACCGCCAGTCGAACCCAACAGGAGTCGGCCGAGCCCTCCCTCGGGCCCATGCGCCATTAATCAAGAAGAGATGGGGAGTGGCCACAGTGATCGCCCGCCAGGCGGCGGGGCTGTTGCCACGACCCCATGACCAAGCTTGCATCATCGGGAGCACGGCTATAGTAATCAGCAGCCGGCAAGACCCGCCCACGGCGAACGCGGCCTGTCGGCTCCGTACCAGACCAGTCGGCAGGCCCCAGCAGTCAGCGGAGAAGTCGGAGGTCAGAGACACTGACGGCTGGGCCCACGCCCAGTCACATTACCATTTTACCCCTGGGGGGTAGGCCTATATAAACCCCCCCAGGGCACCCATGCAAAGGGTTGGATCCCAGTAGTTCTATACCTCACCAGATAGAGGAAGAGAGCTAGCCTTGCCCTCTCCTACCACCATACAAAGCTCAAGGAGCAACCGTGTAAACACTTGACCATAGTGATCATGCGGAGACCCCGCAGAGCAGCAGTAAGGGTATTATCTCCCCGGAGAGCCCCGAAGCTGGGTAAGATCCGCCGGCGTGCATGTCTTCGCCTCATCCCGTTTCTGGGCACCGTCGACGTTCTACTCGCCCCCACCATGATAAGCCATCCGTTGGCATATGTCGCACCAAACCCCCCACATTTGGCGCCCATCGTGGGGCATGATGCACCGCCGTCTGGAGATCTGTTCTGGACGGGAACCCTTTTCCTCCCTGGCGAGCACAGCCAGCCAGGCATGCCAGACGAAGTTTGCGCAGCCAGCTCCTTGGCCGAACTTGTCAGCGAGGTCCGCCTCTCCGACGAACCTGCCTCCAACGCAGGCGTAGGCGACCATGAAAACCTCCTCGCGGGCCTCCTCGATCAACTCCAGGTTTTCGGCGAGCCTGCCATAGCCTTGGAGTCCGTAGGCTCCACCGACCCGATGCTGGTCAACTCCGACACCGTGTCGGTCGACGCTTTCCCCTCCAACGTGGTGGTCTATGACGAACCTCTCCCCCACGCGGAGAGTGATGGGAGCACTGTCACTGAGGTGCTGGTCATCAGTCATGACGAGTTCCCTGGTGGAAGGGCGCACGACTCACTCGGCGCGGCGCTGCAAGACCTAGCTGCGCCGATTCCAGAAGATGCTGACGCAGAGATGTTAGAAGCGCGCCGCCTTCAGCTTGTTGAAGGCGCGAAGAAGCTAGCCAGCATGAGACGCTTGTCAGAAGCTTACCAGCGGGAGATGGATTGCGCTGTTGGCGGCTCGCCGGCTCCGGCTGGGCCCAGCCGCCTTGGCGCGGTTCAGCAGCGCGGCGTAGCCATCGCCAGCCTGTTTGGGGCTAGCCGCCCCGTGTATGCCACGCCAGCGGAGAACATCCGAGCCACCCAGGCAGCGGCGGATGAGCTGGACAATTTCGAGGGCGAAGAGCGCCGCTTCATGATGGAGCGAGTCTAGCAGCTCCTTGACGCGGCCGCCGCGCAAAACGAGGCCGGCTGCCGCACGGAGGCGCTGCAGCGGCCAAACGACGACCCGCACCGAGATCAAGGCGCGACGTCTCGGACGCCGACTGGCGGTGCCCGAGGAAGAAAGGACAAGGAGCCGGCTGTCAGCTAGAGTCGGACTCGGATTACCATAGAGCGCGACCGAGACGGCCGCCCAAGAGCAGTGGAACGACGGGATCGCCTTGTAGACGCGAGTCTCCCCGCAAGGAGAGGCGAGTCTCCCCGCCACCTGTTGACCATCCGACTCTCGGAGACCGCCTTGGCCGCCGAGAGGGAGTTGGGGCGAATGACGCCCGCCACCGGATCGACCGACTTCACCGGTTCCTGGCGCTGGAAGAAGAAGACGAGCTGGGTTCGCCTTGTTTCGGGCCCCGCATTAGGGACGAGCCCTTTCCCAGAGGGTTCACGCTCCCAAGAGACACGCCCAAGTATACCGGCTCCATGAAGCCGGAAGACTGGCTAGTCGACTACTCCATGGCTGTCAGCATAGAAAAGGGCAACAAGCGTGTCGCTATAAAGTACGTTCCGCTCATGCTCCAGGGGACGGCCTGGACATGGCTGAACAGCCTGAAGCCCCGCAGCATCAACAGCTGGGTCGAATTCACCGAAGCATTCATCCGCAAATTCACCAGCACGTACAAGCGTCCTCCCAAGCCTCGTCAGGTCTCCTTGTGCGTGCAAGGTCCTGACGAGTCGACTCGCGACTAACTCACGCATTGGGCCGAGCTCCGGAACTCCTGCGAGGGCGTGCACGAGGTGCAGGTCATCGAGTACTTCACAGCCGGGTGCCGAGAAGGCACCCTCCTCAAGCACAAGCTCCTCTGCGACGAGCCAGAGACCCTCGACGAGCTGCTAATCATAGCGGACAAGTACGCTACGGCCGACTCCTCCATGAAGACGGAAATTCAAATCAGCACGACTGGCAAAGTAGCTCCTCAGGCTCCAAGAACTCTGGTAGCAGACGCCGGCCGGCGACAACAGCAGGGCGACCACAAGCGCAAGGCCCAGCAGCCGGCTTCCAGCAGCCAGCAGGTTGCGACCGTCGAAGCCCAGCAGCCAGAAGAGCAGCCTCCGCCCAAGCGACAGAAAGGCGGCAAGCCGAACTGGTAGCCGGCCTTCTCCTACGAGCAGACCTTGGATGGACCTTGCAAGTTCCACAGCGGCGCGAAGCCATCGAATCACACCACTCGGAAGTGCCACTAGCTCACCAGGATCGCCAAGGGAGACGGCCTCCTGCCACCCCCGCCTGCTGGGCAGCCGCCTCCGCCTCCGCCCCAGCAGCCGGCAGTCAGGCCAGTCGGCGCAGTACAAGACGAGTACCCTGAAGAGCATGGAGCCTACTTGGTGTTCACCAGTGTGGCTGACGATCGACGCAGCAGGCGGCTGCAGCGACAAGAGGTGAACGCGGTGGCCTCAGAGACGCCAGAGTTCATGCACTAGTCAGAGAGGCCCATCAGCTGGAGCAGGGCTGACCACCCAGAAGTGATGCCGACTCCGGGATCCTACACTTGGTCCTGGACACCACCTTTGCCACGGATAAAATGGGCCGCGCGTTTTTCACGAGTTCTAATAGACGGGGGCAGCAGCATCAACATCCTGTACAAGGACACCATGGAGAAGTTAGGAATCAAGCAGAGACAGCTTCAGAACAGCCGGACTGTGTTCCATGGCATTGTTCCTGGGCTTTCCTGTTCACCAATTGGCAAGATCCTGATTGACGTCCTCTTTGGGGACAAAGATCACTTCCGAAGAGAGTCTGTTTGGTTTGAGGTGGTGGACCTTGAGAGCCCATACCATGCGCTACTTGGCCGGCCCGCCTTGGCCAAGTTCATGGCGGTCCCCCACTACGCCTACCTTAAGATGAAGATGCCCAGTTCTAGGGGAATTCTGACTGTGGCCGGCGACTACCGGAAGTCGTCCGCTTGCGCGGCCGAAAGCAGTTGGCTGGCTGAGTCTCTGGTGATTGTGGCCGAGAAGCGACTCCTTGAGCGAGCTGTGGTGATGGCCGGCAAGCAGCCGGAGATATCGCCCGACCCGAAGGAGTCGGAAGCCGAAGGTTCTTTCAAGCCGGCCAAAGAGACAAAGAAGACACCCTTGGATCTGGAACACCCAGAGAGGTACGCCGTCGTAGGTGCACACCTCGATAGCAAATAGGAAGGCGAGCTCGTCGAGTTCCTCCGTGAGAATCGGGACATCTTCGCATGGTCTCCCAAAGACATGCCAGGTGTGCCGATGGAATTCGTCGAGCACAAGTTACATGTCCGATCTGATGCAAAGCCGGTCAGGCAGCCCCTGCGCCGCTTATCAGAAGAGAAGAGAAGAGTTGTCGGAGAAGAGATAGCCCGACTCCTAGAAGCCGGCTTCATTATGGAAGTTTTCTTCCCGGAGTGGCTGGCAAATCTGGTCCTGGTTCTAAAGAAGAACAAGCAATGGCGAATGTGTATTAACTACACAAGCCTCAACAACGCCTGCCCCAAGGACCCGTTTGCTTTGCCGAGAATTGATCAGGTGATAGACTCCACAGCCAGATGCGAGCTGTTGAGTTTCTTGGATGCATACTCAGGATATCACCAGATCAAGCTAAACCCGGCCGATAGATTGAAGACCGCCTTCATCATGCCGTTTGGAGCATTCTGCTACCTCACCATGACGTTCGGCTTGAGGAATGCCGGCGCCACCTTTCAGCATTGCAAGTAGAAGTGCCTCCTCAAGCAGCTCGGTAGGAACGCCCACGTTTACGTGGACGACGTGGTGGTGAAGACAGAAAAGCGAGGAACATTGCTGGAAGACCTCAAGGGGACCGTTGAGAACCTGCGCCGATTCCAGATCAAGTTCAACCCTGAGAAGTGCGTCTTCGGAGTACCAGCCGGCCAACTCCTTGGCTTCCTAGTCTCTGAACGCGGCATAGAATGCAACCCTGTAAAGATCAAGGCCATTGAGAGAATGGAGGTACCTAGCCGATTGCTGGATGTGCAGAAGTTCACCGGCTGCTTGGCGTCCATCAGCCGATTCATCAGTCGGCTGGGCAAGAAAGCTCTCCCCTTATACCAACTCATGAAGAAGACCACTTTTTTCGAGACTACTCCACCCGTCCTGGCAGCTCTGACTCCCAAGGAACCTATGCTCCTGTACATCGCCGCCACCGGCCGAGTAGTCAGCACAGTCATTGTGGTAGAGCGCAAGGAGGAAGGCAAGGCGCTACCTGTCCAGAGACCAGTATATTACCTGAGCGAGGTACTGTCGACCTCCAAGCAGAATTACCCCAACTACCAGAAGATGTGCTATGGCGTGCACTTTGCTGCCAAGAAATTGAAGCCTTACTTTCAAGAACATCCATCACGGTGGTCTGCACGGCTCCACTTGCCGAGATCATCAGTAGCCGAGATGCCTCTGGTCGAGTGGCCAAGTGGGCCATAGAGGTGGCTCCTTACACCAACTACTACCAGCCTCGCACCGCTATCAAGTCACAAGCACTGGCTGACTTCCTCGTCGACTGGGCCGAGACCCAGTACCTGCCTCCAGCACCTGACTCCACCCATTGGCGGATGCACTTCGACGGCTCCAAGATGCGCACCGGCTTGGGAGCCGGCGTCGTCCTCACCTCTCCCAAAGGCGACAAGCTCAAATATGCACTGCAAATCCACTTCGCCGCCTCCAACAACGTGGCCGAGTACGAGGCGCTCATTCATGGGCTCCGGCTTGCCAAAGAACTTGGCATCCGCTGGATCTTGTGTTACGGTGGCTCGGACTTAGTGGTCCAGCAGTCGTCTGGCGACTAGGACGCAAAAGATGCAAACATGGCGAGCTACCGTTTCCTCGTGCAGCAGCTCAGCGGGTATTTCGAGGGGTGCGAGTTCCTCCACGTACCAAGAAACGACAACGACCAAGCAGACGCCTTGGCACGAATCGGCTCTACCCGCCAAGCAATACCATCTGGCGTCGCCCTTCAACGCCTCCTCAAGCCGTCTGTCAAGCCTTCACCAGAATCAGACTGCATCTTTGTGTCGGCTCCTCCCGAAGACGGTGGACCCGACTCCAGAGTTCCGGCAGTCGGAACGGGGACTTTGGCGGGCGAGTCCAAAGCCACCACGGTCAAGCCCGGCCCGGGGACTGCGTCGACGGACTTGAAGATTCCAGAACTCGGCCCAAGGACCGAGCCAGTCGGCCTGGGGACTTCATCATCCCAAGAAGCGACTGTTGACTCCAGCCCGCCGCCTCCCAGCAAAGTCGCCCTCGTCCAAGTCGCAGTTCTGATAGTCGATGAAATAGCAGCACCCTCATGGGCCTAGCCCATCCTCAAATTTCTGGTGAACAAAGAGCTACCAACTGATGAGACCTCAGCTCGGCAAGTACAACGCCGGGCAGTAGCCTATACCATAATCAACAAAGAGCTGGTCAGGCGCAGCGTCACTGGTGTCTACCAGCGCTACGTAGAGCCAGAGCAAGGCCAGGCAATCCTCAAAGACATCCATCAAGGCGAATGTGGCCACCATGCGGCTTCAAGAGAACTCGTCGCCAGAGCTTTTCAGCACGGTTTCTTTTGGCCGACTGCCTTGTAAGAGCCCAAGGAGTTGGTCCAAAAATGCAAAGGGTGCTAGAAGTTCAGCTCCAAGCTGCACCAGCCGGCTTTCGTGCTCAAGACCATCCCCATTGCTTGGCCCTTCGCACTTTGGGGTCTAGACATGGTGGGACCATTCAAAGTAGCACGAGGCGGTCTAACTCACCTACTTGTCGCAGTGGACAAGTTCACCAAGTGGGTGGAAGTGAAGCCAATCAAGAAACTGAACGGTCCGACTGCCGTGACCTTCATCACCGATATCACAATTCGGTACGGCATACCACACAGCATCATCACCGACAACGGCACAAATTTTGCCAAAGGCGCCTTGGCCCGATTCTGCGCAACACAGGGCATCTGACTGGACCTAGCATCCATCGCCCACCCGCAGTCAAACGGCCAAGTGGAGCGAGCAAACGGCCTCATCCTGTCCGGCATCAAGCCTCGGTTGATCGAGCCTCTGGAGCACTCGGCTGGCTGCTGGCTCGACGAGCTGCCAGCCGTCCTCTGGAGTCTGCGCATGACTCCAAACAAGTCAACCGGCTTCACACCCTTCTTCCTCGTCTACGGTGCCGAAGCAGTCATCCCAACGGACATAGAGTTCGACTCCCCACGAGTCACCATGTACACTAAGGAGGAAGCAGAAGAAGCACGACAAGACGGCGTCGATTTGCTGGAAGAGGGCCGGCTATTGGCACTCAGCCGGTCCAGCATCTACCAGCAAAGCCTCCGCCGATACCACAACAGGAAGGTCAGGCCAAGATCTTTCCAAGAAGGCGACTTTGTACTCCAGCTGATCCAGCGAACAGCCGGCCAGCACAAGCTGTCGCCGCCTTGGGAAGGCCCTTTCATCATCAACAAAGTACTAGGCAATGACTCCTACTACCTGATCGACGCTCAGAAGCCCCGAGCACGCAAGAGGGACGACTCCGGCAAGGAGACTGAGCGGCCATGGAACGCAAATCTTCTCCGAAGATTTTACAGTTGATGCAGTATGTACCACGCTACCTTTTGTATTAAAAATACCAAGACTTCGGGCCCCCCGAGATGAGCTCGGGGACTGCCCTCTTTTCTCTATATGATAAAAATTATGCCTACAAGTATGGTACTCTTTGTCATGCCGCTTGGCACCGGGTTCGACAAGTCGGCCCGGGGACTTGCCGCCTTGCACTATGAAATGCTTCCTGCAGTCGGACAAGTAGTGTGTAAATGCCTAAGCCGTCTCCTGCCAGAAGCCGCAGCTCACAAAGCGACTGTACGGTGGGCAGCAGTAAGGTAGAATGGGCATTCACATGAAAAATGGCTAAGGACCCAAAGCATAAAACATAGCTCAAGATGGCTTCCAAGCCCTTCTCGCAAACAGACTCTCGAACAGTCGGATTGTCGTTTTCTATCCAACTTGCTCAAACAATCTTGACATCGGCTAAGTACTTGCTTTCCCAAAGTAGCCTAGCACTTGATCCAGCAACAGTCTGCAGAGCGGCTGTTCGATTGGCAAGGCAGGCAACTAGGAGAAAGCGGCAAAGGAAAACAGCCAAAAAGAACAATGAGCAAGAAAAGATAGACACATATATATAACATAGGCCCTTGGCCGAATTGTCAAGCAGAGGTTCAAAATACACCCTGCGGGTGGAATTGTGCGAATTAACAAGTTCCTCAAAAGACTACTGAAGCAGATATAGCAAAAGACACCGCGGCAGCTTAGGAGGCGGCAGACAGAGTCGGGGGGTCGGAGGAGGCGCCAGCGTCAGTCGTCGGGGCGGCTGGCCGGCTGGCCAGCTAGTCTTGGCTTGATCGCCTCCCGCAGCAGTCGGATCGGTCGCACGCGGCTCGTTGCTGGAGGTGCGGTCGGGCTGAGGCTGGCCGTCTCCTCCGTCTTCTAGTGCCTCCGCCTCGTCCTCACGCTCCGCCTCGTCCTCCTCCTCGACGCTGGAGCCGATCACCTCCGCCGAGTCTTCGCCGTAGTCTGGGTTCATCCCAAACCACTCCGGCGGGACCTCCTCACCGTCTTCAGACCGCTCGGGGATGAAGATGCTTGTGTCGGTGTACTCGGTGGTCGCCGCCGCGTGCTTGACGAGGGCGTCTACCGCAGCCGCCAGCTCCGACTGGGCCTCCGACCGAAGCGTGGCCAACCGGTCTAGATCCAGCCCCGGGTACCACACCTTGACGAACTCCAAGGCCCGGCGCGCTCCAGCCCGGGCCGAAGAGCCCTTCCAGGCCTCGAGGCCACCAGCCGCGACCTCCAACCAGTTGGCCGTCAGGCTGGGGGTGCGCGGAGCCTGCATATCCAGCCAAAGGGCGGAGATCTCCTAGGCACCGACGCGCTGAAGCCGGCGCAGCATCCGGTGAGCCGGCCGGAGGCGAGCCTCGATACTCAAGATGTGCTCATCAAGAGTTCGGCGGGCATCGGCGGCGATTTCTGCGCCCTCCGACTTGCACGATCGGCCTCGATGGCTTGCATAGCGGCCTGAGACTGCCCAGGGAAGAAGTCTGCAAAAGACACGAAGAAACAAAAAAGCGAGTCAAAAACCAGGAGTCGGCACGACCTAGGTCGGCGGCTCAAAGAAAGAAAACAAAGAGACTCACCATCAACGATGTCTTCGATCTCGTGGAAGCCGGAGGACAGCATCGCCTCCTTGTCAGACCAGGAAGAGCGCTCGCTCGCGAACTCGGCCAGGAGGGCAGCCTCCGTCTCCTCCGCCTCCCTCTGCGACTTCGCGAGCAGCCCCTTCTGCTCTGCCAACTGAGCGGTCAGCAGATCGCGCTTCGCGGCGAGCTTGCTGCACTCCTCCCCTTTGGCGAGCAGGGCGGAGTTGGCTTCGCTCAGCTGCTGTTGAAGAGCAGCGTTGGCCCCTGAAGGAAAGAAAGAAGGACAGCCGTCATCAATAAAGTAGGTCACCGGGGAGATCCGGCCCGACTGCTCAGCAGTCGGCCCGAATCTCGGGGACTACAGCCCGCGGGTGCGCGGGCTACTAGCGCGCCCCCGCAGAGAAGAGAAAAAGGAGGACTTACTCCGGCTCTCCGCCAAGTCAGCGGTCTGCTTGCCCAACTCTTCAACATTACGGTTGAAGGTGGTGACGCGGAGGTTGTGGTAGTCCTGCAAACAAGCGTTTCAGACAAAGTCAGTACACAGAAGTTCATCAAATTGGAGTTCCGGGCCGCCTGCTCAGCAGCCGACCCGAAACTCGGGGACTACACCCAGTGGGTGTGCTGGCGCGCCCCCACTGAGAGAAACAAGAAAAAACAAAGACCCAAAGAAAAGACATACCCGGACGGCCGCCCGCGACGCCAGGAACGCCTTGGTGCAGCTCTGGAGGGCGTCGCCCTCAGTGCGGAGCTTCGCCTGGACGTCCAGGAGCGCTTGGTTCAGCGGCCCTGTGCCGCCTCCCCGCACCCACCCAACAGGTGCGGCGCTCGTCGCCTCAGCGTCTGGAGCCGCTGAGCTGGCGGTGTCGGCTTCCAGGGGGCGGGGGGCCGAAGTTGCCTTCTCTAGAGGACGGCGCGCTGGCGAGCCGACCTAGAGGAGTAGCCGCGCCATGGCCTCTTCTTCGGTCGACGGCACCGGAGGGTCCGCTGGCTACTCGCCTTGCACGCCTTCAGACGGCGGCGGAGGCGGCAGCGGGACGTTCGTGCCCGGAGTAGAGGACTCGCCGCCTTCCCTCTCCTCGACGAGGTGCTCCCCGCCGGCTCCTCCAGTCTGCCCCGTGAACTCCGGCGGCGGCGCAGAGTTCAGCGGGGTAACAAGCAAGGCCGCCTGGCGGCGTGCGGCATCCTCAGCCCGCTGCTTCGCCGCGGCGGCGGCTTCGGCCTCCACTAGTTTTTTCTTGGCGGAGGCCTCCGCCCTGTCGGCCTCCGCCTTCTCCAGGCAGAGGGCTTCTTCTTCATTGCGGTTCTCCTGCGTGTTCCGCTCCGTTGCCTCCCGGAGGTCGGCGGTGGGGTCTATCCGCCGAGTGGTGGCGGGCGTCTCCGCGGACCCCATGACGGAGGCGGCGGCGACCCACTCAAGAGAGAGGGGGGCCCTGAAGAAAGAAGGGCGAGCAGAGACTCAGACAAAGCACGAAGAAAGAACGAACTTTGAAGACAGAATACTTACGCAGAGACCAACGGTGGCTTCTTCACTTCCTTACGGAAGCGAATGGCCTTCGCGGCCGCCTCGTCCCGCCGGGTCGCCGCAGCCGAGCCCTTGGGCTTCTTCGGCCGGCTGCCAAACAAAGTCGGTGCAGCCCGGCGCTTCTTCTTGCCGCCTGGAGCGCCCGACGCGGCAGAAGAGCCCGCGCCCGGCTGGCTGGTTCCTGGCCGATGGTGAGGGGCGACTCCTTCCTCGACGTCGTCTTCAGGCCAGTCGGCAAAGGCGGCCGAGGGCCTGAAGTTTCCTGTCGCCCCTCCTCCTCCTTCGGCGTCGTCTTCCAGAGCCGCCGCCCCCAGATCGGGGTCGTCGACGTCGCTCTCCGCCCGGTCCGCGGCGAACTCACGGGCCGGCCCCGAGGTGCCGGCTGGTGGGTGAAGAAGGGGATTCTAACCAAAAAGCAGACTGATTAGAACAAGACTCGGCAAGAAGAAGACAATCTGAAGAAAAGAAAGGCGACTCACCACAGGCGGGGGGTTGGCGCGGGAGTATGGCTCCTTGCCGGATCGCCAGTCCTCCGAGAGCCTGCTGTCCGAGAGGTAGTTCACCATCAGGGCCACCTCTTCGTGAGGCATGTCCTTGGTGCACATCTGACTCGGGTCGCGGCCCGCGCTCATCTGGCATATCAGGTGAGGGCAGCCTTGGAGTGGGAGAACTCGGCGCGAGACGAAGGCGACCAGCAGGTCCGTGCCAGTCAAACCCTCCGACTGCGTCAGCACTCGGAGTCGCGTGATGGCACCGGCTCCCGCAGGCGTCAGCGACTTGGCCCGGTACGACCAGTTGGGCACTCTGCCAGCCGGCGGGCCGGCTTCGAAAGCCGGCAGATTAACCCAGTCGCCCCGCGTGGCGACGTTCCTGACGTAGAAATAGGACCGCTGCCACATCTTCACCGACTTCAGCAGCGCGATGGAGGGGAAGTGGTTGTCGGCTCCTGTCCTTCGCACGGCGATGAAGGCGCCGCACTGAGCCGGCACGCCCGCGGCCTGAGTGCCGAGCTTGGAGAAGAAGAACTCCCCCCAGAGCTCGAGGGTGGGGAGGACTCCCAGGAAGCCCTCGCACAGAGCCACGAAGGCGGACAGCAGCACCACTATGTTAGGGGTGAGGTGGTGCGGCTGGAGTCCGTAAAACTCCATGAACGACCGGAGGAAGCTGCTCGCCGGTAGCCCCAGCCCGCGCAGGCAGTGCGAGCGGAAGATGACCCGCTCGCCCTCCCGCGGGGCGGGGGAAATCTCCCCCTCCGGCGCAAGGCGCACCTGCACGCGATCCTCGCCGGGAAGACGACGGGTCCGGTGGAGGAACTCGATATGGTCTTCGTGGACCTTGGAGCCGTCCCAGGTGCACGAGCGCACCGGGGGAGGCGCTGTAGCAGAGGAAGAGCTCATCGTCGCGAGCGGTCACCACAGCGTGCGCCGGAGCTTGGGCGTGCGGCGGAGCGAGCGAGAGAGAGAAGAGAGAGGAAGCAGGAGAGCGAAGGAGCTGCGAGGAGGAATAAAGCAAGGGGCAGTAGGAAGGAGGGGCGTGCGTGCTCCACTCTTCCCCCCACTTATAGCCCTCGGGGCTGCGAGGCCGAGGGGGCGGGCGTGGGGATTTACTACACCCACAACCCCACGCCCCCCACGATCCCTGCAAAGTTACTGTGCGTAGTAACTCCACAGGAATCCTAACTGTCCATCGGGGCCACAGCGGATCCGCTCGGGCGCCGAGGCGCGGTAGTGGCGGGCCTCGCCTACGGGCCTGTCCCGTCGCTCGCGTGGGCTGGCAGGACGGCCTGGCCACGTGCCCTTGTGTGACAGGCCCGGAACGGGCGGCTTTCTCTGGAAGCTTAGCTAGCCCGCCACTTGAAATCCCGTCGCGACGTTCGAACTACTGAACGAGTCGGAATTAAGTGAGTCCGAGTTGGGCGAGTCCGACTCCTTCTAGTCAGCCCAGCGGAAGTCTATCAAGATCATGTGTTGCACCCGGAAAGCGAAACTGCTGAGGCTTCTCGGCCGATCGTCCGCGACGCCTCACCAGCTTCGGGGACTACTGTCGGAGTAATGGGCCACGGGTCGGCCAACCCGAGCCCCATGACCTTTCAAGACATCGGGGCAGGCTGCGCCCCTCAAGACCACAGGGCGAAGAGCCACCTCCTGGGGAGTGTATGGCAAGACGGCCGACTGCCCGCTCACGGTCGAGTCCCAGGGTTGACTTCCAGAGAAGCCGGCTTTGGGAGTCGGCCGGCGACTCCAACAAACCGTGACCTCATCGAGGGGGACGGGGCAGGGGCGTGGCTACAATGAAGCCCACTCCCCGCCCCTTACCAAGGGCAGGCACGGCTACAGCGTGCCATACTTGGGAAGATCTCCCCGCGGCGCGGCACTGTTTCCCAGCAGGCCCTGACGTCAGCACCACTGTACCTAGCCCTGCGCCCACGACGGCTTGTCTGTACGGCCTGGAGGCAGCAAGGCCCACCAGCCAGCGAGACCTCGGGAGACGGCGGGAGCACCGCCAGTCGGACCCAATGGGAGTCGGCCCAGGGGAGTCGGCCGAGCCCTCCCCCGGGCCCATGCGCCATTAATCAAGAAGAGATGGGGAGTGGCCACAGTGATCGCCCGCCAGGCGGCGGGGCTGTTGCCACGACCCCATGACCAAGCTTGCATCATCGGGAGCACGGCTACAGTAATCAGCAGCCGGCAAGACCCGCCCGCGGAGGACGCGGCTTGTCGTCTCCGTACCAGACCAATTGGCGGGCCCCACCAGTCGGCGCAGAAGTCGGAGGTTAGAGACACTGACGGCTGGGCCTGCGCCCAGTCACATTACCATTGTACCCCTGGGGGGTAGGCCTATATAAACCCCCCAGGATACCCATGCAAAGGGTTCGATCCCAGTAGTTCTATACCTCACCAGATAGAGGAAGAGAGCTAGCCTTGCCCTCTCCTACCACCATACACAGCTCAAGGAGCAACCGTGTAAACACTTGACCATAGTGATCATGCGGAGACCTCGCAGAGCAGCAGTAGGGGTATTATCTCCCCGGAGAGCCCCGAAGCTGGGTAAGATCCGCTGGCGTGCATGTCTTCGCCTCATCCCATTTCCAGGCACCGGCGACGTTCTACTCGCCCCCACCATGATAAGCCATCCGTTGGCATATGTCACACCAAACCCCCGACAAAGGCATAGCAAAACTCAAAGTATTTTCTACTCTGTTACAAGACTCCCCGAGTCTGAATGATGCGGCATTGTTTTTCTGCAACGACATAAGCAGGTGGCGCCTGGCAATTTACTCTTGGGGTTGACTTGAAGCCTCCGGGTTATCCTTCTCCGCCTCTCCGCCGGCTGCTTTGTCCTGGAAGGATGATGAGGCCCAGTCAATGCCACTCAAGGCTTCAAACTCAGCTTCATCATCTATTAAACCGGTTGGGTCGACTTCAGGGGAAAAGGTGTTCTTATGGATTGGAGGGATCAAGCTGACATCATCATAATGCGGCGTGGGGATTCTCCGATTCTCCTTGTCATAACCCGACTGACACTTGGTGAGGTCAATGTCGTTTCCAATTTGAGTGGCCACAGGGCGTATATCCCTCACGCAGGTGGTGAAATCCTTTTCATCAAATGGAGTGCCATCCTCCTTTAAACTTGGATACCCAAGAGTGATGTCGGTCGGGTCTAGCTCTGGTAACCAGGCTTTGGCCCGACTCAAAGTGGCTATTGCTCCGGCTCTTGCTTGGGCCCGTCTCAACTCTTGAATCCGCTGAGGAAGTACAGCAAGCCGTTGTAACACATCTTGCAAGAGGTGGGGCACATCATTTGATAAGGCTACAATGGCCAAGGCACGTTGTGACCCGATGTACAGTTGCTCTACTAGAGTATACACCGCCTTCAATTTGATCAGCGTATTCTGCTTGAGGTTTGTGCTCCTGGGGCCTGTATTGGTAAGTATAAGGCAAACCTCAGGTAACAATTGAAGGAATATTTACAATATTTAATGCTTGCTTAAGATAACTTACCAAAGATCTCTGAGACCATCCGAGATATCTGGCGTTGTAAGCCAGTCAGTTCGGCTGTTGCATTTGCTAGCGACGCCTCTGCTGTCTCTGCCCGGGTCACCAGTCTGGCCTTTTCGTCAGTCCAAATTTTCTTATCTGACTCAAAATTTTTCTTCAGCTTCTCTTGTTCAGAGACGCTGAATTCAAATTTGGAGTTAGCCTTTTGAATTTCAATCTCCTGGGCTGCCAGGCAGTTCTTCAGGTCAGCAATCTCCGATTCAAATTGACTTATGGTGGCCTGTATTGCACCGGATAGTAGTCAAGATTGCGGTAAATAATATTAAGTCCCAAGCACTTTGCAAGCAAAGATACTTGACACTTGGGGGCTAATGTATACCGAAGCTTTCTAAATTATTAAGCCGGTCCTCGATATTAAGTCCCAAATACTTTGCAAGCAAAGATACTTGACACTTGGGGGCTAATGTGTATCGCAAGTTAAAGGTATTGTGTTACATCCAGTTTAAATATTTTTCTTTAAGCCAGGCAAGAAGCTCTAACAATTTTTCTAAGTCTACAGCATATTTATTCATAAGCAATAGACTTGGGGGCTGGTACAGTACGTATGAGTGAAAGTAAGGAAGCATAAGTCATACCTCATATTTTTGCTGTATTTGCTTCACCATGTCAATTTCCAGGTCACGTCTGCTTTGCACCTGGTTGATATAGCCCGAGACGATCTCTCCAATACTCAAATGAGTATAGTCGGTGATATCCATCTTGGCCATACGGCGTTCTAGCAACTCCTCTTTAGCCGAGCATTTGGCAAGGATGGTGGGCCTGGCCGGATCAATGAATTGAGCCATGAGAAATTCCACTTCTGGGTCAGCCGTTTTGACTCGGCTAGGTGCCTCCGGGTTAACAGAACCATCAAGAATATCTTGAGCCAGCTCAGGCGGCGGTTGATATGTGGAAGAGTCGGGAGCAGCTATACCCTGTTCCGGTTCAGTCACCACAGGGGTTTGGGCCATTTTATCCTTCTTGGTTTTCTTCCTGGGCTTAACCTGCACGCTGTGGGCAAAGCAGAGAAATGAGTAAAGAAACATGAAGAAAGAAAAACATAAGGTGAATAAATTGATATTACCCAGGGGCAGTCTTAAAAGCCGGCATGTTTGATTGCATGGACTCGCCGGATGAAGGAGAGGTATCCTGGTAATTGGAGTCAGATGAATTGAGAGGTTGACGGATTAGACCCGCCAAAGGTAAAAAGGTGTATAAGTTGGAGATAAGCTCAGTCCGATGCTTCCGGGTTATGTCAGGCAGGCCGGAAGATAGCTCTGCATCCTTGCTGGTCCGGGTCTGCCTCCGGTTTTCAAATTGCTGTTGCTTCAAAAGAAAGACAGGATCTTGGTAAGCCAAAGGGTGTGAAAATCTTACTTTCCGGGTTACTCTTCGAATTTTCTGACGCGGCCGAAGCTCGGAGTCGGAGGAGATTGTAGTTACCTCTTCCTCGATGGGTTGGCTCTTGCCCGTGTCTTCCTGAAAGAAGGTTAATATCAGTAAGGTAGTGATAAAGGATAAAGGGAAATTGAAAAGTTACCTCTTCCTCATTATCATCAGAATCATCAAGCTGAAACAGCTCAGAAGCGCTCGGCTTTCTTTTCCTTGAAGTGGTGGGCTTGGCAGTTTTCCTTTCGGCTCTCTTGGCCGCCCTGGCTTGCTTGGCCACCTCATGATCATATTGATTTTCTAGAAGTTATCATTTGCCTGTAAAAGGTTATAACGGGTTATGCGTAAGAATACAGTATAACATGATAAAAAATAACCCGACGGCTGGAAACTTACTGCAGGGGCCGGGTTCTTCTTGCAAAAAGGTAGTAAGCTGAAAGCGTTACTATTCACCGTGCCCTCTTTCAACAAAGACTGAGTTGTAGCTTCCACTACGTCATCTGGTAAGTCGTCAGGACTATGACGCTGAGGGTCATCTTTCTCGCCTGAATAATTACACATTAAGCCGGGGCGGCGGCTTAACGGAATTATTCTCCAAGCAACCCAGACTCGGACCAGGTCAATGACATCTAAGCCGTTCCCTAAAAGAGCTTTAATCTTCTTGATCTTGGGGGTGAGTGGCAGACGTTCAATAGCAGTCAACTTATCTGGCAGCGGGTGAGTAGGTTCAAAGCGCAATGCATGGAAGCCGGGCAGCGGGTTTTCACCAGCCGGAGAAGTATCTTGGCAGTAGAACCATGTCTGGTTCCAGTCCTTTGGATGACTCGGCAATTCAGCATAAGGGAACTGGCAGTCTCTCCGCCTTTGAATCGATATGCCACCAAGCTCCAGACTAGGCCCGTTGGCCCGCTCATTCTGCCAGTTCAAATAGAACAATTCGCTGAACAAAAGTAGGCTGGGTTCTTCTCCAAGGTAGACCTCACAGAAAACTTGGAAGTTGCAGATATTTGACACGGAATTGGGCCCGATGTCTTGAGGTCTTAAGTCAAAGAAGTGCAAAACGTCTCTAAAGAATTTTGAACCGGGAGGAGCAAATCCCCGGCTCATGTGATCGGTAAAAATGATCACCTCCCCTTCCTTGGGTTGAGGTTTCTCTTCAGACGGGTCAGGAGCACGATAAGACATGACATCCTTCTTGGGCAGATGGCCAGACTTTACAAACTCGGACAGTTTGCTCTCTGTCACAATGGATGGGACCCAGTTGCAGGTAACCGGAGGTTTAACAGCTTTGGGTGCCATTGGATAAATTGAAGCCTACCACAAGATAAAAGAAATTTTCCGGTTTATTATAACCCAGAGAATAAACATTATTGGGTTATTTAGGATGGCAGCTTAAGAAGGGGCCTAATGACATACAGGTAACTATGTGATAATGTTTAACAGCTGCAGGTATTAAAGATGATTAAGGTTTTTTTAAGTCGCCAGAGGCAAGCGGTGCTAACAGCCGGTATTATCTTAAACCGGTTACACGGACTACTATGGCTGAAACAGAGTCAACAGACACAGTTTTTGGCTAAGTGTGGAGCAAACAGTTTTCACAAATTGCAATTATTATTTTGGATCAAACGATGCTCTGGAAAGGGAAAATTTGTAGACCTAAAACAGTACAGGGAAGTTCATATACTCAAGGAGGGCTTCCAAAACAAGGAAATGAGATATGTTTTCATACAGAATAAGCACACAACATCCTCCGCAGCAGTTCTATGTGGTTTTTACGATCTGAACAAGGTATTAGAGGTAAGAACTAATGGAGGTTGCGTCGGGCGACGATGAACGTTGATGAACTCAAGACAGTACTAATGCAGATCTGAGAAAGGGGGGAAAGAGAACTCACCGATGTGGAAGAACTGCGGAGGGTTGCCATTGTTCTCTGGTCAAAAAACAGGGTGATGCAGCGGCTTGAGTCGGTGAAGACGAGGTTTCCGACGGTGGCGGCGGCGGAGCTCGAGCGGCAGAAGAGGGAGTGTGAGGAAGAAGATGACCGGAGGAAATGAAAAAGACCTAGGTCGCACCTATTTATAAGGAGGACCGACTGAGATGGCGCGAGAAACAAGGAGACCAAGACATCATTATCCAGCAGCCCCGATGCCTCGATTTTCGGGAGGGTCAGTAAAGGCAAAGATCTGTTGAAGATATGATGAATTAACTTATAAGTTTTATTGAAGATGACGTCACGATGATTTAACCCGGAGCTAGAGGATGACGTCACGGCGGGTTACAATTTTCACGCAAGACAGAAGACTAAAGGCCAGTTCATAAGGTTTTCAAAGATTGACATGAACCGGTTCAAATCAATCTGGGGCCTAATGTTGGGAATATGACTATTTGTGTAAACCATCTAGGAGGGACCGGGTTATGCAATAGAGGTTCATCAGAAGCCCAAGACCAAGGCATGAAGATGGCGGTTCACTAAAAGGCTTAAAGGCCCACAGGCGACTCTGAGGCCCGCAAAGATAAACCGCCATGATGGTATAACTTGTACTATAAGGTAGAAGTAACTAGTCGCCGAGCCGGACACTGTTTATGAGCCGGCCGGGACTCTGTAGGCCGCAGGGCGTCAACCCGTGTATATAAGGGGACGACCCGCTAGCGGCTTAGGGGAGAAACAACTGATCGAGAGCCAGGCATAGCGTATTTCGCTCCCTGGTCATCGAAACCTCAAGCAATTCACACCCAACTAGACGTAGGCCTTCCTTCACCGCAAGGGGCTGAACTAGTATAAACCTCGAGTGTCCTTGTCCTGATTAACCCCTTTAAGCTTCCTAGTTGCGATGGCTCCACGATTAAGTCCTTGCAAAAGGACATCTGCCGTGACAATTCCATGACAAGAATTGGAATTATTCAGGGTTTGTTTGGACATTTTTATGCATTAACTGAGTTTTCAATACATTTATGTGCATAATTCAAATTTGTACTACATGCACATGCATCAGTGCATATAAATTGGTTGAAAAACCAAATCTTTGTCCTTGAGTGCATGCTTAGGTCCCATGCAAGAAATGGGAATGAATGTCAAACACCCTGCCACCGTCACTCGGCCTCAAACATTGAGATACCTGGTTTTTAAATTCTAGTAAATCCAAAACTCATCTGAAATTTCATGAAACTTGGCATGCTATCATGGAGCGGCATCAACATGTCGTGGTAATTTTTTTGTCCCATTTGGGCAGGTTTGGCTATATGCTTCTCACAAACCAGAGCTTCTCACAACAATCATGATGGTTTTTGGTTGGGAATGTCCCACCTTTGGGGACGAAACGATATCCATTGCCTCTTATTGCTTTCAATTTTTTTCTCGTGCCAACATAGAACAACAGGAGTGATGTGTGATTTTTGTGATTTTTTCGGGGTTCGTTTAGACATTTGTATGCATTAATTGAGTTTTCAATGCATTTATGTGCATAATTCAAATTTGAACTGCATGCACATGCTCTAGTGCATATAAATTGGTTGAACAATCACATATTTGTCCTTGGGTGCATGCTTAGGTCCCATGCAAGAAATGGCAATGAATGTCAAAAACCCTGCCACCGTTACTCGGCCGAAACATTGAGATGCCTGGTTTTTAAATTTTAGTAAATCCAAAACTCGTCTGAAAATCATGAAACTTGGCATGCTATCATGGAGCGGCATCACCATGTCATGGTAAATTTTTTGTCCAATTTGGGGCAGGTTTGGGTATATGCTTCCCACAAACCAGAGCTTCTCACAACAAGAATGATGGTTTCGGTTTGGAACGTCCCTCCTTTGGGGACGAAACGATATCCATTGCATCTTACTGCTTTCAAATTTTTTCTCGTCTCAACATAGAACAACAGGAGTGTTGTGTCAATTTTTGTGATTTTTCGGGTTCGTTTGGACATTTTTTGCATTAAATTAGTTTTCAATGCACTTATGTGCATAATTCATATTTGAACTATATTCGCATGCTCCATTGCATATAAATTGGTTGCAAAATCAAATCTTTGTCCTTGGGTGCATGCTTAGGTCCAACGCAAGAAATGGGAATGAATGTTAAACACCCTGCCACCATCACTTGGTGATACGTCTCCAACGTATCTATAATTTTTGATTGCTCCATGCTATGTTATCTACTGTTTTGGGCAATATTGGGCTTTATTATCCACTTTTATATTATTTTTGGGACTAACCTATTAACCGGAGGCCCAGCCCAGATTTGCTGTTTTTTGCCTATTTCAGTGTTTCGAAGAAAAGGAATATCAAACGGAGTCGAAATGGAACGAAATCAACTGGAGAAGTTATTTTTGGAAGGAAAGCTATCGGATGGACTTGGACCCCACGTCAGGAGCCAAGGGAGGTGCTCACGAGGGTGGGGGGCGCCCCCCCCCTAGGGCACGCCCCCTGCCTCATGGGGCCCCCGGAGCTCCACCGACGTACTTCCTACACCCATATATACCTACGTATCCTAAAACTTCCAGAACAGACAATAGATCGGGAGTTCCGCTGCCAGAAGCTTCCGTAGCCACCGAAAGCCAATCTAGACCCGTTCCGGCACCCTGCCGGAGGGGGAATCCCTCTCCGGTGGCCATCTTCATCATCCCGGTGCTCTCCATGACGGGGAGGGAGTAGTTCTCCCTCGGGGCTGAGGGTATGTACCAGTAGCTATGTGTTTGATCTCTCTCTCTCTCTCGTGTTCTTGAGGTGGTACGATCCTGATGTATCGCGAGCTTTGTCATTATAGTTGGATCTTATGTTTGTCCTCCCCCTCTACTCTCTTGTAATGAATTGAGTTTCCCCTTTGAAGTTATCTTATCGGATTGAGTCTTTAAAGATTTGAGAACAGTTGATGTATGTCTTGCCGTGCGTATCTGTGGTGACAATGGGATACCACGTGATTCACTTGATGTATGTTTTGGTGATCAACTTGCGGGTTCTGCCCATGAACCTATGCATAGGGGTTGGCACACATTTTCGTCGTGATTCTCCGGTAGAAACTTTGGGGCACTCTTTGAGGTTCTATGTGTTGGTTGAATAGATGAATCTGAGATTGTGTGATGCATATCATATAATCATACCCACGGATACTTGAGGTGACATTGGAGTATCTAGGTGACATTAGGGTTTTGGTTGATTTGTGTCTTAAGGTGTTATTCTAGTACGAACTCTAGGGCTGTTTGTGACACTTATAGGAATAGCCCAACGGATTGATTGGAATGAATAACTTTGAGGTGGTTTCGTACCCTACCATAATCTCTTCGTTTGTTCTCCGCTATTAGTGACTTTGGAGTGACTCATTGTTGCATGTTGAGGGATAGTTATGTGATCCAATTATATTAGTATTGTTGAGAGGACTTGCACTAGTGAAAGTATGAACCCTAGGCCTTGTTTCAACGCATTGCAATACCGTTTACCCTCACTTTTACCATTAGTTACCTTGCTGTTTTTATATTTACAGATTACAAAAACTATTATCTACCATCCATATACCACTTGTATCACCATCTCTTCGCCGAACTAGTGCACCTATACAATTTACCATTGTATTGGGTGTGTTGGGGACACAAGAGACTCTTTGTTATTTGGTTGTAGGGTTGCTTGAGATGGACCATCTTCATCCTACGCCTCCTACGGATTGATAAACCTTAGGTCATCCACTTGAGGGAAATTTGCTACTGTCCTACAAACCTCTGCACTTGGACGCCCAACAACGTCTACAAGAAGAAGGTTGTGTAGTAGACATCACTTGGCCGCAAACATTGAGATACCTGGTTATTAAATTCTACTAAAACCAAAACTCGTCTAAAATTCATGAAACTTGGCAGGCTATCATGGAGCGGCATCAACATGCTGTGGTAAATTTTTTGTCCCATTTGGGGCAGGTTTAGGTATATGCTTCTCACAAACCAGAGCTTCTCACAACAAGCATGATCGTTTCGGTAGGGAACGTCCCACCTTTTGGAGACGAAACGATATCCATTGCCTCTTATTGCCTTCAAAAATTTTCTCGTGTCAACATAGAACAACCGGAGTGTTGTGTCAATTTTTGTGATTTTTCGAGGCTCGTTTGGACATTTTTATGCATTAACGGAGTTTTCAATGCATTTATGTGCATAATTCAAATTTGAACTACATGCACATGCTCCAGTGCATATAAATTGGTTGAAAAACAATTATTTGTCCTTGGGTGCATGCTTAGGTCCCATGCAAGAAATGGGAATGAATTTCAAACACCCTGCCACCATCACTCGGCCGAAACATTGAGATGCCTGGTTTTTAAATTCTAGTAAATCCAATACTCGTGTGAAATTCATGAAACTTGGCATGCTATCATGGAGCAGCATCAACATGTCGTGGTAAATTTTTTCTCCCATTTGGGCCAGGTTTCGGTATATCCTTCTCACAAGACCAGAGCTTCTCACAACAAGCATGATGGTTTCGGTAGGGAACGTCCCACCTTTGGGGACGAAATGATATCTATTGCCTCTTATTGCTTTCAAATTTTTTCTCATGTCAACATAGAACAACTGAGTTTTCAATGCATTTAGGTCCATAATTCAAATTTGAACTACATGCACATCCTCCAGTGCATATAAATTGGTTGAAAAATCAAATATTTGTCCTTGGGTGCATGCTTAGGTCCCATGCAAGAAATGGGAATGAATGTGAAACACCCTTCCACCGTCACTCGGCCGAAACATTGAGATACCTGGTTTTTAAATTCTAGTAAATCCAAAACTCGTCTAAAAATCATGAAACTTGGCATGCTATCATGGAGCGGCATCAACATGTCGTGGTAAATTTGTTCTCCCATTTGGGGTACGTTTGGGTATATGCTTCTCACCAAACCAGAGCTTCTGACAACAAGCATAATGGTTTCAGTAGGGAACGTCCCAGCTTTGGGGAGGAAACGATATCCATTGCCTCGTATTGATTTCAATTTTTTCTTGTGTCAACATAGAACAACAAGAGTGTTGTTTCAATTTTTGTGATTTTTTGGGGTTCGTTTGGACATTTTTATGCATTAACAGAGTTTTGAATGCATTTATGTGCATAATTCAAATTTGAACTACATGCACATGCTCAAGTGCATATAAATTGGTTGAAAAAAATATTTGTCCCTGGGTGCATGCTTAGGTCCCATGCAAGAAATGGGAATGAATGTCAAACACCCTGCCACCGTCACTCGGCTGAAACATTGAGATACCTGGTTTTAAACTTCTAGTAAATCCAAAACTCGTCTGAAAATCGTGAAACTTGGCATGCTATCATGGAGGGGCATCAACATGCCGTGGTAAATTTTTTGTCCCATTTGGGGCAGGTTTGGGTGTATGTTTCCCACAAACTAGAGCTTCTCACAACAAGCATTATGGTTTGGTGTTCGTTTGGACAGTTTTATGCATTAAGTGAGTTTTCAATGCATTTATGTGCCTAATTCAAATTTGAACTACATGCACATGCTCCAGTGCATATAAATTGCTTGAAAAATCGAATATTTGTCCTTGGGTGCATGCTTAGGTCCCATGCAAGAAATGAGAATGAATGTCAAACACCCTGCCACCGTCACTCGGCCGAAACATTGAGATACCTAGTTTTTAAATTCTAGTAAATCCAAAACTCATCTGAAATTCATGAAACTTGGCATGCTATCATGGAGCGGCATCAACATACCGTGGTAAATTTTCTGTCCCATTTGGGGCAGGTTTGGGTATATGCTTCTCACAAACCAGAGCTTCTCACAACAAGCATGATCGCTTCGGTAGGGAACGTCCCACCTTTGGTGACGAAACGATATCCATTGCCTCTTATTGCCTTAAAAAATTTCTTATCCCAACATAGAACAACAGGAGTATTGTGTCAATTTTTGTGATTTTTCGTGGCTCGTTTGGATATTTTTATGCATTAACTGAGTTTTCAATGCATTTATGTGCATAATTGAAATTTGAACTACATGCACATCCTCCAATGCATATAAATTGGTTGAAAAATCAAATATTTGTCCTTGGGTGCATGCTTAGGTCCCATGCAAGAAATGGGAATGAATTTCAAACACCCTGCCACCGTCACTCGGTCGAAACATTGAGATACCTGGTTTTTAAATTCTAGTAAATCCAAAACTCTTGTGAAATTCATGAAACTTGGCATGCAATCATGGAGCGGCATCAACATGTTGTGGTAAATTTGTTGTCCCATTTGGGGCAGGTTTGGGTATATGCTTCTCACAAAACTAGAGCTTCTCACAACAAGCATGATGGTTTCGGTAGGGAACGTCTTACCTTTGGAGACGAAACGATATCCATTGCCTCTTATTACTTTCAAATTGTTGCTCATGTCAACATAGAACAACAGGACTGTTTTGTCAAATTTTGTGATTTTTCGGGGTTCGTCTGGACATTTTTATGCATTAACTGAGTTTTCATTGCATTTATGTCCATAATTCAAATTTGAACTACATGCACATGCTGCAGTGCATATAAATTGGTTGAAAAATCAAATATGTGTCCTTGGGTGCATGCTTAGGTCCCATGCAAGAAATGGGAATGAATGTCAAACACCCTGCCACCGTCACTCCGCCGAAACATTGAGATACCTGGTTTTTAAATTCTAGTAAATCCAAAACTCGTCTGAAAATCATGAAACTTGGCATGTTATCTAGGAGCGGCATCAACATGCCATGGTAAATTTTTTGTCCCATTTGGGGCAGGTTTGAATATATGCCTCCCACAAACCGGAGCTTCTCACAACAAGCATGATGCTTTCAGTAGGGAACGTCCCAGCTTTGGGGACGAAACGATATCCATTGCGTCTTATTGCTTTCAATTTATTTTCTCGTGTCAACATAGAACAACAGGAGTGTTGTGTCAATTTTTGTGATTTTTGGGGTTCGTTTGGACATTTTTATGCATTAGCTGAGTTTTCAATGTATTTATGTGCATAATTCAAATTTGAACTACATGCACATGCTCAAGTGCATATAAATTGGTTGAAAAATCAAATATTTGTCTTTGGGTGCATGCTTAGGTCCCATGCAAGAAATGGGAATGAATGTGAAACACCCTGCCACCGTCACTCGGCCAAAAGATTGAGATACCTGGTTTTTAAATTCTAGTAAATCCAAAACTCATCTGAAAATCATGAAGCTTGGCATGCTATCTTGGAGCGGCATTAACATGCTGTGGTAATTTTTTTGTCCAATTTGGGACAGGTTTAGGTATATGCGTCCCACAAACTAGAGCTTCTCACAACAAGCATGATGGTTTCAGTAGGGAACGTCCCACCTTTGGGGACGAAATGATATCCATTACCTCTTATTGCTTTCAAATGTTTCTCGTGTCAACATACAACAACAGGAGTGTTGTGTCAATTTTTGTGATTTTTGGGGGTTCGTTTGGACATTTTTATGCATTAACTAAGTTGGAGTTTCCAATGCATTTATCTGCATGATTCAAATTTGAACTACATGCACATGCTCTAGTGCATATAAATTGGTTGAAAAAACAAATCTTTGTCCTTTGGTGCATTCTTAGGTCCCATGCAAGAAATGGGAATGAATGTCAAACACCCTGCCACTGTCACTCGGCCGCAAACATTGACATACCTAGTTTTCAAATTCTATTAAATCCAAAACTTATCTGAAATTCATGAAACTTGGCATGCTATCATGGAGGGCATGAACATGTTGTGGTTAATATTTTGTGCCATTTGGGGTTGGTTTGGGTATATGCTTCTCACAAACCAGAGCTTCTCACAACAAGCATGATGGTTTCGGTAGGGAACATCCCACCTTTGGGGACGAAACAACATCCATTGCCTCTTATTTCTTTCAAAAAAAAATCTCGTGTCAACATAGAACAACAAGAGTGTGGTGTCAATTTTTGTGATTTTTCGGGGTTCGCTTGGACATTGTTATGCATTAACTGAATTTTTAATGCATTTATTTGCATAATTCAAATTTGAACTACATGCAAATGCTCCAGTGCATATAAATTGGTTGAAAAATCAAATCTTTGTCCTTCGGTGAATGCTTAGGTCCAATGCAAGAAATGGGAATGAATTTCAAACACAAGGGCACCGTTGATTGCCGGCAAAACGTTGAGATACTTTGTTTTTAAATTCTAGTAAATCCAAGACTTGTCTGAAATTCATGAAACTAGGCATGTTATCATGGAATGGCAGCCGGCATGTTGTGGTATTTTTGTGTCCATTTTGAGAGAAGGCGCAGTCGAATAACAGCCAACAAAGGCATTTTGAAAAAATAGCTGCCACTTTAATATCTCAAACGTTTGTATAATTCAAACTGTGTGTGTTATGTTAACAATTCATGTGACGCCACGTGTCTTGGTTTTAATGGCTATAGGTTTTAATGGCTCTTTATCACAAACATTTTAGATAGAACACCCATATGCAAAGTGGGAGCAGGATTTGTGCATCTCTTGAACGCAAATGGTTCTTTTGGATGACCCGTGTGCAACCACTTACAAACAATTTGGTAAGATTTGTATCTGTCATATTGGGTATGTTGCCATTTTTCAAATTAGAAAGATTGTATTTGTTGATCTAGTAACATTGCCATTTTTCAACCTTGTAACACTGCGATTTGTCAAAATATGTAGCTAAAAATCACTAGCACTATCTAATTTTTGCAACTAAAATCACTAGCACTATTCATATGGACACCACTAGCAGGCGTGAGTTGATGGACGCATATGCGAATGTACCATTGATTACATACAACAAGTCATCAACCCACAACAACAATGAGGATACATGTTGGATTATAGATCATTTCCAACAAAATATTCTAGTAAAGTAAAGTTTTTCTCACACAACAAATAAGAAAGCGATGAAATGAACTTCAGCTCAACCACTCGTCAGCGTTGGAAACGCTTGCTTTGAACCAGAAGTGATTCTCTGGGAAGGGCCAGCTACTGTCAATCTCGAGACCAACGCGGGATTGATCATCCAGGCTGAAGTGGCCTATTTCAATACCCATATTGTGATAGCCACGGTAGGGAAGTATAGCAATGTCCGAGGTATAGATATAGTTGCTTCTCATAAATGGTAGTAATGTTGTGTCAACAGCAGCTGGATCGCCTTTCACCATCATTGGATAGTTTTATCTAAGGAAGAGCGAGTTTTCTCCAAGACTATCAATACTGAACCAGGGAGAAGGTGTTGGCACTAGCACACTAGTATCCATCCAGAATACCTTGCAACAGATGTTGGAATAAGTCCGGAGAGTGCGACCATGCGAGACAACACCTGCTTCCTTAGTAACATCAGCAGTGCGCTGTATACAGACAAGAAGAGGTGATCCCTCGGAATAAGTTGCCAAGCACCACTGAGTATATGAGTCCTGCTCGTCCTCATGCTCGTGATCATCACCATCGTCAGCTCCCCCTTGGTTATAAAAAATTTCAAGTATTGGTGGTGGAATGTTCACAGGATCTTGGAAACACAAGAAGGTTAATTTGTTGGAGATATGCCCTAGAGGCAATCATGTATGATGATATTTCCTATGTGTTTATGAATAAAGATAGTCCTTGGACATTATAAATGATGTGTATTAGCAAGTACGTGACTTTTTTGTGGGACTATGCATTGTATGATGACTATCCTAAAAGGTCCCTTGTCGAAAGGGCTATGTGGACGCGCATCCAACTAGACTAGCATATGACACGGTCGATGGCTTGGTCTCACTAGCCATGGAGCATTGGATGCTAACCGGATAATATGGACTTGGAAGGATCTGGTCGGATTCGACGTAGTCGGATCTGAGTCGAGATAAGGTCCGAGTCGGACAGACCCAACTATGAGACGCAACGATATGTCATCTGTGAGTGTCGAGTACAACATATGTTCTATGTCCTAAGACCTGAGCTGACGCATGTACTCGGGATTATAAAGGTATGTTTCGGGTTTGTCCAGAACCATGCTGTGAGACGTGGTCGAGCAAGATGGGATTTGCCCCTCCGATCAGGAGAGATATACAGTGGGCCCCTCGTGTGATCCGACCAGGATAAGCATGGCCATGCGACAAGGATTATGAGATAATCTGGTTTGTGGTCGGCATCACTGGAACGAGAAAGAGGTCGGGCTAGCACAAGGATGACAGACTCGCCTTGAGCCCGACAACATATATCGTGTGGCAAAAGGAATGGAAATATGATGTACAGGTTCGCCGAATTAACCAACTTCATAGTCTGTTTGGTGTTCGGCATGCCTTGCTAGAGGCTGCTACCAACTGTGCAGTTCGGAGGTGATCCTAACTGCGACCAAGCCGGCTTGAACCTAAGGGGTCGCGCGCTTAAGGGAAGGAACCTACGAGGTCGGATCCAAGGACACTGGTCGGATGTGATCTGAGCTGTACTCCGATTGTGGCCGAGTACACTTATGGGCTTTAGGGTCCGTGCAAGGAACAAGTGTTGAGCCTACAACGGATGCCTATATAAAGTGGAGGTGCCGCACACTCACGTATTTTTGATTGCTTCGACACTATCACTAGGGTTTGCATGTGTTGCGAATAGACACCTCCACTCGCCGTCGGTTGTGTGATTGGACCTAGCAGTCCGCCGCACGACGTTCCTCCTGCATGCATGGATACCGTTAGGGGCGGTACACTTGCGCCGCTCCGGCGAACCTATACGTGGGAACCAACTACCGGCTATACGAGGGAGATCGGACGAGGAGGAGACGATCCACGCGGACGCGCTGCCCCAACTCTTCTTCCGCTACACGGCACTGCGCATCTAGTGGTAACGAACTGTGATCCATCTCCCGTAGCATGTTCTTGGTTGTTATGCGCATAGGAAAAATTTAATATGCAGTCGATGCACCCTACCTAGATCCCAACATAATTAGTAAAGGGAAACTAGCTAGCTAACCCGCATGCATGTAGATGAAACAATTATAATTACGGTGGAAGACAAACATACCAAAACCATAAGGATTCCATGGAAAAACAGTGACACGAGTGGTGGCAGCAAACACAAGACCCTTGTATTGAATTGCATCACAGTACTCATCCATGTACAAAAATTGATTTCTGAGCAATATCCGTCGAGTCATGGAAGCAAGGGTGGTAACAAGCTTGTCGAAGATAGCAACAACATCATAGCTCGTGTAATCCCAAGAGCGGTTGGGAACTCGACAAATTGCTATCTTCCATAGACAACAGTCACCATGATTGTATTTGAATGTACGTAGAATACCGGTGTGCTCAACTTCAGGGCAGTCTGAGATTTTTGGAAGTGGAACCCGGTGACGAGTGTACACATTCACAAGTTCCAACTCGCAGTTGTACCCAATATAAACAACCCAATCTCCATTTGCGCCTGCCCAAGCCTTACGCTCAAGTGATGGCATCTTAACATCACACGTATCATTATCAAGCGGCATCAACTTGCATAAGGCAAGGCTTCCGTTGTCCCCGCGCCAGTGATCAGGGTCACGGCGAAGAAGATAGGGGAGATCAAACCGCTCTTGGACCCTTGGGTTGCTTGTAATGATGTTATTAGTTCAATCAAGAATGGTCTTGTACGAACCTGCCATGCCAGCCGAGGTGATGATGTCGCACCAATCAATGAGTTCCTCCACCATGTCATATTTCAGATTGGGGCCAGAATAACGGGTCTGTTCCCTCCATGGAGAAGACGATTGAACAATGGCAGAAAGGAAAGGGTGAAGGCAAATGGAGGGAGGAAGAGCGTGCGACAGGAGTTCCAAATCGAGAGGGAAAGGCGAAGAGGCGGTGGACAGTTGCCACGGTACAAGAAGAGGCCATGGGGAGCGAACGGTTGCCACATAGTTCACAAACTGGCGACAAGGCCGAGTGAACCGCATGCCGTATATCGCACACACCTCGATCTGGCTGACTGTTTCTTTTGTGTTGCCTAATCACAAACAGTTCATCTGAGTGAACCATATGCTGTATATCGCACACGCCTTCATCTGGCTGCCCATTTCCTTTGTGTTGCCTCATCGCAAACAGTTAATTGAACTGTATGCCCTCCATCGCACACGCAACTAAAATCTGAACCGTGTTTGATGCATCCGTCATCGCAAACGTTCGCACCTTTTGACAGTTTTTTCCACCACTGTCGGTGTCAAAACCGGCGGATCTCGGGTAGGGGGTCCCAAACTGTGCGTCTAAGGCGGATGGTAACAGGAGGCAGGGGACACGATGTTTTACCCAGGTTCGGGCCATCTTGATGGAGGAAAAACCCTACGTCCTGCTTGATTTATTCTTGATGATATGAGTATTACAAGAGTTGATCTACCACGAGATCGGAGAGGCTAAACCCTAGAAGCTAGCCTATGGTATGATTGTATGTATCTTGTCCCATGGACTAAAACCCTCCGGTTTATATAGACACCGGAGGGGGTTAGGGTTACACAAGGTCGGTTACAAAGGAGGAGATATCCATATCCGTACTTCCTAGCTTTCCTTCCACGCCAAGTAGAGTCCCATCCGGACACGAGACGGAGTCTTCAATCTTGTATCTTCATGGTCCAACAGTCCGACCACAGGATATAGTCCGGCTGTCCGAAGACCCCCTAATGCAGGACTACCTCAGTAGCCCCTGAACCAGGCTTCAATGACGATGAGTCCGGCGCGCAGTGTTGTCTTCAGCATTGCAAGGCGGGTTCCTCCTCCGAATATAGAACAACAGGAGTGTTGTGTGATTTTTCGGGGTTCGTTTGGACATTTTTATGCATTAACTGACTTTTCAATGCATTTATGTGCATAATTAAAATTTGAACTACATGCACATGCTCGAGTGCATATAAATTGGTTGAAAAATCAAATCTGTCTCCTTGGGTGCATGCTTAGGTCCCATGGAAGAAATACGAATGAATTTGAAATACCAGGGCATCGTTGATTGCCGGCAAAACATTGAGATGCTTGGTTTTTAAATTATAGAAAATCCAAAACCCGTCTGAAATTCATGAAACTTGGCATGCTATCATGAGCGGCATCAACATGTCGTGGTAAAAAAATGTCCCATTTGGGGCACGTTTGGGTATATTCTTCTCACAACAAGCATGATGGCTTTCAGTTGGGAACGTCCCACCTTTGGGGACGAAATGATATCCATTGCCTCTTATTGCCTTCAAAGTTTTTCTCGTGTCAACATAGAAGAACAGGAGTGTTGTGTGAATTTTTCTGTATTTTTGGGGTTCATTTGGATATTTTTATGCATTAACTGAGTTTTCAATGCATTTATGTGCATAATTCAAATTTGAACTACATGCACATGCTCTAGCGCATATAAATTGGTTGAAAAATCAAATATGTGTCCTTGGGTGGATGCTTTGATCCCATGCAAGAAATGGGAATGAATTTCGAACACCAGGGCACCGTTGATTGCCGGCAAAACATTGAGATGCCTGGTTTTTAAATTCTAGTAAATCCAAAACCCGTCTGAAATTCATGAAACTTGGCATGGTATCATGGAGCGGCATCAACATGTCGTGGTAAAAATTGTGTCCCATTTGGGGCAGGTTTGGGTATATGCTTCTCACAAACTAGAGCTTCTCACAACAAGCATGATGGTTTTCGGTAGGGAATGTCCCAGCTTTGGGGACGAAACGATTTTTTCTCGTGTCAACATAGAACAACAGGAGGGTTGTGTGAATTTTTCTGATTTTTCAGGGTTCATTTGGACATTTTTATGCATTAACTGAGTTTTCAATGCATTTATGTGCATAATTCAAATTTGAATTACATGCACATGCTCCACTGCATATAAATTGGTTGAAAAATCAAATATGTGTCCTTGGGTGTATGCTTAGGTCCCATGCAATAAATGGGAATGAAATTCAAACACTAGGGCACCGTTGATTCCCCGCAAAACATTGAGATGCCTGGTTTTTAAATTCTAGTAAATCCAAAACTCGTTCGAAATTCATGAAACTTGGCATGCTATCATGGAATGGCACCCGACATGTTGTGGTATTTTTCGTGTCCATTTTGAGAAAATACGCACTCGAATAATGACAGCCAACAAAGGCATTTTGAAAAAATAACTGCCACTTTAATATCTGAAACGTTTGTATTATTCAAACCGTGTGCGTTCTGTAAACCATTCACATGACACCACGTGTCTTGGTTTTAATGGCTGTAGGAGGTGTCGTGCGGATAGCTGCTTGACCTTGACTGAACAGGAGGCATGCGAGCACCGTCCGGTGCGCAGGCTGATCGAGACGCATGCAAGCTGTCCTCGAATACGCGGGCTCATCGGGAATCGTGCGAGTTGTACGCTGCGCAGTGATATGTCTCCAACGTATCTATAATTTTTTATTGTTCCATGCTATTATATTCTCTGTTTTGGATGTTAATGGGCTTTATTTTATACTTTTATATTATTTTTGGGACTAACCTATTAACGGGAGGCCCAACCCAAATTGTTGTTTTTTGCCTATTTCAGTGCTTCGCAGAAAAGGAATATCAAACGGAGTCGAAACGGAATGAAACCATCGGGAGTGTGATTTTTGGAACAAACGTGACCCAGGGGGCATGGAGTGGACGTCAAGAAACAATCGAGGAGGCCACGAGGCAGGGGGCGTGCCTACCCCCCTAGGCGCGCCCTCCACCCTCGTGGGCCCCTCGTTGCTCCACCGACCTACTTCTTCCTCCTATATATATTTACATACCCCAGAAACATCCAGGAGCACCACGAAACCATATTTCCACTGTCACAACCTTCTGTACCCAAGAGATCCCATCTTGGGGCCTTTTCCGGAGCTCCGCTGGAGGGGGCATTGATCACGGAGGGCCTCTGCATCAACTCCATGGCCCCTCCAATGATGTGTGAGTAGTTTACCTCAGACCTTCGGGTCCATAGCTAGTAGCTAGATGACTTCTTCTCTCTCTTTGGATCTCAATACAAAGTTCTCCTCGATTCTCTTGGATATCTATTCGATGTAATCTTCTTTTGTGGTGTGTTTGTTGAGATCCGATGAATTGTGGGTTTATGATCAAGTTTATCCACTACAAGAAATATGTCAACTTGTGACCTTGACTATTGGTCACTGAAAGGTCATTGTTTTTCATTTGCGACATTTTTGTGACCAAAAACAGAAGGTCAAAAGCTGGCGGTCGTAAACTGAAATTAACGACCTTCTCTGTGCTTCTCTGTGAGAAGGTCGTAGACGTTTACGACCAAAATATGCCTACTGGTTTGTTTTGGTCACTAGCAACCTCCCCAGGCCACGTAGGCATCCAGCGTGGCAAGCTGATGTGGGACAAGATTCAGCCCGGTCCAATTCGGTTTTCTATATGGGCCTAGCCGAACAATTCGGCCTTTTTATTGTATATTTTCTCTATTAATTTTCTCTAGCTACATGGGCCTGGCCCAACAATTTGGCCTTTTTATTTTCTAGGCATGGCCTTTTGCGGTCCATTTCATTTTTATTTTCGAGGGTTTTTTGTGGTCCAGTTTTTAGATGGGTCCCAATTGTCAGATTTTTCCTGGCAGTGGATCCACATTACTTTTTAAGCAGTATATATCAAACAGAAAGAAGAAAAGAATATGAAGATCTTCAAATAACAACCAAAATAGGTTTATTACAATATATTCTGTACATAACAGAACATGTGAAACTCAATACACTCGTTCACATCACAATAACCAGTTTAACCTACAAATATTGCATACCCAGGAACTTAAAACTTCACGTACATAACCATACAATATTCCACACAATCACAAATATTGCGATTGAAAAATAAAACGCTCTTCCAAGTTAAAGCTAGCTACTCTTGGATACCACAGAACATGCTCTTCAACATAGGAAGAAGTCATCAACGGTGTTCTATCAACAACACAAGCTCCATTCACCTACAAGAACAGAATGGAATATCAAGTACTTGGATCGTTCAAGCAAATTACAACCAACATATATATGTAGAAGTAGATCAGGAAATGTGATGGAGCAATCGGACAACAAATACATTAAGTAAACAGCCCAACCGATGAGTGATGACGACAAGCAAAGAGTATAAAACCAGGTTTGGACATAAATAGTGTCAACTCAAGCAGAACATAATAAGGCAGTAAACTCAAGCAGAACATTATTAAGCACGATGAAAGGGACCATCCAATTAAATTCCATTCTCATCTTCAGCAGTAAGGACAGGCAAAACATCCCAGCATATATCAAGTCGATGAATTATTCTAGAAATAACCAAATTAGAAACATCCCTCGTTGTTCCATTTAACCATACTACAAGACTGTAGAAGAATCACTCTTGGTGAATCAAATCATAACAAATCTAGCAACAGATACAAGAGGCACATCAGGCCTAGCCATTTTCGTTTCAGTAATTTAGAAAGAGGGGCGATGGGGCACATAACCTTGAGGCCCTGTTATGGGGTTGTGTTTGATGAAGGTTGCCCTTTGGGGCGGCAGCTGCAGCTCCGCCAGATGCAGCAGCAGCACCTCCAACCAGCACGACGGCGGCGACAGCACAAATGGTCACCTGTGTGACATTTCAGATCATCATTACATAATTTTATTTATTTATTCAAGACACAAGCAGCAAAGATAGTGTCTACCTTCTCATATAGAATCGAGCATAGATTTACAGCACATCAATGATTCAAGTAGTTCAAGACTTAATTACTTTTTCAACATCAGGGTAAGAGATATGGAACAGAAATGCACAAATGGTGCCTATTGAGTGAGAGAAAGCAATATAAAGGGGCACAACTGTGTGAAACTGTTATCAGCATTGTTTCAAAGTTTATTGTGGCATATTTTTCATGATCAGTATGACTTCTTATAAATAATAACTAATAGTACTGCCGCCAGATGAGCTGCTTATACATAACGATAAGTTAAATTTATAGTGCCAGCTCGGGAATAAGACAAAGCAAAATTTATAAATCTATAGCATCACACATGAGGTCTAAATTTATACTATGTTCCTTTAGAAGCAAGAGTTGGTTCATGTCTAGCTTGTATTGCAGATAACTAGTACATTTTCACACAAAAAATAGGAGCGACATATGTTTTAATGATCAACTCTGGTGTTTGCAGTATATATTCACAGCATGTAGATTTTCAGGTTTCGAAATTCAGACTATAAATTTATTATTTTAATTGTAAGCTTCATAAATCATATTTAAATAACAAATTGCCATCTCATATCTTTTCTGAATTTCTAGTTTTGAATTTGACAGGCTTGAATCACCAATAAAGCTCATTTGGCTAATCCAATGAGCTTCAGTCTTCAGCAAGCATTCTTTGAACCACCTCCGAATATCTACATTTCTGCTAAAATTGATTTCAGAGGAACTTCCAGTGAAATTTCGAATTTAGTTATTGTGTGTGTTTGCTTATTCACTTCAGAATCAGGGTTACAAATCTAATGCCAGATCAGCATCTGAGGCATGCTCAGTTTTTAGAATCCAAAGGAACCGATCATCCAAGGAAATGACACGTAGACAGCTCAATAAGTTAACATATTTTATCTTTGAGATTCTCCTGAAGCCATTTGGAGTTCTTTGGGCAGATATGATTGTCCCACCACCATGAGTACTTGCGCTTGGCATCGGTCGGTGTTGTCGTTGCCATTACGGCAACAAACTAAACAACAGAGGATGTTCTGTGATCCCACAGGCAGAGAAGGATGACATCAACAAGAACCAATCACAGTCTAACACCGGCCAGTTACCTGCAGAACAAATACCCTTAGATTGTTAAGTATCCTTAGCATGCAGCGGCTAATCCTCCTAGTGATGAATTAGTTTCTTGATTATTAAAGTAGCTTTGAACTGAACATATGAGTTGAGTTGATGAAAAAAGCGGCACATAGTAAATGATGAACTGGAAACAGCAGAACTGCACAAATCTCCAAAAACAATTGCCCCATAGGTGCCAATCACAAAGCTGCAGAGCATGCAACACAAACTCAGTAGAGAATAAACGATAGCATCAGCCAAGGAAAGAAGAGCTGGAAGGACATTTATCCAAAGTGAAAGCAGAAAAAAACAATACCATGTGCAGGCTTTTTCTGCCACAAATTCAGGAGATCATTAAACTCTAGCTCACACCACCAGCGGCTCAAAAATCCTACTGAACTATAGCGAACCAAAAAAATACAGGGAATAATGAGAAAGGGAGGTTGCTTGCAGAGGCAGGAATGAATGGAGCATCAAAGAAGAATGATAGAGAAAAGGAAGGGTGGGCAAGAAACTCTGGTGTTTGCAGTATATATTCACAGACCTATGGTACTCAAACTCATGCAATTAGCAAAAAACTAACAGGTTTGGCGAGATTCAAAGTCAATTCAAGCAGGGTTATCAGCAAGAAACTGACAGACAGGTTCAAAATCATGACTAAACACCCACATGCTTCAAGCCAGAGTAGTTGTAGACGAGCTCCGAATGTAGGGTCCTCATGGTCAGCGACTCCCTCGACTTGAAGAGCAGCGCCTTGTGCACCGCCGCGAGAACTGGGAACACGCCCGGCACCTGAAATTGCATCAACTTAACTTACGGGTACCCTCAAGTGCAGCAATTGGTGTGATTTAGTATAAACAGTAGAGTGCGGTGTAGTACCAGCGATGCGTTGAGGAATGCAACTTTCGGCTCCAGCTTCCCCGACTACATCAGGTCGAGGAGCTCCCTGCATTCATCCAGCATCATCAGTAATGGTGAGCCAACCAAGAACTCTGTAATTGCATGCCAAAATCACTACCCAACCAATCCAATTCATCGTTGCCAGTTCAGTGCTACCCACCGATTAATTTAAGATCAGTACCATCAAAACATAATTAAGTTGATTTGTTAAGGTACAGCAGAACCAGTTGTAGTACTGCATTAAATCAAATTATCCCCTACGAATTTAATGGAAGGCACATTTTGGGCCTTTAAAACATCAGGAAGGACTGGTACTTGGTGTCTACAGAATCCAATTGAAACTCCCTCAAGTACATCAAACTCCTACAGTAAAGACAAATATCCATTCGAATCCAGTCCAACATGAGACATGATCTACAGCAGCAACAGTTGTACTCCTATAATAAATCAAATTATTCCCTAGAAATTTCAAGCAAGGCACATTTCGGGACTTCAAAACAACAAAGAGGACTGGCACTGGTGTGTCAAAGGTCCAGCAAGTAACATCGATCCACACATCCAAGATATCATTGCTAATACAGTATATTAGTAAAGTACCACTGATTCACTAGTTAGACATCAAATCGAGATTAGCAACAAACCCAACGCATCATTGATGATACTCCAGTAGTACCACAGTACCGCTCAACCATAGACTAATTAAGGATCAAATCGAGATTAGCAATAGCAGCTGCATAATGTAGGATTAACTGAAGTAATAACCAAGGCAGCAACGGCAGTACCTTGTGGCGGGAGAAGAGGTTGTACTCGGGCTGCTCGATGATGGGCCTGACGAGGTCAAGCCAATTGGCCACCCCCCAGGCCTCCGTAAACCTCAGATGCGCCAGGAGCTCCTTCAGCAGCGCCGCAGACGCCGCGCGGTCGCACGTGGCCATGTCGATCCGGACGAACAAGGCCACGCCACCCGCGGGCGGCGGTAGCTCGTAGAACGCGACGAAGAGCACCGGGGCCCCGTCGGGCCTGGAGTCGAGGAGGGAGTCGAAGTTGAGCGCGGAGAGTTGAGACGCGAGGGCGAACTCGGGAGGCAAACGAGGCCGCGCGACGAGGCGCGGATCCAGCTCGACGACGGTGCGGATCCGGAAGGCCCGCTGTGGCCCTGGAGGATCATGTCGCAGACTGGCCTCGTCGACTCAATCTGGCGACATGGGAGAGAGGGAGAGGTACGGCGCCGAGAACGCGGAGGCGAGGGCGGAGGTGGTGGTGGCGACGAGGTGGTCATGGAGCGGGTGTTCGGCGGGGAAGGCGAGGTGCGAGGCGATGAGGAGCGGGAGGTGGCGTGCGGGCGCGAGCGGCGGGAGTAGGTGGTCGTCCACGAAGGCGAGGAGGAGCGGCTTGAGGTAGGAGGGGAGGTCGCGGCGGGATCGGCGGCTGTAGGTGGCGGTGGCTGCGGGAGAGGGGAGAGGGGTCCGAAGGGAGGGGTTAGGGTTTGGGGGGAGGAGTGGTGTGCGGGGGAGAGGTGGGAGGAGTGGTGTGCAGTGGGTGAGTGGTGTGCGGGGGAGAGGGTGGCATTCGACCACTGACAGGTGGGCCCACGAGGAATTAGGCCCACATGTCAGTGCCCTCAACGATATGTGGTGTATGTGAGGGGAGCTGCTTCCGGGTGGGTGTGGGTGGGGGAGAGGGTGAGGGGTGTGGGCCATTGGATCTGGTAGTATCCGACGATATCTTATGCTTGATCCGCGTGACATGCCCATAGACCAATCAGAACGAAGTGCAGGCTTATGACCATCTAAAATTGTTGTAATTGATTAACAATAGGCACTACCAACGCAACACCACGGCGTCCGGCGAAACTCCATTGCAGCGTGAGCTCCAACGCATCACCACTACGCCCGGTAGTAAGTTTCATTCTCTTTTTATGACAATGTTTGTTAAGTTTCCAAATAATTAGTAGTGTTATTCCTCGAATAACGAAAAATCAAATTTCCATTTTCCGAGTGCTCAAAATGAGTTTTTTGTGTGACTAACCTACTAAATAATTGTCGCAAAATTGGACAAATCAATTTTCTAAAATATTAGGACACATTTAATGCACAATTGACCAAATGGTTGGGTGACAAAAGTTTTGATCCACCTCTCGCGAAAAAGACAAATTCCCGCCGATTCAGCAGGAAGCGGGTGAAATTTGAACTGCAGCTGCCTCGTAGTTTGCTCTTTATTTTTTCCAAAAATCATTTCTAGGTACATAAGTATCTATTTAATGAGAGAAACACGAAAAAAATTCCATACTCAACCACTAGCTAGGAACGGTCATTCCCGCCGTTTTGACCGCATTTTGAAACGGGCATATAAATTCAAAAAAATCAAAAAATTGGAAAACCTTCACGTTGTTTCATCATATGTGGCCAAGTTACCAGCAAAAATTATAAACTTGTAATATGACAATTATTTTAAAAAAAGTGTTCTCAGAAATGAGCTATCTTGCGTGAAGATTCATGGCATTCAAGCCAAATGATCCAATCTTATGGCCACATTCATGGCATAGTTTGTTCAAATGATCTCATATTGTGCACAAGGGTGCATCTTGGAATTCCAAACAATGTTGACAAAGGGAGTTTTCATTTTCTTTGCACGGAAAATTCATTTTCCATTTTCTGAGTGCCTGAAATGAGTTTTTTTGTGAAGGACTTACCATATATTTGTTGCAAAATTGGACCAAATCAATTTTATAAAATACTAGGACATATTTAATGCACAATTAACCAAATGGTTGGGTGCCAAAAGTTTTGATCCACCTCTCGTGAAAAAGACAAACTCCCGCTGATTCAACAGGAAGCGGGTCAAATTTGAACTGCCGCTACCTCGTAGTTTGCTCTTTATTTTTTTTCCAAAAATCATTTCTAGTTACATAAGTATCTATTTAATCAGAGAAACACGAAAAAAATTCCAAGACTCAACCACTAGCTAGGAACGGTCTTTCCCGCCGTTTTGACCGCATTTTGAAACGGGCATAAAAAATTCAAAAATTGGAAAATCTTCGCATTGTTTCATCATATGTGGCCAAGTTACCAGCAAAAATTATAAACTTGTAAAACGGCAATTATTTTAAAAAAGTGTTCTCAGAAATGAGCTATCATGCGTGAAGATTCATTGCTTTCAAGCCAAATGATCAATCTTATGGCCACATTCATGGCATAGTTTGTTCAAATGATCTCATATTGTGCACAAGGGTGCATCTTGGAATTCCAAACAATGTTGACAAAGGGAGTTTTCATTTTCTTTGCACGGAAAATTCATTTTCCATTTTTCGAGTGCCCGAAATGAGGTTTTTTTAAGGACCTACCATATATTTGTTGCAAAACTGGACCAAACCAATCTTATAAAATACTAGGACATATTTAATGCACAATTAACAAAATGGTTGGGTGCCAAAAGTTTTGATCCACCTCTCGTGAAAAAGACAAATTCCCGCCGATTCAACAGGAAGCGGGTCAAATTTGAACTGCAACTACCTCGTAGTTTGCTCTTTATTTTTTCCAAAAATCATTTCTAGGTACATAAGTATCTATTTAATCAGAGAAACACGAAAAAAATTCCAAGACTCAACCACTAGCTAGGAACGGTCATTCCCGCCGTTTTGACCGCATTTTGAAACGGGCATAAAAAATTCAAAAAAATAAAAAAATTTGGAAAACCTTCACATTGTTTCATCATATGTGGCCAAGTTACCAGCAAAAATTATAAACTTGTAATACGACAATTATTTTAAAAGAGTGTTCTCAGAAATGAGCTATCATGCGTGAAGATTCATGGCTTTCAAGCCAAATGATCAATCTTATGGCCACATTCATGGCATAGTTTGTTCAAATGATCTCATATTGTGCACAAGGGTGCATCTTGGAATTCCAAACAATGTTGACAAAGGGGGTTTTCATTTTCTTTGCACGGAAAATTCATTTTCCATGTTTCGAGTGCCCGAAATGAGGTTTTTTAAGGACCTACCATATATTTGTTGCGAAACTGGACCAAATCAATTTTATAAAATACTAGGACATATTTAATGCACAATTAACCAAATGGTTGGGTGCCAAAAGTTTTGATCCACCTCTCGTGAAAAAGACAAATTCCCGCCAATTCAACAGGAAGCGGGTCAAATTTGAACTGCAACTACCTCGTAGTTTGCTCTTTATTTTTTTCAAAAATCATTTCTAGGTACATAAGTATCTATTTAATCAAAGAAACACGAAAAAAATTCCAAGACTCAACCACTAGCTAGGAATGGTCATTCCCGCCGTTTTGACCGCATTTTGAAATGGGCATAAAAAATAAAAAAAATAAAAAAAATTGGAAAACCTTCACATTGTTTCATCGTATGTGGCCAAGTTACCCGCAAAAAATATAAACTTGTAATACAACAATTATTTTAAAAAGGTGTTCTCAGAAATGAGCTAGCATGCGTGAAGATTCATGGCTTTCAAGCCAAATGATCAATCTTATGGCCACATTCATGGCATAGTTTGTTCAAATGATCTCATATTGTGCACAAGGGTGCATCTTGGAATTCCAAACAATGTTGACAAATGGAGTTTTCATTTTCTTTGAACGGAAAATTCATTTTCCATTTTTCGAGTGCCCGAAATGAGGTTTTTTTAAGGACCTACCATAATTGTGCAAAATTGGACAAATCAATTTTATAAAATACTAGGGCATATTTAATGCACAATTGACAAAATGGTTGGTGCCAAAAGTTTTGATCCACCTCTCGTGAAAAAGACAAATTCCCGCCGATTCAATAGGAAGCGGGTCAAATTTGAACTGCAGCCTACATCAGTTTGCTCTTTATTTTTTCCAAAAATCATTTCTGGTACATAAGTATCTATTTAATCAGAGAAACACAAAAAAAATTCCAAGCCAACCACTAGCTAGGAACGGTTTTCCCGCCGTTTTGACCGCATTTTGAAACGGGCATAAAAAATTCAAAAAAAAATGGAAAACCTTCACATTGTTTCATCATATGTTGCCAAGTTACCAGCAAAAATTATAAACTTGTAATACGGCAATTATTTTAAAAAGAGTGTTCTCAGAAATGAGCTATCATGCGTGAAGATTCATGGCTTTCAAGCCAAATGATCAATCTTATGGCCACATTCATGGCTAAGTTTGTTCAAATGATCTCATATTGTGCACAAGGGTGCATCTTGGAATTCCAAACAATGTTGACAAAGGGGTTTCATTTTCTTTGCACGGAAAATTCATTTTCCATTTTCGAGTGCCCGAAATGAGGTTTTTTAAGGACCTACCATATATTTGTTGCGAACTGGACCAAATAAATTTTATAAAATACTAGGACATATTTAATGCACAATTGACAAAATGGTTGGGTGCCAAAAGTTTTGATCCACCTCTCGTGAAAAAGACAAATTCCCACCGATTCAATAGGAAGCGGGTCAAATTTGAACTGCATAGCTACCTCTTGTAGTTTGCTCTTTATTTTTTCCAAAAATCATTTCTAGGTACATAAGTATCTATTTAATTAAAGAAATATGAAAAAAATTCCAAGACTCAACCTAGCTAGGAACGGTCATTCCCGCTGTTTTGACCGCATTTTGAAACGGGCATAAAAAATTCAAAAAAATTAAAAAAAATTGGAAAACCTCACATTGTTTCATCATATGTGGCCAAGTTACCAGAAAAAATTATAAACTTGTAATACGACAATTATTTTAATAAGTGTTCTCAGAAATGAGCTATCATGCGTGAAGATTCATGGCTTTCAATGCCAAATGATCAATCTTATGGCCACATTCATGGCATAGTTTGTTCAAATGCTCATATTGTGCACAAGGTGCAATCTTGGAATTCCAAACAATGTGTTGACAAATGAGTTTTCATTTTCTTTGAACGGAAAATTCATTTTCCATTTTCCGAGTGCCCGAAATGAGGGCTTTTTGTGAAGGACCTACCATATATTTGTTGCAAAATTGGACCAAATCAATTTTATAAAATACATAGGACATATTTAATGCACAATTGACCAAATGGTTGGTGCCAAAAGTTTTGATCCACCTCTCGTGAAAAAGACAAATTCCCGCCGATTCAATAGGAAGCGGGTCAAATTTGAACTGCAGCTACCTCGTAGTTTGCTCTTTATTTTTTCCAAAAATCATTTCTAGGTACATAAGTATCTATTTAATCAGAGAAACACAAAAAAAATCCAAGACTCAACCACTAGCTAGGAACGGTCATTCCCGCCGTTTTGACCGCATTTTGAAACGGGCATAAAAAATTCAAAAAAAATTTGAAAACCTTCGCGATTGTTTCATCATATGTGGCCAAGTTACCGCAAAAATTATAAACTTGTAATACGGCAATTATTTTAAAAAAGTGTTCTCAGAAATGAGCTATCATGCGTGAAGATTCATGGTTTTCGCAAATGATCAGTCTTATGGCCACATTCATGGCATAGTTTGTTCAAATGATCTCATATTGTGCACAAGGGTGCATCTTGGAATCCAAACAATGTTGAAAAAGGGAGTTTTCATTTTCTTTGCACGGAAAATTCATTTTCCATTTTTCGAGTGCCCGAAATGAGATTTTTTTTTTGAAGGACCTACCATATATTTGTTGAAAAATTGGACCAAATAAATTTTAATAAAATAATAAGCCATATTTAATGCACAATTGACAAAATGGTTGGGTGTCCAAAGTTTTGATCCACCTCTGGTGAAAAAGACAAATTCCCGCCGATTCAATAGGAAGCGAGTCAAATTTGAACTGCAGCTGCCTCATAGTTTGCTATTTATTTCAAAAATCATTTTTAGTTACATAAGTACCTATTTAATCATAAATACATCGTATGGTGGCGATACGTCGAAGTTTGGACAGTGGCCGAGGTCCCAACTTCTAGAGCGCGTAAACTCGCATGCTCGCCGCGTGGTCACCATGGACTGTGGCGTGCCATGTGTTCTGGGCGGCCTAGGAATGTCTAGTGGGTTGGGCGCTCCCCAGGTAGGTGCTAGGAATAAAATCACAACATAAGATTCTCATGAGGAGACCGATCGATGCTCAAACATGAATAAGCAGCCAAGTGTTTGATTAGCGGTACGGGAAATGCACATGGCTAATGGGTGTGAGTTATGGCTGAGGATGGTCAGTTACTAAGAAGACCGTCTTCACAAATTTTCAGCTCAAAAGGAGGAGTCTAGGTGGTACTTGCTTTGTAAAGTACCACACCGGACATAAATCGAATGTTGAAGCTGGGCTCAAAACAATGAATGGATTGAGCTGGCATTTGGTGGAGGATGGTTATTTGGGCATAGGAAAGCACTATAGAAAATGGATACCATTTGGACATGCCAAAGTGGTACTTCCTTCACAAAGTGCTGCTCTGACCAGAATAGGAAAATGAATATTGTTGAGTTATTTTTGAACTAGGCAAGAAAGGTTTTTGACATATTTGATGAAGATATGATCCAAACAATTTATGAGAATTTTTTGGGAATTTTTGGAATAACTGAAATATATGTTGCTTCACAACCTAAAGCAAAAATTGACACATGGACATGACACATAGGCAAAACTGATGAGATGGCGCCTAGTCATCACAACCCACCACAATCTACAAGGCTATGACCATCTATATTGGTCGTTAACAACTAGAAATAAGGCAGCGGACCAGCACTGTTTGCTTTATGACCATTTCGTGTAAGTAAATTACGACCTTTCTGACCAAAATGGTCGCGATGGTTTAGGGTTTGGAGCCCCCCGAACAGCTTTTGACCAATTAGTCTGAAATGGTGATAGATCTATGACCAATTCTTCCAGGGTCACTGACAGAAGGTCACTAGTTGACATATTTCTTGTTAGTGGAGTGGTCCCGATTATTGTCACTTCGGGGTTGTCAGATCATAACACATAGTAGGTGACTATAGACTTGCAAGATCAGATCAAGAACTCACATATATTCATGAAAACATAATAGGTTCAGATCTGAAATCATGGCACTCGGGCCCTAGTGACAAGCATTAAGCATAGCAAAGTCATAGCAACATCAATCTTTGAACATAATGGATACTAGGGATCAATCCCTAAAAAACTAACTCGATTACATGATAAATCTCATCCAACCCATCACCGTCCAGCAAGCCTACGATGGAATTACTCACGCACAGCGGTGAGCATCATGAAATTGGTGATGGAGGATGGTTGATGATGACGATGGCGATGAATCCCGCTCTCCGGAGGCCCGAACGGACTCCAGATCAGCCCTCTCGAGAAGTTTTAGGGCTTGGCAGCGGCTCCGTACCGTAAAACGCGATGATTTCTTCTCTCTAATTTTTTTCTCTCCGAAAGCAAATATATAGAGTTGGAGTTGGCATTGGAGGGCATCCAGGGGGCCCACGAGGTAGGGGCGCGCCCTAGGGGGGGCGCCCCCCACCCTCGTGAGAAGGGTGTGGGCCCCCTGGTCTTCATCTTTGGCGAGGATTTTTTATTATTTTTTCTAAGATGTTCCGTGGGGTTTCAGGTCATTCCGAGAATACTTGTTTTCTGCACATCAAACAACATCATGGCAATTCTGCTAAAAACAGCGTCAGTCCGGGTTAGTTCCATTCAAATCATATAAGTTAGAGTCCAAAACAAGGGCAAAAGTGTTTGGAAAAGTAGATACGACGGAGACGTATCAACTCCCCAAGCTTAAACCCTTGCCTGTCCTCAAGCAATTCAGTTGACAAACTGCAAGAAAGAAAGGAAAAACTTTAACAAACTCTGTTTGCTCTTGTTGTTGTGACTATGTCAAGCCAGCATTCAAATTTTCAGCATAGATCATAACTAACCACATTTGCAATAATTCTCAGGTCTCATAATTACTCATATCAATAGCATAATCAACTAGCAAGCCATAATAATAAATCTCGGATGACAACACTTTCTCAAAACAATCATAATATGATATAACAAGATGGTATCTCGCTAGCCCTTTCTGAGACCGCAAAATATAAATGCAGAGCACCTTTAAAGATCAAGGACTGACTAGACATTGTAATTCATGGTAAAAGAGATCCAATCATAGTCATACCCAATATAAATTATAAGTGATGAATGCAAATGACGGCTGTGCTCTCTAGCTAGTGCTTTTTAATAAGAGGGTGATGACTCAACATAAAAGTAAATGGATAGGCCCTTCGCATAGGGAAGCAGGGATTTGTAGAGGTGCCAGAGCTTGGTTTTGAAATAGAGATAAATTATATTTTGAGCGATATACTTTTATTGTCAACGTAACAACTAAGAGATGGCGATATCTTCCATGCTAAACACATTATAGGCGGTTCCCAAACAGAATGGTAAAGTTTATACTCCCCCTCCACCAACAAGCATCAACATACGTTATAGGCTTGCTCAAAACAACGAGTGCCTCCAACATACATCAGGTCCCAGGGGGAGTTTTGTTCGCAATTAATTTTGATTTAGTTTGCATAAAGCATGGGACTGGGCATCCCGGTGACCAGCCATTTCTCGTGAGTGAGGAGCGGAGTCCACTCCTCTTGAGAATAACCCGCCTAACACGGAAGATAAGGACAGCCTTGGTTGATACATGAGCTATTCGAGCATACAAAACAGAATGTTTATTTGAAGGTTTAGAGTTTGGCACATACAAATTTACTTGGAACGGTAGGTAGATACCGCATATAGGAAGGTATAGTGGACTCATCTGGAATAACTTTGGGGTTTAAGGGATTGGATGCCCAAGCAGTATTCCCGCTTTGTACAGGTGAAGGCTAGCAAAAGACTGGGAAGCGACCAACTAGAGAGCGACAATAGCCATGTACATGCATTAAAATTAATAAACATTGGATGCAAGCATGAGTAGGATATAATCCACCGTGAACATAAATATCGTGAAGGCTATGTTGATTTGTTTCAACTACATGCGTGAACATGTGCCAAGTCAAGTCACTTAAATCATTCAAAGGAGGATACCACCCCATCATACCACATCATAATCATCTCAATAGCATGTTGGCACGCAAGGTAAACCATTATAACTCGTAGCTAATCAAGCATGGCACAAGCAACTATGATCTCTAATTGTCATTGCAAACATGTTTATTCATAATAAGCTGAATCAAGAACGAGGGACTCATCATATTTACAAAAACAAAAGAGGTCGAGTTCATACCAGCTTTTCTCATCTCAGTCAGTCCATCATATATCATCATAATTGCCTTTCACTTGCACGACCGAACGGTGTGAATAGTAATAAGAGTGCACGTGCATTGGACTAAGCTAGAATCTGCGAGCATTCAATAAACAGGAGAAGACAAAGCAATATGGGCTCTTGGTTAAATCAACAATAATGCATATAAGAGCAACTTCAACAATTTAATCATGGTCTTCTCCTACTGACCCCCAAAGAAAAGAAAAGAAATAAAACTATTTACACGGGAAGGCTCCCAACAAGCAAAAGAAGAATGTGAAATATTTTTGGGTTTTTCTTTTTAATTATTACTACTATAGCAGAAAAATAAACTACTACTAATTTTTTGGTTTTTCTTAAGGTTTCACAAACACACAAGAAGAAAGCAGGAAAAAGAACATAAACTGGCATGGATATTACAGTGAAAAAGTATGAGCAACGACATCTAGTAATGAGTGCGTGTGAACATAAATGTAATGTCGGTGAGAAATACGTACTCCCCCAAGATTAGGCTTTTGGCCTCAGTTGGTCTATGGCCACGGCTGGCCTGGCGGATATCCATAATAATAGTTGTTGGGGTCGTACTGTGATGAGGAAGAAGAAGGCTTCGATTGCCACTGGCTGGCAATCATCTCCGGATCCCACTGATATTTAGACTGCCGTGAAGGATCAAATTGTGGTTCCGGTTCTGGCTCCTCGGCTGGTGCAGGGTTCCGGTAGGTGAGAATAGCCATCAACGGAACAAGGTACGTGCCTACAGTCAAATCAAACAAAGAAGGAGCAGGCAGGATAATAGTCTCATGATGATGTTTGTTAAAAACAATTGATATTTAAGCTATCCTGCCTTATTATTAACAATAAAATCGTGTGCCACCATCACTACTAGAAAAAACCTTATTAGTGGCGCACCTATTTTCGTTAGTAATGGCGCACTATAGGTGCGCCACCATTAACACGCCACTAGTAACAGATAGTAATGGCGCACCTCTAGTGCGCCATTAGTAATCCAAATAGTAATGGCGCACCTCTGGTGCGCCACTACTAACCCTTAGATGCTCCACTAGTATTCCCTCAAGGTGCGGCACTAATAACCTTATAGGTGCGCCACTAACAATAAAGGAAGGTGCGCCACTAATAAGGGCTAAAATGCGCCACTAGTAATGTATTTGAAAAACAAAAAAAATCCAAATTTACAGAAAACAACCTATAAGGAAAAATAATTTAAAAACAAAAAATGAAATAGAATCATAATTTTTATTATAGTAAGAATATTACAATATCTTTAAAATTATCCAATAAAAGAAAAATTACAAGGAAATAAAAGAAAATTCTAAAACTAATCTTCTAGTAATCTTTTCTTCTTTTTCTTTACTTTATCCCTGCAAAGAATGATAGAAATATGTGAGAATGAACATTGCATAGAAGTGAAATTGAGCAATTGTTTGCATCCGACATCAAAGATCTAAGATACCTTGAATCATAGACATGGGTCATTTCATGAAGCCAAGAGTCTATGCCTTTCAGGATGCATACTTCCCTGTCACAAGAACTTAATTATTTAGTAAACACAGTCCTCAACTTGGAAAACCAGCAAGTTGAATATGCATGCATCTTACCTCCCTCGGTTGCTTCCAGTTAGTCACTTGCGATCAAGATGTCCCTTCCTCCTTCCATAGTTTGTTGACAACCTTCAATCCCTGATTAGATTAGTAAAGGAAATAGGTCAACAGAGAGGGTCTGAGTAGGAACCACAAGACGAAGTGCTATAGTTTATCAACATGGTATGCTCACAAAATCAATTTGGAATTCTCCAAGTATATTACTAAAATAAAGTTTCAGACTGCCACAAGTAAATTTCCAAGTACTACAAATTACAGCGAGTGATTCACATAAAAAAGAATGATTGGAAGATGACATTGGTTGATGAATTTGCTCTGTGCCAGCCAACTTTGAAAACATAGAAGTGTACCTATACATACATAGGAAATAGGTCATGCATCCGCCAAGAAAAGGAAACGTACCAAAATCAATACAGATCGTCTTTAAAAAAACAGAAATCAATACAGATGGCAGCTAGTACAGATTCTCGTGAGAACGCCAGAGGCAAACTGAAACACACGCGATAACTCTTGTTGCGAGAACGCCGTCGAGGGTGGGTGTCTTGAGGAAGAACTCGGAATGGCGCTGGTGATGCCCTGTGAGTCGTTCGACCACTCAAACGTGACCTGGAAAAACTGACTCCCCTGCCATCGTTGATTGCATCTCCCTTTTGGAAATATAAAAACTGTATGAATTACAAATATTGGCTTCGGCAAGAAAAGAAAAGGAACCAAATCTGCACTGTTTGTTCTTTTATTTTGGATTGAAATCAAAAGTACAGATTGCAGGGACAAGGCCAAGAGGAAAACTGAAACGCACGCAGTGTAGGGAAGGAGATGGTGTGGTGAGTTCAGAGATGCAGGGCGGGGGTGAGAGGAAGGGAGAGGAGGCGACTACTTACGGGGGTTGGGTGTGGTGGCGCTAACGAGATGGAAGGATACGCCATCATCCTTGGCCGTCGAGGATCTTGTGGACGTCGTCGAGGAAGGATGAGTTGAAGTCGCCGAGGTCGAGCATGCCGCTCTTGATCAGCCCCGCCGTGCCGCGGATCTTGCCCTCCTTCCACGCATGGTTGTTCTTCCCCGTCAGCCCGTGTAGCAGCAACATCTCCAACATGGCTGCGGGCGCAAGGAGGGAGGGAGGGACGGAGAGCTGTGGAGGCGGAGGGCGGCTAGGTGGGGTGGAAGGAGTAGGACGCGGTGGCGGTGGTTGCCACGGCCTGTGGATCTGAGGCCTCGCTCCCTCCTAGGAAGAGACGGAGAGGGGAGAGGGTGGGGGCGCCGGCGACGGGATGCACGGCGGGGTGGGAGGTCGACGGTGAGGCTAGAGGAGACGAGAAGGCCGGTGGGGATGGGGATAGGAGGTCCGCGACGGCGGCGGCGGGTTTGGAGGGGATCAATTCGAGGGGAGAGGAGGAGGAAGTATTGTGTTGTGTTGCTTTGGTTGGATTGGATTATCTTTTCACCAGACAAAAATCCTCGAATCAGGGCCGGTCGGTGCAGCACATAGCTATGGTGCACCAGGGGGTGGTGCGCCATTGCTACACAAAAATGCCCACCTCCCTTGGCTTACCAATGGCGCATCTTTGCTAGGTGCGCCATTGCTATCTAAAATAGCAATGGCGCACCTGGCAAAGGTGCGCCATTGGTAAACCCGGGGAAGGGGGAGGACCCGGGGAAAAAATAGCAATGGCGCATTGGACTAAAGGTGCGCCACTACTAAAAAATAACAATGACGCACCTGCTTCTGGTGCGCCACTGCTATATAGCAGTGGCGCACCACCACCACGGTGCGCCACTAATAGGGATATTGGCTATAGCCATTTTTCTAGTAGTGCATACTTTCATGATCTAGATAAACACGGGGCAGCACCTTTTCTTCCTTCTCAGCATGCCTAATAGGTATGTTAAAATGTGTAGCTAGGCGTGTAGCATAGAAGCCTCCAAAGATGGGACCTTTGGTATAGTTCATACTTAACCGTCTAGCAATAATACCACCCATACTAAAAGTGTTATCACTGTATAAACTATGGAGCAGAATAATTATATCAGGGATACTAAGGTTTCCACAGTTTCCGCGTCCAATTAAACAACGACTAGCAAATAATGCAAAGTAACGTAAAACAGGAAAATGTATGCTAGTGATTCGTGCATCGGAAACCTTCCTAGTTTCTCCTACAGTGATAGTATCAATAAACCCAACCACATCATCATGATGTGGTTCTTCTGTCTTGCCCTCAAAAGGGACTAAACAAATCCGACAGAAATCATAAAGTGACATCTCCTTATGCTCATCATATAAATGAAACTCCACCGTAGGTGGTGAGTTCCTAGAATGAATATGAAAGTTTTGCACAAAAGTATTTGTGAGTAAGAGATACTGATCGCATTGGTCGTGGAGGAAAGCGGTGAGGCCTGCATTGTGAGCCAATTCATGAAAATCTTCATAGATACCAGCTGCTCTCAAGAAATCATTAGAAGGCCATTCACACGCCCGAATCTCCGCGGGGCGCAGCAAATTATACTTAGGCTTCGGTGCCTTTTCCTTCGAGCTTTGGCTCAATGAGCCCCTCAAAAATCTCCTCAATATTTTTCTGAAGTAATCTGAAATTCTTAGTAACTTCAAAATAAAAGTAAACCAAACTTAATAATATTGATAGAAACTACTCCTACAAGTGCCTAGGGCCTATATCAAGCATTAGAACTACTTGGAACCATATAAATTTGACATGCAAGCTCAAGAACATGGTCACCTATGTAGCACAAATTTGCAAAGAATAAAGCACTAGAACAAAAACTAATTGGACCAATGGAGGAGTCACATACCAAGGAACAATCTCCCCAAGCAGTTTTGCGAGAGGTGCTTTGAGCAAGGAGATCGAAAATCACAAAAGTGGCTGGAACTCGTGCTTGAGTTGGTTTTTCGGGTTTGTGTGAGACAGAGGAAGAAGATGGGTGCTGGGATAAGTGGAGGAGGGCCACCGTGGGCCCATGAGGCAGGGGGCGCGCCCTAGAGGGGGGGCCACCACCCTCGTGGCTAGGTGGCAGCTCCTCCCGCGGTAATTTTTGCACAGTAAATCCTCAAATATTCCCGAAAAAATCATATTAAATTGGCATGTCATTCTGAGGACTTTTATTTTCGAGATATTTTTATATTGCATGGATAAGTCAGGAAACAGATAGAAAAATACTATTTTTACTTTATTTCTACTAATTAACAGAAAGTATAGAGAGGGTACAGAAGTTTGTGCTTCTAGTTTCATCCATCTCATGCTCATCAAAAAGAATCCACTAACAAGGTTGATCAAGTCTTGTTAACAAACTCATTCCGATAATCATGAAACCGGAGGAATTTCGAATAACACTAAGTTACCTCAACGGGGATATGCATATCCCCAATATTAAGTATATCATATTTCTTTTTGACAGTAGGAAGAGGAAATTCAAAACCTCCAATTATAATCGATGGAATTTTTCCAATGGAGTTGATGCTATGAACTTGAGGTTGTTTCCTCGGAAAGTGTACCGTATGCTCATTACCATTAACATGAAAAGTGACATTGCCTTTGTTGCAATCAATAACAGCCCCTGCAGTATTAAGGAAAGGTCTTCCAAGAATAATAGACATACTATCATCCTCAGGAATATAAAGAACAACAAAGTCCGTTAAAATAGTAACGTTTGCAAACACAACAGGCACATCCTCACAAATACCGATAGGTATAGCAGTTGATTTATCAGCAATTTGCAGAGATATTTCAGTAGGTTTCAACTTATTCAAGTCGAGTCTACGATATAAAGAGAGAGGCATAAAACTAACGCCGGCTCCAAGATCACATAAAGCAGTTTTATTATAATTTTTTTTAATGGAGCAAGGTGTAGTAGGTACTCCGAGGTCTCCAAGTTTCTTTGGTATTCCACCCTTAAAAGTATAATTAGCAAGCATGGTGGAAATCTCAGCTTCCGGTATCTTTCTTTTATTAGTAATGATATCCTTCATATATTTAGCATAAGGATTTGTTTTAAGCACATCAGTTAATCGCATACGCAAAAAGATAGGCCTAATCATTTCAACAAAGCACTCAAAATCCTCAACATCTTTTTTCTTGGATGGTTTTGGAGGAAAAGGCATGGGTTTCTGAACCCAAGGTTCCCTTTCTTTACCATATTTCCTAGCAACCAAGTCTCTTTTATCATAACGTTGATTCTTTGATTGTGGGTTATCAACATCAACAGCAGGTTCAATTTCTACATCATTATCATTACTAGATTGAGCATCATCATGAACATCATCATTAATATTTTCACTAGGTTCATGTTCATTACCAGATTGTGTTTCAGCATCAGACATAGATATATCATTTGGATTATCAGGTGGTTCAGCAATAGGTTCACTAGAAGTTTGCACAGTTCTATCATTTTTCTTCTTCTTCTTTTTAGAAGAACTAGGAACATCAATATTATTTCTTTGAGAATCTTGCTCGATTCTCTTAGGGTGGCCTTCAGGATACAAAGGTTCCTGAGTCATTCTACCAGTTCTAGTAGCCACTCTAACAGAATAATCATTTTTCTTACTATTCATTTCATCAAGCACTTCTTTTTGAGCCTTAAGTACTTGTTCTACTTGAGTGGTAACCATAGAAGCATGTTTGCTAACAAGTTTAAGTTCACCTTTAATATTAGCCATATAATCACCCAAGCGTCTAATCATATAAGCATTTTCTTTTAATTGTCTACCAAAATAAGCATTGAAGTCGTCTTGCTTAAACATAAAGTTATCAAACTCATCCAAGCACTCACTTGCAATTTTAGTAGGAGGGACTTCAGATTTATCATATCTATAGAGAGAATTTACCATTACTACCTGTGTCGGGATATCGGGATCAGGAGGTTCTTCAATAAATAAAGAATTGAGATAATATGTTTCTTTAACAGGCGGTATATTAAGACCATGTATTTCTTCAATAGGCGGTAAATTCTTAACGTCTTCAGCTTTAATACCTTTTTCTTTCATAGATTTATTTGCCTCATGCATATCTTCGGGACTGAGGAATAGAACACCTCTCTTCTTCGGAGTTGGTTTAGGAATAGGCTCAGAAATTGGAGCAGGAGTTGGCTCAGGAGCTGGCTCAGGGGGTGCCCAATTATTTTCATTTGTCAACATATTATTCAATAGAATTTCAGCTTCATCCGGTGTTCTTTCCCTAAAAAGAGAACCAGCACAACTATCCAGGTAATCTCTGGAAGCATCGGCTAGTCCATTATAAAAGATATCAAGGATTTCAGGTTTCTTAAGAGGATGATCAGGCAAAGCAATAAGTAACTTGAGAAGCCTCCCCCAAGCTTGTGGGAGACTCTATTCTTTAATTTGCACGAAGTTGTATATTTCCCTCAAAGCAGCCTGTTTCTTATGAGCAGGGAAATATTTAGCAGAGAAGTAATAAATCATATCCTGGGGACTACGCGCACAACCAGGATCAAGAGAATTAAACCATATCTTAGCATCACCCTTTAATGAGAACGGAAATATTTTGAGTATATAAAGGCATATTTTCATCATCACTATCATCATCGTATTTAGATTCAATAATTTATTTTTCTCTAGCCCTAGCAATTTGTTCATCAAGAAAATCACCAAGGGGCACAGTAGTATCAGGCATAGAAGCAGTTTCATCATAAGTATCATGCATAGCAGAAGTGGCATCATCAATAACATGCGACATATCAGAACGAATAGCAGAAGCAGGTGTAGGTGTCCCAAACTTACTCATAACAGAAGGTGAATCAAGTGCAGAGCTAGATGGCAGTTCCTTACCTCCCCTCGTAGTTGAGGGATAGATCTTGGTTTTTGGATCTCTCAAGTTCTTCATAGTGTCCAGCAGATATAAATCCTAGGTGACTCAGAGAATAGAGCTATTCTCCCCGGCAACGGCGCCAGAAATTAGTCTTGATAACCCACAAGTATAGGGGATCGCAATAGCTTTCGAGGGTAGAGTATTCAACCCAAATTTATTGATTCGACACAAGGGGAGCCAAAGAATATTCTCAAGTATTAGCAGCTGAGTTGTCAATTCAACCACACCTGGAAACTTAGTATCTGCAGAAAAGTGTTTAGTAGCAAAGTAATATGATAGTGGTGGTAGCGGCAACAAAAGTAATGACAGCAAAAGTAATGTTTTTGGTATTTTGTAGTGATTGTAACAGTAGCAGCGGGAAAGTAAATACACGTAAACCAGTATATGGAAAACTCATAGGCACCGGATCAGTGATGGGTAATTATGCCGGATGCAGTTCATCATGTAACAGTCATAACATAGGGTGACACAGAATTAGCTCCAATTCATCAATGTAATGTAGGCATGTATTCCGTATATAGTCATACGTGCTTATGGAAAAGAACTTGCATGACATCTTTTGTCCTACCCTCCCGTGGCAGCGGGGTCCTATTGGAAACTAAGGGATATTAAGGCCTCCTTTTAATAGAGAACCGAAACAAAGCATTAGCACATAGTGAATACATGAACTCCTCAAACTATGGTCATCACCGGGAGTGGTCCCGATTATTGTCACTTCGGGGTTGCCGGATCATAACACATAGTAGGTCACTATAGACTTGCAAGATCGCATCAAGAACTCACATATATTCATGAAAACATAATAGGTTCAGATCTGAAATCATGGCACTCGGGCCCTAGTGACAAGCATTAAGCATAGCAAAGTCATAGCAACATCAATCT